>NC_092717.1:164907935-165219672 GCF_047496885.1 Scyliorhinus torazame | reverse complement strand
TGTGCCGGAAGGGCGACTCCACAGAGAAACGTCGAAGCATGTCGCCTTGGAGAGAGAATTGTTGCTCGCATCAACGTCTGGCGATGGCGCGAATTGGTGTGTCCGTCTTGGACCGCCGGTGCTGGTCGCCACTGCCGACCCAGTGGGACTGCCACGCGATCCATTCCCTGTCGCCATGGCATCCGCCGTCACCCTGAGCGTGCCATCACCGAGGCCGCGACACCGCCCGTCCGGAGCAAGGTCTGGCGTGCGCGAATCAGAGTCGGCGCTTGGCTGCTCCCCATCTGGAGTCCGGTCTGCCTTCTGTCGATGCTCCCCGTCCGGAGTCCCAACAGGTTCACTGGAGGCAGCCGAGATTCCCTGAAGCTGCACTTCCGGAGTCGGAACATGCAGGAATGCACCGACCAGTGGAGAGGCTCGAGCCATCGAGGGTGGAAGCGGTGCGCCGCCACCGCAGTCGTCAGTGGTCCCACCGTGATCGTCGAGTGCCTCGGTACGCACTAGGCGAGGTCTGTCACCTTGCACCTTTTTGCATGGGAAGTGGGATGCTGTCGTCACTTGTCTCACATCCCGTGGATAGATCCTCATCAGCAGCTTGCTGTTCACTAGGGTTGGGTAAATTGTCAGAGTTTTCATCTGGTGGTGCACACCATGTCGGTGGACTGGCATTGTCTTGCCGTTGTCCTTCATTTGGGCTTTTCTTCTTTGGAATTTTAAATCTTCCCCCAGACATTGCAGAACCTTGTTTATTACCCCCAAATTCTCCCATATGTATGGTCTCGAATATAGGATCCAATGTTTCTATCGACATTATACTATTTTCCAAAGAAAATTCCGTTTCACTTTTCTTCTCAGGTACCTCATATGTATCTTTGTCGACTGTACATGCCTTCATGGTCTCTGGGTCTGATTTTGCTGGGACTGGCATGGTCACAGTCTCTCTTTTACTGTTCTCAATTGCCCACATTATACTCCCCATACATAACTGCTTAATCACTGGGGTTAGTGTAGTACAATGGATAATCGGGTCGACCTTATCTGCATCTTCACCATTAGTGGAAAGCACACTTGGTTCACTTGAAACTGCTGCGGGTTTTAAATTTGTTATCTGGCTACTCGATGTCGGTGTCCTCAGGATTCTTGCTCCAATGTTCTGCTCATTTATCAGTGGAGTGTGTATAGGTTCAATGCAATTAATGTTCCCCTCAAGGTTTGAAGAGTCATTACTGACTAACAGCTGGTCTCCGAAGTTGGGACTTTGCGGCGTTGTGTTGAAGGAAGACATTTGTCCCTGCTGTAGATATGATTCAGGTCGAGTTATTTCCATTACCTGAGGATCAATGTCTTGTCCATTTTTTCGATCCGTACTAAAACACAGGCAATTCTCAGTCTGCTCCTTGCAAGTTAAACATTCAATTAATTTCTTTAGCAAATCCTCAGCATCCTTCTGTGACCGTGCAGCATTATTAATCTCTGTTCGGCTATAATGATCCTGAAGGTCAGCGCATAAACCTTTTTTCTTCGGGCTTGGAAGAGGCGATTCCTTTGGCTTGTCTTCAGTTGGGCTGGAACAGTCTTCAGCGCTGTGCCCTTCATTGTAGCATGAGAGACCGTCATGGTCATGCTGCTGTGTAGTGGAGCATGGTAGGCTGTTATAGCCTTCTTGCTGTTCACGTGAGCATGGCAGACTTGCATCGTCTGCCGCTGGTTGGTCAGGAGAGGTTGCTAGACCCTCATGGTCTTGTTCCTGCAAGGACCGCACATTGGAGTCTTGCGTTGCTTCTATCGTGGAGGCTGTCCACGAGCTCTCTGTGGAGGCTTGTGACACTGGAGTCACTTCTTGTTCGTGCAAGGACTGCGCTCTGGAGTCTTGCGTTGCTTCTATCGTGGAGGCTGTCCACGAGCTCTCTGTGGAGGCTTGTGACACTGGAGTCACTTCTTGTTCGTGCAAGGACTGCGCTCTGGAGTCTTGCGTTTCTGCAATTGTGGAGTCTGTCCACGAGCTCTGTGTGGAGGCTTGTGACTCTGGAGTCACTTCTTGTTCATGCAAGGACTGCGCTCTGGAGTCTTGCGTTTCTGCAATTGTGGAGTCTGTCCACGAGCTTGCTGTGGAGGCTTGTGACTCTGGAGTCACTTCTGGTTCATGCGAGGACTGCGCTCTGGAGTCTTGCATGTCTTCTTTCATAGAGTCGGGAACGTTGAGCGGGATGTGGACCACGCTCTGTGTGGCAGCAGGGCGCTCTCCGTGTGCTTGCAGCGCTCCCTGTCTGTTAATGTCAGGCTGCAGCATCATCCGGCACTGATAAGTTGGGATGTCATATCTGCTGGGTTGAAGATCCTCAAATCCGAAAAATGAATCCGCATCTGCGTCGGATTCAATGTGGGGGCCGCCAATGTGCAACACGAAAGGTTCGTCCAAGTCATAGTCGTATAGGACCACGGAGCTATCATTGGGCTCGCGAGGTCCGGAAACACTGTAAAGATCATCATCGAAGTATTCGAGGTCGGAATCATCGGCTTGTGCGTAGGTAACTGCTTGTCGGAGGGCTCTTCGGAGGTCAAATTCATCTCCTGGGTCAATTTGCGGCAATGTGCTGTCATTCCAGGTGAGGGAAGGTTATTTTACAGCTTCAACAGATTTTTGTTTTTTTGATTTGGGACGTTTCCCTTTTAAATTGGATTTGGGACGTTTCCCCTTTAAATTGGTGCAGTCTGGGGCCTCTGACATCCTGACGCTCGGTATGTAGCACGTAGGAAGCGACTGCGCATGCGCAGATCGCTGTTCCTTTACCGATGGCCGTTTTCTTGACTGCGCATGCGCAGCATCTCGCGCATGCGCAAACGATACTTCCGGTTCTGCGCACTGCTCGCGCAACTGTGCTAGCGTGATACCTTTAGCAAGATGGCCACCGACCTCGACCCAGCCCTCTCTCAGGCCCAGGATTTCAGCCTCTGGGAATTCGGGCTCCGGGATCCCGGCCACGAGGTGAGTACTGCCGCTTTTCTTACCTTTACTTGCCGATTGGATTGCGTTTTCTTCACAGTACTTGGGGAATTTATCCAGGACTGCCTGGTAATCGTACCTTTGCTGCCTCCTGAAGAACCTGAACCTTGTGAATATTTCTCTTGCCCTTGCACCGGCGATGGTGAGGAGAAATTCAATTTTTTCGCTATCATCCAGGTCTTGGAGTTCAGCTGCCACCAGGAACAATTCGAACACTTGCCGGAATCGCCGCCAGTTTTCGCGGAGATCGCCGTGGCACTGGAGCGGCTGTGGAACCGGGAGCTCTATCATTTTGCCTGGGCACTGCTGGTTGTCTCTGTACACTGAGGTATGCCGGCAGGTATCGATCCACTCCTGTACCATGTGGTGTTGGGTTCTCTGGTGCACAGATGAGCCAACACATTTGTATGTAGTACAACTCTATTTTATTTTAACTCTTATCTACAGTTCGTTCTGGATACTCTGCACGTGCTGTCTCCCTGAGTGTGTCGTGTAGCAGGTCTGTCCTGGTCCTCCTCTCCAGCTAATACTGACCACCAGGTGTCGTGTTTGTGCTTTTATATCTTTCTGTAATTGGTTGTGGTGTTGTGTGTTCTGATTTGTCTGTTGGTGTGTCTATCATGATGTGTGTGTTTGAATATCATGACATATCCCACCTCGACCCATTTGTTTTCATCCCATTTCATTTTAACTGTCTTTTACCATTTCTTTCTCTCTTGTCTTTCTTTATAATATATTTACCCCCCCCCCCCACATCTTATCCACCTTTCCTTACCCTTTCTCCCCGTTGCTTCCCCTTCCCCTCCCCCCACATTTATATCTGTCACAGCTTACCCTCTGCTGTTTTGGCCTTTCACACCTTTTGTCCTCTCTGGGGACTGCCATTAGCACTCTTTCCCTTGGTTTCTGTGGCTATTAGCACTCTTTTCCCTTGGTATCTGTGGCTATGACTCATCTTTCATTCTCCCTCCACAGTATAAATATTTCCAACTTTCTCTGCCTTTTAGCTTTGACAAAGGGTAATTTGGACTCGAAACGTTAGCTCCTTTCTCTCCCTCCAGATGCTGCCAGACCTGCTGAGATTTTCCAGCATTTTCTCTTTGGGTGCTTACTCTGAACCCTGGTTAACACACTTTTGAAAGCCTCCCACCTCCCAGCCATCCCTTTGCCTGCCAACAGATACCACCAGTCAACTTTTGAAAGTTCCTGTCTAATACCACCAAAATTGGCCTTGTTCCGATTTAGAATTTTAACTTTTGGGCCAGACCTATCATTCTCCATAGTTATCTTAAAACAAATGAAATTATGGTCACTGGTCCCAAAGTGATCCCTCACTAACACTTCTGTCACCTGCCCTTCCTTATTTCCCAAGAGGAAGTCAAGTTGTTCCCCCTCTCTAGTCGGGCCATCCACATACTGAATGAGACATTCCTCCTGAATACACTCAACAAATTTCTCTCCATCCAAGCCCCTAATTCAATAGCTGTCCCAGTATATGTTGGGAAAGTTAAAGTCCCAAACTATTACCACCCTATTTTTCTTGCGGCTATCTGTAATCTCCTTACATATTTGCTCCTCAATTTTCACTGACTATTTGGGGGCCTATAGTACAATCCTATCAAAATGATCTCTCCCTTCTTATTTTTCAGTTCTATCCATATAGACGTAATGCGCCAATCCTCGGATATATCCCCTCTGTACTGCCGTGATATTCTCCAGAATCGAAAACACAATCCCCCCATCTCTCTTACCTCCTGTTCTATCTTTCCTATAGCATCTGTACCCTGGAACATTGAGGCCAGTCCTGCCCCTCCCATAGCCATGTTTCAGTTATGGCTATAATATCCCTTTCCTTAGTACTTTTTCTCTAGTGACCATTATTTTATTTATTTCCTCCCCTTTTTGCCCCTTGATAATTTAGTATTGTTTTGGAATGCTATTAGTGTCTTCTACTGTGAAGACTAATGCAAAGTACTTTTTTAACTCCTCTGCCTTTTCCTGGTTTACCATAATTATTTCCCCAGTCTCATTCTCTAAAGGGCTTATGTTCATTTTGGCCTCTCTCTTACTGTCCATTTTTATATTATTTGCCAATTTATCCTCATAGATTATCTTCTCCCTTTCGATTATTTATTTGGTTATCTTTTGTTGGGTTTTAAAACATTCCCAATCCTCTGTCTTGCCATTAATCTTTGCCACATTGTACGATTTTTCTTTCAATTTAATACTACATGTGAGGAAAGATTAAACAGTTTGGGCTTATACTCACTGGAGTTTAGAAGGCTGAGAGGGGATCTGATCGAGGTATGTAAAATACTAAAAGGGATTGATAAAGCAAATGTTCCCCTTTGTGGGGCAATCTAGAACAAGAGGTCACAGATACCGGTTAAGAGGCAATAGATTTAAAACTGAGATGAGGAGGCACTACTTCTCGCAGAGGGTGGTAAATTTGTGGAACTCATTGCCGCATAGTGCGGTGGCGTCTGAATCACTAAATGGTTCCAAGAAGGAGATGGATATATTTCTGATTTTAAAAATGGGTTAAAGAGATATGGGGAAGAGGTAGGGAGGTGGATTTGAGACCAGGGGCGTGATTCTCCGCAATCGGCGCAATGTCCGCCGACCGGCGCCAAAAAACGGGGCAAATCAGTGCGGCATCGCGCCGCCCCAAAGGTGCGGAATTCTCCGCATCTTGAGGGGCCGAGCCCTCACCTTGAGGGGCTAGGCCCGAGCCGGACTGATTTCCACCTCGCCAGCTAGCGGGAAAGGCCTTTGGTGCCCCACCAGCTGGCGTGGAAATTACTTTGCCATGCGGCGCATGCCGGGAGCATTAGCGGCCGCTCACGGCATCCCCGCGTATGCGCAGTGGAGGGGGTCTCTTCCGCCTCCGCCATAGTGGAGACCATGGCGAAGGCGGAAGGAAAAGAGTGCCCCCGCGGCACAGGCCCGCCCGCGGATCGGGGTCGCGTGCCAGGCCACCGTGGGGGCATCTCCCGGGGCCAGATCGCCCCGTGCCCCCCCCAGGACCCCGGAGCCTGCCCGCGCCGCCTTGTCCCGCCGGTAAGGGAGGTGGTTTGATTCTCGCCGGTGGGACAGGCATTCCAGCAGCGGGACTTCGGTCCATCACGGGCCGGAGAATAGCCAGGGGGGGGCTGCCAACCGGCGTGGCGCGATTCCCACCCCTGCCGAATATCCGGTGCCGGAGAATGCGGCAACCGGCGGGGGCGGGATTCACGCCAGCCCCCGGCGATTCTCTGACCCGGCGGGGGGTCGGAGAATCCCGCCCCAGGAAGAGATCAGCTATGATCTGATTAAATGGGGGAGCAGGCTCGAATTGCCTACTTTTGCTCCTAATTCCTATGCTCCTATGTTCTTATGCTCTTATGCTCTTATCAAGCATGTGGGTCATGCTATTTTAGATCTGGTAATGTGTAATGAGACAGATTTAATAAACAATTTAGGAGAAAAAGATCTCCTTGTATACACATCTCTGTAACGGTTAGAAGCTCATACCCATTAACCTCAATTTGTGTCTTAATTTATTTATTTTGTGCTGAGTGCTACATGCATTTAAGTAAATAACATTAATGGTGCTTTTTTTTTTACCATTTATGCCCCCCTTTAAACCTATTTGCTGATTTTTAAAAAATGTTTGTAAACTCTGTCCTTTCCTGTCACACTTTGAGCATCATTACCTAAATACTTCCCTTGCAAAGCTGCCATATCTTTTTGCTTTGTAAGCCAACGTATCCCCCTCCAGAACCACCCTCTCCCCTCTATTTAGTTTAAAAGCCTTTCTACTTTCCTAATTATGCAAGAACACTGGGCGGGATTCTCCCATCTGAAGGCAGAGTGTTGATGCCGTCGTAAAAACTGGAGAGTTTAACGACGGCCTCATCGGACTGCTATGTGTAGCAATCCTCTGCCCTACAGGGTGCCAGCACGGCACTGGAGTGACCCACGCTGCTCCATCTGCCGATACCGGCGTCAAATGGGCGCCGCGGGTCTGCTCATGTGTGCTGTGACCGGCGCGAATGCGCGCATACGCGGTAGCCTCCTTCCCCGCGCCGGCCCTGACGCAACATGGCAGAGGGCTACAGGGGCCGATGCGGAGCAAAAGAGACCCCCACCCAGAGACAGCCCGCCGATCGGTAGGCCCCGATTGTGGGCCAGGCCTCGGTGGAGGCCCTCTCCGGGGTCGGACCCCCTCCCCCCCACCAGGCCGCTCCAGACAGGATGGATGCTGAGTTCCCGCTGGGTAAGACCAGAGGTGAACGGCGGCGGCGGGACTCGGGCTTTTTTGGGTGGCCACTTGGCCCATCCCAGGCGGAGAATCGCCTGGGGGGCGCTGCGTAGAGCGGCCCCCGACCGGCGACGCGCCAACCGCGCCAACGGCAATGATGAGCGGAGAGTCGGTGAACCGGTGTTGGGGCGGCGCGCGCAGTTCGCGCCCGGCCCGGCTATTCTCCAACCCGGCGTGGGCTGAGAGAATCCCGCCCACTGATCCCAGCATGATTCAAATGTAGGCCGTCCCAACGGTACAGCCCCTACTTTTCCAATACTGATGCCAGTGCCCCTTGAACCCAAAACCACTTCTCCCACCCCATGTCTTTGAGCACATATTCATCTCTCTAATTTTATGTACCCTATGCCGATTTGCACATACCTCAGGTAACAATTATAACCTTGGAGGTTCTCTTGCTCAATTTTGTGCCTACCTCCTCAAGATGTGCAAAACCTCTTAACCCGTTCTACCTATGCCAATGGTACTTACATTGTCCCTGCCAATGAAATGTGCTCTCTCCCACTGAAAGTTCCTTTCAACCCCAGAGCAGATGTCCAGAACCCTGGCACTAGGCAGGCAACACAGCAATCTGGACTCTGGCTCTTTGCTATGGAGAACAGTGTTAATCCCCCTCACTATGTTCTCCCCTACTACCACTTTGTGCCCCCCCTCACTTGAATGTCCTTCAGTTCCAGTTCCATGGTCAGTCAGCTCATCCATCCTGCAGCCCCCACTCTCATCCAAACAAGCTGGGACAATCTCAAACCTGCTGGACATTTGCCGCTGCTGACATTCCTGCCGTCTGGGACCCCTTATCTGTCTTGGCTGCAGTCACACACCCCTTGTCCCTGACACTTTCCAAACCAGAAGATCCTATCCGACGGGGTGTGACCACCGCCTGAAACAAAGCGCCTAGTTAACTCTCCACCTTCCTGATGTGTTGCGGTGTTCATAGCTCATCCTCCAGCTCAATGTTCTGAGCCAAGGCTCTTCCAGGCACAATCACTTACTGCAGACGTGTTAGCCCCGGATCACAGTGTTATTCAGGAGCTCCCACATGCTGCAGCCTTGAACATCATCTGTCCTGTCATCCTAAATGTGTTTTAAATAATTACTGACTTAAATTATTTACTTATTTATGGTTCTTTTTATATATTTTTAACTTAACAAAGTGCAGTTGTGTGCTATTTTAAACCTTAGGAATGGAATAACCTTAAACACTGGATTTTACTGGATTCTCACCAAACAAGCACCCACAGTAAGCTTCTCCAACCAATCAAATTGCTGTTTTGCTGGGATGTTTTGTTTCCTCAAGCTATTTTCAATTTCGGCTGCTCCTGCATTTTTGGAAGCTCTTTGTTTGTCCCAATGCCAGTGCCCCTGTTTCTAGATCATCTGTCACTTGTTATTTTTTGCTTTCACAGACCACTGAACTCTGTTCTCCGATTAACACATTCTGCTATCTTACCTTTCCACCACTATCAGAACCTTATTTAGTCGTTAATGCTACCATTAAGACTTCCTTTCTCTTGTGTCCATGGCATCTTTGGCAATGTGGGTCGTATGGACCGATCTCGCTCCTCAATGTGGACGCTAAGTTGCTGGCAAAAGTGCTGGCTACGAAAATTGAGGACTGTGTCCCGGGGGTGATTCATGAGGACCAGACGGGATTTGTAAAGGGCAGGCAGCTGAACATCAATGTGCGGAGGCTCCTAAACGTGATTATGATGCCATCGGTGGAGGGAGAGGCGGAGATAGTGGCAGCTATGGACGCGGAGAAGGCCTTTGACCGAGTAGAGTGGGAGTATCTCTGGGAAGTGTTGCGGAGGTTTGGGTTTGGGGAGGGGTTTATCAGGTGGGTTAAGCTCTTATATAGAGCCCTGGTGGTGAGTGTGGCTACGAATCGGCGGAGGTCGGAGTATTTTCGGCTGTATCGAGGGACGAGGCAGGGGTGCCCCCTGTCCCCCCTGTTGTTTGCATTAGCAATTGAGCCTTTGGCCATGGCATTAAGAGAGTCCAGGAAATGGAGGGGGGTGGTCCGAGGGGGAGAGGAGCATAGGGTGTCGCTGTATGCGGACGACCTGTTGCTGTACGTGGCAGATCCAGTAGAGGGGATGGTGGAGGTCATGCGGATCCTAAGGGAGTTTGGGGACTTCTCGGGCTATAAGCTCAATGTAGGGAAAAGTGAGCTCTTTGTGGTGCATCCAGGGGACCAGGGAAGAGGGATAGACGACCTACCGTTGAGGAGGGCGGAAAGGAGCTTTCGGTACTTGGGGATCCAGGTAGCAAGTAGCTGGGGGGCCCTGCACAAACTTAATTTGACGCGGCTGGTGGAGCAGATGGAGGAGGACTTCAAAAGATGGGATGTGTTGCCACTCTCGCTAGCGGGCAGGGTACAGTCGATTAAAATGATGGTCCTCCCGAGGTTTCTTTGTGTGTTCCAGTGCCTTCCTATTATGATTACCAAGGCCTTTTTTAAGCGGGTAGGTAGAAGCATCATGGGTTTTGGTGGGCAAACAAGACCCCGAGGGTAAGGAGGGGGTTTCTGGAGCGTAGTAGGGACAGGGAGGGCTGGCGTTGCCGAATCTGGGTGACAATTATTGGGCAGCCAACGTGGCGATGATCCGTAAGTGGGTAATGGAGGGAGAGGGGGCGGCATGGAAGAGGTTGGAGATGGCGTCCTGCAAAGGAACGAGCCTGAGGGCGCTGGTGACGGCACCGCTGCCGCTCCCGCCGACAAGGTACACCACGAGTCCGGGAGTGGCGGCAACGCTAAAGATCTGGGGACAGTGGAGACGACATAGGGGTGCGATGGGAGCCTCGGTGTGGTCCCCGATCCGGGAGAACCATCAGTTCGTCCCAGGGAGGATGGATGGGGGGTTTCGGAGCTGGCATCGGGCAGGGATCAGAAGGATGGGGGACCTGTTTATAGACGGGACGTTTGCGAGCCTAGGGGCGCTGGAGGAGAAGTTCAGGTTACCCCCGGGAAATGCGTTCAGGTATATGCAAGTGAGGGCGTTTGTGAGGTGGCAGGTGAGGGAATTCCCGTCGCTCCCGGCACAGCGGATTCAGGACAGGGTGATTTCGGGTGTATGGGTCGGAGAAGGCAAGATTTCGGCGATATATCAGGAGATGAAAGAAGAGGGGGAGGCTTTGGTAGAGGAGCTGAAGGGCAAGTGGGAAGAGGAGTTGGGGGAGGAGATTGAAGAGGGTCTGTGGGCGGATGCCCTGAGTAGGGTCAATTCCTCTTCCTCATGTGCCAGGCTCAGCCTGAAACAGTTTAAGGTTATTCACAGAGCGCATATGACAGGGGCGAGGCTGAGTAGTTTCTTTGGGGTGGAGGACAGATGTGGGAGGTGCTCGGGAAGCCCGGCGAATCACGTCCACATGTTTTGGTCGTGCCCGGCACTGGATGGGTTCTGGAGGGGTTTCGCGAGGACTATGTCCAAGGTGGTGAAAGTCCAGGTCAAACCAAGTTGGGGCCTGGCATTATTTGGGGTGGCGGACGAGCCGGGTGTGCAAGAGGCGGAAGAGGCCGGCATTCTGGCCTTTGCGTCCCTGGTAGCCCGGCGGAGGATTTTGCTATTATGGAAGGACACAAAACCTCCCAGTGTGGAAGCCTGGATAAATGACATGGCAGGGTTCATTAAGCTGGAGAGGATAACGTTTGCCTTGAGAGGGTCTGCGCAGGGGTTCTTCAGGCGGTGGCAACCGTTCCTAGACTATTTCACGAAGCGCTAGAAGGAGCTCGGTCAGCAGCAGCAGCAACCCAGGGAGGGAGGGGAGGGGGGGGGGGGGGGGGGGGGGGGGGGGGCGGGGAGGGGAGGGGGGTGTTTCTTTCGGGGGGGGATATTTGGGCGAGTGGGGGAGGTTTTTTTTCCCAGGTGGCATTTGTAAAAGCATACGGGAGTGTTAATATGTGCGGGAGAAACTCATTGTATAAGTTCTGTATTATGTTTGATTGATACGTTTATGTTCTGTTCTGCTCTTTTTTCTTTTTCTTTTCTGTTACGGTGGGGGGGGGTTTAACTGGTTGAAAATTTTTGTTGGAAAAACTTTGAATAAACATTTTTTTTTTAAAGACACTCAGTGATTTGGCCTCCACCGTTTTCTACGGCAAAGAGTTCCACAGATTGACCACCCTCTGGCTGAAGAATTTCAGTGTCCTTGTGATACTCGGTATGTAAACCATACATCCCAAAGACTTATGGGTAATATCAAACAGCATGTCCCAGCCACTGTTGGCTACGCGTAAGGTACAGACTGTACCTAACCAGCCCATGCGTGCAAAACTCAAAACACCGTGTTCAACATTAGATGTGAGTCTGCAATTGGACATCATTTGCTCAATAATTCTCAGTGTGCTAAAACCTACACTCACAACCAAATTATGTCGCAATGCGGCATATATGCCTACACTAGAAATTACATATATTAATATACAGGGCCCGGTTCCTTGTCAACAGAAATAACATGTACACATATTGTGCCTTTCTCAACTAAACAAAATAAGTGATAGTCATTCACTGATTCGTTACTTGACCAATTTGGGTCAATCTGCCTGGTTTCAATGTCAAATAATGCTTGGTGATTAACTGTCAATCTCCTGATACATAAAGACATACTAGAACCGCTGAGCAGGAGCTTGGATAAAAAGCTAGATTTTAAGGAGCAGCTGAAAGAAGGAGAGAGAGATGGAGAGACACAGATGTATAGCGAGGAAATTCCAGAGTGTAGGACTGAAGCAGCTGAATGCACAGCCACATGATTAAAGCTGGGGATGTGCAAAGATCCAGAATTAGAGGAAAACAAATCTCATGCAGGACTGTGGTGCTGGAGGAGGTACCAGAGACATAGAAAGGCAAGGCCTTGGAGAGATCTTAAAGATACATTTAAAGTTGACATGTTGCCAGATCAGGAGTCAATGTAGTTCAGTGAGGTCAGAGGAGCTGGGTGAATTGGATTTACATGAGTGAGAATATGGGCAGTGGAGTTTTAGATGAGCCCTTGCTTTGGGAGGGTGTAAGATGGAAGGCCTGCCAGGAGAGCACTGAAATAGCAAAATTGAGTGGTAACAAAGGTAAGTATAAGGGTTTCAGCAGCACTAGTATATTGCTGGGTTAGTTAATCCTAACATGCTGAATAGATCGGTTCAGTCTGAGTGCCCTTTTGACTCAAATGGTTCAGTGTTCAATCCCCACCCAAAAAGCCATGAGTTTTGAGTGCGTGTGTTACTCATCATGATAACATGTCTTACTTGGATAATTTAATTGATTTGTTTTTAGCCAGGCTATTGGTGTTATATGGCAGCTTGAATTTGTATCCCTTTTTTGGAATGGGGCAGAAATTGATTTATTTAATCATACTTCAGATTCACTGGCAATGGCAGCCTTCAGAGTCATTGATGGCAATTTTCATTCCTGCCTCTAAATGCTTCAAGCAGCTCACAAAATATTATTTTGACTGGTACCTGCTCTGTAGACCACAGATGTTGCATAATTTCTCCAAATTATTATATTCAATCCCAAAAAAATACTGTATTCCTAGAAGGAAAGAAAAGTTGAAAGTAACATTTGTTTGAAAACATCTTGCACAATTAATGTCTTGGTAAATGACCTCCATATCATTATATCTCTAGATATTAAATGAAGAGCCTAATATTTGAACTATCAAGTGTGGACAGGGTTGCAGCAGCAACTGCACACATTTACTAGTGAGGTATTAAAGCCAAGTTTTCAGTTTCCATGAATGCTACCTTGCGTCAGGAGTTTGTAAACCAATCTTTCAGGGATTTGATTCGTGCTCACCAAACAACATAGCAAAAAGATCTAGAAATTATTGAACAATAATACCAATAGCTAAACTGCTTGGGAAACCTTGTCAAATAGGTAAGATACCCAGAAGGTAAAAGATATCATGGGCAGGAATAGATCAAAATTTGGCATTAAAATTAACCTGTTTTATGTGTGGGAGAGTTTTGAACAGGTTGGTTGGCAACTGAGTACAATCTCTGAAAGAAAGGCATATGGGGTTTAATCACCATTGATGAAAATGTGTGTATACGCCTAATTGAAAGAGAAACCACAGCAGGAACAAATAAGCTGAAATTACTCACTCAGCATGTAAGAAAATTGGCAGTAATACTAGTGCCAAAAGCTTTAAGCAGATAAGAGATGCTGAAATAGATGTTCCATCTAGTAATTACCAAATAATAATCCACAGAGATATTATATAAAGGAAAACTGTAATTTCTATGGAATATGAACAGAAATTGCCGGAAATAGGTCTGGCGGCATCCATGGACAGAAAACAGAGACAATGGGTAGATTTAGCCAGCCCAACGGGGTGTCTCATCCACTCGTCAGAGAAGCAGCAGTTCCATGGGTGAAGCCTAATGGGGGTCAGTGCCCTTCAGTCACATAAATGGCCACCACTCGGCCTTCTCTGGGATTCAGGACTTTTGTGTCAGAGGTCCTGCACATCAAGAGCTGCTGGCCAATCAGAGGCTGGCAGATTCTTATTGCAATCAGTGCGACTGAGAGCAAGGACAGAATTGCTGAGTATCCCAGGCTAAATGTGAGTGAAGGCGGGATGGGGACTACGGACTGGAGTCACGGGATGGCAGCAGCGGTCAGAAGTGAAGTTGTGGGGGCAGCACGGTGGCGCAGTGGTTAGCACTGCTGCCTCACGGCGCCGAGATCCCAGGTACGATCCCGGCTCTGGGTCACTGTGCGTGTGGAGTTTGCACATTCTCCCCGTGTTTGCATGGGTTTTGCCCCCACAACTCAAAGATGCGCAGGGTAGGTGATTGGCCACACTAAATTGCCTCTGAATTAGAAAAAAGTGAATTGGGTACTCAAAATTTTTTTTTTTTAAAGAAGTGAAGTTGTGGGCGTGGCTTTCAGCACATTCTCCCTCCCAATGCAGGGTCCCTCGATCAGACACTGAGTGCCTGATAATGAGGATCAACCACCCCCCCCCCCCCCCCCCCGACCCCCCTTCCATGCCATAAGGCTACTGTCAACCCGACAGGGTTTGTTGGGCAACCTTCAGGAAGTGCAGAAAAGCGGTGCAGCTCCCAGTTAGTCCCTGAGCCACTACTGAATTGCAGTGGACTCAGGAAAATGGGTGTCGATTGGCTCATTAATGAGACTGTTTGACATCCCATTGTCACTGGCCAGGAATCGCGCAGCAGCCCATTCGCCCTTCAACTTAATCAGGGTAGTTTTTGCTGCCACATGGTGACTCGCCCAAGCCTCAACCAGGATTAAGTGGGCCCCTATTCCTGCTGTAAAGGGCTGCCTTAATTCCAGCCCAGTGTTTCAGGAGAATGCCTTCCATCAGAACGGAATGCTTCAAGAGATACTCAGAGGATGTGGTAGTATGTATTGGGAGTCATGTGGGACTGGAAGCCCTAATGTCATTGGCTGACAGATCCCGGGTCCTGGTTGGCCGTTGACCTCATACTCCGCCCTGAAGGCGAAGTATAAGAAGCCGGTGCCTTCCCCCGCAGGCCAGTTTACTATCGGGCTGCTGGGGAACAGACACGCTTAATAAAGCCTCATCGACTTCACTCTTTTCGTCTCATGGAGTCTTTGTGCGCTACAATTTATTAAGCGTGCCTAAAAAGGACTATGGAGCTCAGGATCATTCCAGAATGCCTGAGGATCAGCCCCCACGCAGTGAATGCGGCAGCAGCCTTCAAACACTGGCAGACTTGCTTCGAGGCCTACCTCAGACCGACCACTGGCCGGGTCTCAGACGAACAAAAACTGCAGGTCCTGCACTCGAGGGTGAGCATGGAGATTTTCACCCTCATTGAAGACACTGACGATTTCCAGACGGCGTTCGCAGCACTGAAAAGTCTCTATGTCCGCCCAGTTAACCAAATCTACGCTCGCTACCAGCTCGCGACGAGACGGCAAGCTCCCGAAGAATCGATGGACGAGTTCTACGCCGCGCTACCCGCGCCTACGGCCCCGACCGCGCGGCAGGCCATTGGGCCCCGTACGTACCCGTCGCGGCAAACCCCCCCCCCCCCGGACACCCCACAGGCTTGCGCTGTTATTTCTGCGGCCAAGCGAACCACCCCCGACAACGCTGTCCGGCCCGCGCAGCCATCTGCAATAGCTGCGGGAAAAAGGGCGACTATGCGGTGGTGTGCCGATCCCGCGAGGTCGCCGCCGTCCCGGGGCCACAGGGAGCCCTACAGGCAGTCTATGCCTCCCAACGCCCCCAGCACGCCATGTGCGACCGGCAGGCGCAGCCGCTCTGGGTCCCGACCACCGCGGCCCCGGGAGAACTGGGAGCCCTGCACGCCGCCTACGCTCCCCAACCCCCCTCCCCGCAGTCCATGTACGACCCGCCGCCGGCGCTCCCGATTTGGGTGCCGGCCAACACTCTCCACGGAGAGGAATGGGTCTTTCGCGTCCCGAAAGCCACCCTCACCCCCCTCCCACGCCCCACGCCTGACCCGCCGGCTCCGCCGACTTGGGCCCCGACCACCGCTGTCCCCGGTGAGGGAGCTCCGCGCGGTCCTAGCGCTCGCCGCCCCACGCCTGTCCCGCCGGCGCCGCCGACCTGGGCCCTCACCCCCGTCCCGCGCCCCACGCCTGTCCCGCCGGCGCCGCCGACCTGGGCCCTCACCCCCGTCCCGCGCCCCACGCCTGACCCGCCGGCGCAACTTACCTGGGCCCCGACCGCCGCTGTCCCCGGTGAGGGAGCTCCTCGCGCTCCTTGCGCTCGCGGCCCTACGACTGTCCCGGCGGCGCCACCGACCTGGGCCCTCACCCCCGTCCCGTGCCCCACGCCTGACCCGCCGGCGCAACTTACCTGGGCCCCGACGACCGCTGTCCCCGGCGAGGGAGCTCCGTGCGGTCCTAGCGCCCGCGGCCCTGGCGCTCGCAGAGAGGGAGCTCCACGCGGTCCTAGCGCCCGCGGCCCTGGCGCTCGCAGTGAAGGAACTCCGCGCGGTCCTAGCGCTCCCCAGACCCCCCAGCACACCATGTGCGACCCGCAGACGCCGCCATTTTGGGTCCCGACCACCACGAGGGGAGGAGGGGCGCCGCCATCTTGGACCGCCCCCGACCTGTACGACGCATGGGGGCGGCCATTTTGTCCACCCCCGACGCCATCTTGTGACCCCCCAGCCACGTGCGATGTATGGGGGCAGCCATTTTGTCCATCCCCGACGCCATCTTGGATGGCAACAACGGACCACACCCCACTACTACAACCACGGCTCGCTTCGGTTACGCTCGATCAGGCTCAGCCCCGGACTCTCCAGACGACGACGACAACGGTCCTAATTAACGGCCACGTGACGCCATGCCTAGTCGACTCCGGGAGCACGGAAAGTTTTATACACCCCGACACGGTAAGACGCTGTTCCTTAACTACCTACCCCAGCGCACAGAAGATTTGCCTAGCTGCAGGATCCCACTCCGTACAGATCCAGGGATTCTGCATAGTCACCCTAACGGTACAGGGGAGGGAATTGAAAAACTACAAACTTAACGTCCTTCCCCAACTCTGTGCCCCCACCTTGCTGGGCTTAGACTTCCAATGTAACCTACAGAGCCTTACGTTTAAATTCGGCGCCCCCATACCCCCACTCACTATCTGCGGCCTCGCTACCCTCAAGGTGCAACCCCCGTCCTTGTTTGCGAACCTCACCCCGGATTGCAAACCCGTCGCCACTAGGAGCAGACGGTACAGCGCCCAGGACCGGACCTTCATTCGGTCCGAAGTCCAGCGGCTACTAAAGGAGGGCATAATCCAGGCCAGCAATAGTCCCTGGAGAGCGCAGGTGGTAGTAGTGAAGACAGGGGAGAAACAAAGGATGGTCATTGACTATAGCCAGACCATCAACAGGTACACACAACTAGACGCGTACCCTCTCCCCCGCATATCCGACATGGTCAATCGGATTGCCCAGTATAAAGTCTTCTCCACCGTGGACCTCAAGTCCGCCTACCATCAGCTCCCCATCCGCCCAAGTGACCGCAAGTACACAGCCTTCGAGGCAGACGGGCGATTATACCATTTCCTACGGGTCCCTTTTGGCGTCACAAACGGGGTCTCGGTCTTCCAATGGGAGATGGACCGAATGGTTGATCAACATGGGTTACGGGCCACGTTCCCATACCTCGACAATGTAACCATCTGCGGCCACGATCAGCAGGACCACGACGCCAACCTCCAAAAATTCCTCCAGACCGCCAAAGCCTTGAACCTCACGTACAACGAGGACAAGTGCGTTTTTAGCACCGATCGGCTAGCCATTCTGGGCTACATAGTGCGCAATGGGATAATAGGCCCCGGCCCCGAACGTATGCGCGCACTCATGGAATTTCCCCTCCCGCACTGCCCAAAAGCCCTGAAACGCTGCCTGGGGTTCTTTTCGTACTACGCCCAGTGGGTCCCCCAGTACGCAGACAAGGCCCGCCCCCTAATACAGACCACGACCTTCCCTCTGTCGACAGAAGCTTGCCAGGCCTTCAGCCGCATCAAAGCGGACATTGCAAAGGCCACGATGCGCGCCATCGACGAGTCCCTCCCCTTCCAGGTCGAGAGCGACGCCTCCGACGTAGCTCTAGCGGCTACCCTTAACCAAGCGGGCAGACCCGTGGCCTTTTTCTCCCGAACCCTCCACGCCTCAGAAATCCGCCACTCCTCAGTGGAAAAGGAAGCCCAAGCCATAGTGGAAGCTGTGCGACATTGGAGGCATTACCTGGCCGGCAGGAGATTCACTCTCCTCACTGACCAACGGTCGGTAGCCTTCATGTTCGATAATGCACAGCGGGGCAAGATTAAAAATGACAAGATCTTAAGGTGGAGGATCGAGCTCTCCACCTTTAACTATGAGATCTTGTACCGGCCCGGGAAGCTGAACGAGCCGTCCGATGCCCTATCCCGCGGCACATGTGCCAACGCACAAATTAACCGCCTCCAAACCCTCCACGAGGACCTCTGCCACCCGGGGGTCACTCGGTTTTACCACTTCCTCAAGTCCCGCAATCTCCCATACTCTTTAGAAGAGGTCCGTACAGTCACAAAGGACTGCCACATCTGCGCGGAATGCAAGCCGCATTTTTTCAGGCCAGATGGAGCGCACCTGAGTAAGGCTTCCCGCCCCTTTGAACGCCTCAGTCTCGATTTCAAAGGGCCCCTCCCCTCCACCGACCGCAACGCATATTTCCTTAATGTAGTGGACGAATACTCCCGCTTCCCTTTTGCCATTCCCTGCTCCGACATGACCGCGGCCACAGTCATTAAAGCCCTGAACAGCATCTTCACGCTGTTCGGTTACCCCGCATACGTCCACAGCGACAGGGGGTCCTCTTTGATGAGTGACGAGCTGCGCCAGTTCCTGCTCAGCAAGGGCATAGCCTCAAGCAGGACGACCAGCTACAACCCCCGGGGGAACGGGCAAGTAGAAAGGGAGAACGGCACGGTCTGGAAGGCCGTCCTACTGGCCCTACGGTCCAGGGATCTCCCAGTTTCACGGTGGCAGGAGGTCCTCCCGGACGCTCTCCATACCATCCGGTCGTTATTATGTACAAGCACTAATCAAACGCCGCACGAGCGTCTCCTTGTCTTCCCTAGGAGGTCCTCCTCTGGAACGTCGCTGCCAACCTGGCTGGCGGCCCCAGGACCCATCCTGCTCCGAAAGCATGTGCGGGCACATAAGGCGGACCCGTTGGTTGAAAGGGTTCACCTCCTCCACGCAAACCCCCAGTACGCCTACGTGGAGTACCCCGACGGCCGACAGAACACGGTCTCCCTGCGGGATCTGGCGCCCGCCGGCACCACGCACACCCCCCCGACACCATCAACCCAACCGCCCCCCTTCCTGCCACCGCCGCACCCCGCGACCGCCCCCTTCCCAGGAGGATCAGTCCCCCTCCCCTTTGCACCGACAGCTGAAACCGTGCGGCTCCCGGAGGCGACAACGCTGGTACAAGCACCACCACCACCGCGGGGGCCGAGGCGATCGACACGGACGACCAGACCGCCCGACCGACTCGTGGCGTCGATGTAAAACAAAGATGGACTGTTCAACGAACATTTTGTTTTTCCTATACCCTCTGTAAATAGTTGTAACAGGACGATACTGTCCAATACTGTACTACCATGTAACTGTTCTATCCTCCCAGGACCAGCCCTGTAAACCCTTACCACCATACGAAGCATCACCCCGCCGGGTTCATTTTTGACAAGGGGTGAATGTGGTAGTATGTATTGGGGGTCATGTGGGACTGGAAGCCCTAATGTCATTGGCTGACAGATCCCGGTCCTGGTTGGCCGTTGACCTCATACTCCGCCCTGAAGGCGAAGTATAAGAAGCCGGTGCCTTCCCCCGCAGGCCAGTTTACTATCGGGCTGCTGGGGAACAGACACGCTTAATAAAGCCTCATCGACTTCACTCTTTTCGTCTCATGGAGTCTTTGTGCGCTACAGAGGATATGCCAGGGGTTCAGACCAGAGGATGCAGGCACCTGTTACCTCAACTTTTACTAAAGGCATAAATTAGCTCATCGATCTCCTAATTATACCTTGTGAATGATTGGACAGTAATGTGTCTAGTATGAACTGCTGAATTTGTATCACTCTGATCAATAAGGGTCAATGTTCACTCAATAGATATTAAGATTTATCAAAAGGAAAACCAAATAAATCAGTGACCATGCAAGGCAATATAACATTAAAGATAGGGCAGGATGATAGTGGAGGATCTTGTAGATAAACACAAGGGTATCATACTTATAAGGTCAGGAACATATTTTATGTAAGTAACGACAGATGTGATGAGAAATTGGGACTTCAAAGTAGTGAATAAGTTTTTAACAAGAGTTTATGGAATGTATATCAGATGTGTGGCATTGAGGCTGTGAAAGAAATTGAATATAGAGTACAGAATGTATGTCTAAGTATTTTGACAGCTGAGGTGTAAACAGGTGCTGTGAAGGTATCAATAGTCTTAGCAATGGATAGGACAGGGTTTTATATTTATATAGCATCTTTAACAAAATGAAACATCCCTTGCCACTTTACAGAGGAGCATTATAAAACAAAGTCTGTACCAAGCCACATAGCAGAGTCTTAGAGGAAGAAATTGAGCTAGAGAGGCGCAGAGTTTTAGGGAGGGAATTCCAATGTTTGGAGCCCTTGGCACGAACAGAAGGAATTAGAGGAGCGTAGATTATGTTGAAGGATTGTGCGGTTGGAGGAGACAAGGAATGGCAAGGCTATGGAGGGATTTGAAAACAAGGATCAAAATGTTAAAATCAAGGCATTGGCTTGACAAGAAGCCAATGGTAGGCAGCAAGCACAAGGGTGATAGGGGAAGGATACTTGCTGCAAGTTAAGGCAGGGTAAGCAGTGTTTTGCTGCCAGGAGTATTTTAGAATAGTCTAGCCTCGAGCTAGTGAAGACATAAATTAATGTTTCAGCAACATGAAACCATAAGACATAGGAGCAGAATTAGGCCATTCAGCCCATCGAGCCTGCTCGGTCATTCAATCATGGTTGACATGTTTTTCATACAAATTCTCCTATCTTCTCCCCATAAACCTGATCCCCCCTATTAATCAAGAACCTATCCATCTCTGTCTTAAAGGCACCCAGTGATTTGGCCTCCACAGCCTTCTGCAACAAAGAGTTCCAGATTCACCACCCTCTGGCTGAAGAAATTCCTCCTCATCTCAGTTTTAAAGGATTATCCCTTCAGTCTGAGGCTGTGCCCTTGGGTTTTAGTTTTTCCCACGAGTGGAAACATCCACTCCATGTCAACTCTATCCAGACCTCTCAGTATCTTATAAGTTTCAATAAGATCCCCCCTCATCCTTCTAAACTTCAACAAGTACAGACCCAGTGTCCTCAACCGCTCCTAATATGACAAGCTCTTTATTCCAGAGATCAATCTTGTGAACCTCCTCTGGACCCTTTCCAAAGCCAGCTCATCCTTCCTTGCACAGTAGCACAGTGGTTAGTGTAATGATATCATGGTTGTGTTGCAATTCACCGACTGGCTATTAAGAGTCTCATTAGTATATAAGTGAATGTAAGAGTCAGGTGACCTTAGAATTATTGGAGAGCTGGAAGAGAGAGGTTGCTTGTGCATGTTAATACTGTTATTCATCTGTTGTTTTGTATATAGTAGACCTATGGTTAATGTTAAGATATCATTTATAGCTTTAACTACAAGTGTTCTTGTAATATAAATCAGGCCAGCTGACAAGAACATTATAGTTAGCACTTCACAGCACCAGTGACCCGGATTCAAATCCCAGCTTGGATCATTGTCTGTGCGGAGTCTGCACATTCTCCCCATGTCTGCGTGGGTATCATCCGGGCGCTCCAGTTTCCTCCCACAAGTACGAAAGACGTGCTTGTTAGGAGAATTGGACATTCTGAATTCTCCCTCAGTGTATCCGAACAGGTGCCGGAGTGTGGCGACTTGTGTGGGGATTTTCACAGTAACCTCATTGCAGTGTTAATGTAAGCCTGCTTACTAAGCACTAATGAAGATTATTATTAGATATGGACCTAAAACTGCTCACAATACTCCAAATGGGGTCTGACCAGAGCTTTATACAGCCTCAGAAAGCACATCCCTGCTCTTATAATTTAGCCTTCTCAACATGAATGCTAACGTTGCTTTTGCCTTCCTGACTGCCAACTGGAATTTGCACGTTAACCTGAAGAGAATCTTGAACTAGGACTCCTAAATCCCTTTGTGCTTCTGATTTCCTCAGCCTTTTCCCATTTAGAAAATAGTTTATGCCTCCATTTGTCCTACCAAAGTGCATAACCTCACAGTTTTTCCACATTGTATTCCATCTGCCCACTCTCCGGGCCTGTCCAAGTCCTTCTGCAGCCCCCCTGCTTCCTCAACACCATATCTTTGTATCATCTGCAAACTTAGCAACAATGCCCTCAGTTCTTTCTTCCAGATCATTAATGTATATTGTGAAAAGTTGTGGTCCCAACATCGACCCCTGAGGCACACCATTAGTCACCGGCTGCCATCCTGACCCCATTATCCCCACTCTCTGCCATCTGCCAGTCAGCCAATCCTCTATCCATGCCAGTATCTTACCCTTAACAGTATGGGCTCTTAACTTATTTGCCAGCCTTACATCTCAACCACCAGCCTTACATCTCTCTTGGCATTCACAGGCCACTGTCAGCAACAAGGGCTGCTGAGAGGTTGGTCCTCAAAGTTGATTGACCTGACAGGCACTATTCCTAAGGTCGCAACTTTTACCTCCTCATCAGGGTTTTCGTAACTACTGCCTACATCTCCATTGTTGGAATCAGAACATGGGACATTGCTGACTCCGTGAACAGTTTGGATTTTCCTTTCTTCTGTGGTTACAGAACCACCACAAAATTTGCCAATCACCTTCCCCCTTAATTCCTAAAAAGATTTGATGGCCAACTTCCTCATCTTTTTTTTTCTTTTATACATTTAGAGTACCCAACTCATTTTGCCAATTAAGGGGCAGTTTAGCATGACCAATCCACCTACACTGCACATCTTTGGGCTGTGGGGGTGAAACCCATGCAAACACGGGGAGAATGTGCAAACTCCACACAGACAGTAACCCAGAGCCGGGATCGAACCTGGGACCTCGGTGCCGTGAGGCAGCAAGGCTAACCATTGCGCCACCGTGCTGCCCTACTACCTCATCTTCCTGGATATCAACTTCTGCTACCTCGAAGAGGAGGGTAACCCTACAAAAGAATGTGGGTCGGCCAGCCGCTCACTTGGTATCACATCCCAGTCCCTACCATCCTCATCCTGACTAACTAATGCTGTGCAGTCAGGTTAACTTTCCTTTGGACTCTCTGTAGCCATGGGTGAGGCTACAGCCTTCACTCCCGCTAGATCATTTCCCAAAACTAAGTCCATTCCTTCTACTGGGAATTATTTAACCACTCCAACAATTACTGGACCTGACAAAAAGTCACACTCCAGCTGCACTTTATATAATGGAACTGGGATACAACATCCACGCATCCCATTCACCAATACCTCAGCTTTCACAGAGCTCTCTGGAGGAAAAATCAAATCTTTCTCCAGCACAAGAGTTTGAGTAGTCCCTGTTCCTCTTAAAATCAGTATGGGTTTGGCTACCTTTGTCAAAGAAAATGGGGTGACTGTCCCCTGAGACACAAAACCGGTATATCTCACATCTACCTCATTCTCTACACCTGCTCCCACAGCAGCGTTGACCTGAGGTCTGCTACGTCCAATTATCGCTACCGTCTGCACGGAGCGTTCTCCACTTTCGCTCCTTTCTCAGAATCCTACTTCCGAACCCCCACAAGGGCCATGGGTTGTCCCTGTAAATTCCAGCATGTCGACTGAATGTGTCCCACCTTGCTACAATGATAACACCTAGGCTTCCAAGTCTCACTCCCACCCCCAGTACCTTCCCTCCTGGTCTGAGGCGGAGATCACGGCCCCTTCCCAGTTATCCATTATTTACCTTGGCTACCTGCAGTCCTCTCACTCTCCCACTTCCTGCCCTTTTCAAAATTATGGGGGTGATGGAACAAAGGTTTAAATTTATGGATTAGCTCGTAATCGTCAGCCATAATTGCTGCTTGCCTGGCAGTTTGTACCCTCTGGTCTTCAATGTGGGTTCTTATTATTGAAGGTAAAGAATTCTTAAAGTCCTCTGAGAGAATGATCTCTCTCAGAGCCTCACAGGTAGTCGCAACTCCCAATGCTCGTACCCATCGATTCAAATTGTTCTGTTTAACCCTCTCAAATTCTGCATAGGTCTGTCCCAGCAGTCTCTTCAAATTCCGGAATTTTTGTCTATATGCTTCGGGAACCAATTCATATGCATCCAGAATGGCCATTTTTAATTTTTACTGTGTCATAATCCCTAGACTCCTGCTCTGGCAAGGCAGCATAAACTTCCTGTGCCCCCTTGTCAACTTACTCTGCTGAGGTAATGTCCACTTCTCTTTTGGCCATTCCAATTGGGTTGCTATTTTCTCAAAAGCCCTTAATAAAGTTTCTACTTCTTTCTAGTCAAATTTTGGGAGAGCCTGTATAAACTTAAACATATCATCACTCAGTTCTATTCTAGGACTAGTCTCCCCTCTAGGTTCTGGCATCTTTTCACTCTGTGCCAGTACCGTAAACTGGAACTCTCTCTCTCTTTCCTGTCTCTTATTCTCTCTTTCCTCTCTCCTCATTTCCATTTCCATTTCCATTCATTCTGCCTCGTCTCCATTTTTAAAAATCCCCTTTCATGCTTTAACTGCAACCGAGTTCCCTCCAGCTCCGTTTTCCCACCTGAAGACATCTCTGATGCTACACTCACTCGTTGGCGCCCCTGTGCTGCGTAAAATTTAAATGCTCATCATTTGCAT
Source organism: Scyliorhinus torazame (assembly GCF_047496885.1). Lineage (NCBI taxonomy): Eukaryota > Metazoa > Chordata > Chondrichthyes > Carcharhiniformes > Scyliorhinidae > Scyliorhinus > Scyliorhinus torazame. Next base: position 165,194,986 of record NC_092717.1, on the reverse strand, counting down.
CAACTACCTCCGCCTTCATACCAGTCAAGCCAGTAGGAGGTTATCAGTTAGATTAATAGAGTGTCAACCCACAGCAGATTATGTACAGCAATCAACAAGTTCAATAAAACAATGTTGGACCATCCACTGTGTTGGAAGCCTGTTTCTAGTTTCACTGCATCGAGTTGCGGTCAATGTTGAACCAACTCACTTAACGCATCACCCTGAATAAATTTCTACCAGATCTTCCTTGCTTTTGATCAGAGGATGTTTTCAAAGCTGCACTACCTTCTACCCTCAGCATTGTCTCCTTCACCTCATGGTTTACTCTGATAAGCTGCAGCTCTTTATAACTGCTCAACCCCAGGATAGCAGGAAAATCTGTTTCAGTGACATAGAACAGACAAGTAACATATTTTCCATTTGTGACTCTCTGATTTGGGTTGTTCCCCAATCTGCTATTAGCATGACTTTGCTTGGTTTCACAGCATTATTCCTTGAGTAACCAGTTTCTTTCAAATGTCCAGGGTAAAGATTGTCTAGTATATTCTAAGAGTGTGATTATGTTATTGTATGTCAGGGCAGCACCGTGGCACAGTGGTTAGCACTGCTGCCTTATGGCGTCGGGGTCCCAGGTTCGATCCCGGCCCTGGGTCACTCTCCATGTGGAGTTTGCACATTCTCCCCGTGCCTGCGTGGGTTTCGCACCCACAACCCAAACATGTGCAGGCTAGGTGGATTGACTATGCTAAATTGCCCCTTAATTGGAAAAAATTGAATTGGGCACTCTAAATTTATATTTTAAAATGTTTTATTGTATGTCCTGGTATCAAGCTTCCATTTCAAATTGATGGTTATGGGTTTATTTCTTCCCTCCTTCCTGATCTGAATGGTTGTGTAAATTTATTTCCTCTGGGAAGGCTCACATCCAGCCATTTATTGCAGTTGCATGGTTCCTATGTCTAATGTGTTCTCAAATTCATAGTTATCTTCCAGGTTGTGGATGTTTCGGCTTTTGTTCCTTCTCTTGCCTCTGATAATTCATTTACCACCATCTTTCTTTGCTCTGCACATATTTTCCCACTGACTGGGCTCTCCACAGGCTCAATGGTTTGATCCATTTCTTTATGTCTGCGAATTCAAGTAACTGAACACAGTTCTTGCATATCTTTCTCTCTGTCAGGTGTGCATTATTTTGTTTATGTGCTTTCTTATGACTTAACTGAAGGTTAGCCATTTGGATAGGCAGTGTCCTTATCCAGCTACTCATAGCTTCATGTGATCTGGTTGCTTCGTGTCCCATGACCTTGTGAGATTGTCGTGTCTAATTAAATCTTTTTTCACTTCAGAGTGTGCAGAATGCTAAATTAGCTTATCTATCAGCGTTTCATCTGCGTCTTTGAATTTACATTATCTGGCTGCATTTTTCAATCCTGTTCAGAAATGGTCAACAGGCTCATCTGGTTCCTGCCTCAGGCTCTGAAATTCCTAGCGGTGGATCTGAAAATTTGACTTTGACTGGACTGGTGTGCTGAATTTTTCAAAAGTCTTGTCCGGGTTTTTACCATTTATCTCTCCGGTATTAGAAAATGTAACCCTTTATCTGCTACCCACAGCAGTTGACCCTTCCTCTTCACTCATGTCATTTAGGAGGCTCCTGAATATCAATCTGCACTTCTGTTTGAACCCCACAAATGTCATTAGCTCCCCAATTCATCATGGGCTGCAGTTTTGCATTTATTGCGAAATACATTAATAATTTCATTTTTGAACAATTCGCTCTGTTTTTCTTTCTCTGGCACTAACTTGGGCTGACTTTTCTCAATCTAATTCACCATTAAACCCATTTAAATTGTTTGGATCTTGAGCACAGGTATTTATGGCTTTTGGTTCCTATAAGTTAAAAATAATCACGCTTCTAGACTCAAAATTCTGGGGCATCATCAAATGTATCTCTTACATTTCTCCATATTGCTCGTGGATTGATACATGGTTGCTCAGCACCTCACTGCAGTGCAGCAACAAATGTACATTCTCTTAACAATTAGTTCCTAGCTCATTACAGACAATATAGTTTGAGTGCTGTGGCAGAGTGGATATCTGATTGGAGGGAATCAAGCATGCAGTTTTGGGGAATAAACATTAAAACCACACTTCTGTATCAAGCTGAACACTGAGGTTGAAAATGGTTATCCAGGGGGAACAATCAAAGAGGGGGACACATTCAGTGGCAAGGGAACCAGAAGAATTTTTTCACCTGTAGGGAACCAAAAATGAGGGGCTGGATTCTCCGTTTAGGAGATGAAAGGGGGGGGGGGGGGCTAATTGATCGGAATTCAGGAGATGCAAGATGCAAATGGGCTAACACTCTGCCAAGTTGAATTGGAAGCAATTCCCGTCCCCGTTGGCGTTGAATTCGCTGGGGCTGGAATTTGCATTAAAGAGCCTGACAAGCTGGAGCTGCTTGGAAGCACTCCACTCACCACGCTCTCACATTCCAGCCAAGAAGATGGCTCAGAGAAGACCTGCCCCCAATTTGGGAGTCTGAAGTGGCCCGCGAGGAGGAGGGATACCCTCTTTCCGAGGGTGGGTCGCTGACTCAAACCTGCAGCACTGAACAGTGCTGGAAGGAGGTGGCAGAAGCAGTCAGTGCTGCCAGCCTCTCCAGGTGGACCGGCACACAATGCCGGAAGAAGATGAATGACATCCTTAGGCCAGGTATCCTGGTGGGCCTAGTCTGGTGCCCAGGTGCATAGTCAATCCAATACAGCTCATTTGAGAGATCCCACATAGGCTCCCGCTCAAGCCCTGGAATGAGCCAGAGGCGTAAGATTTCAGGGCGACCATTACCTTCACAGCCACCGTGAGCTGCTCTCCTCCTTCATACCCCCATAGTGCCAGATGAGCCGCAGATGTGTGTGGTGGGGACTGGCAACGTGTGCTTCCAGTCACCTCCATGCCTGGATCTTTGTGTACAAGTTGCCCCAACAGCTGGGGGTGTACGAGGGATGGATTTGTCTGCTGGGAGGTTAGCTGGTCAGGTTTCCTGGCTAGGGCAGGGGTGTGGTGGGCAGGCATGGATTGCAGGCAGCTTGTGGTCTTGGGGGGCGGGCTAGCTCATAGTGTCACTGGTGAGGCCTCTACTCTGAGAGTGCCAGGGACGGTTCCACAGTGAAGGTGTCCTTTGCTTGGGGTGAGCTCTGCAGTGGGGCTGGCTGGCTGCACTTCTGAGTGCAAACACCTGGTGACACAGCGACTGAGCATGACAATGCCCATCCCGTTGACGATACTGCAGGGTTATAAGGGTTCCTGAGATGGGATGTGGGGGGGAGGGGGGCTGGCTGGGTTCCCATATGACCAAAGGCTCTCTGAACATTTACTTTTTTTTTAAATTTAGAGTATCCAATTTTTTTTTTTTCCAATTAAAGGGCAATTTAGCGTGGCCAATCCACCTACCCTGCACATCTTTGGGTTGTGGGGGCGAAACCCACGCAAACACGGGGAGAATGTGCAAACTCCACACGGACAGTGACCCAGGGCCGGGATTCGAACCCGGGCCCTCAGAATCGTAGACAGCAGTGCTAACCACTGTGCCACCCTGCTGCCATCTCTGAACATTTACAGGACACAGTGATCAGTGAGGTGTAAACAGCCAGGGAACTGTAAGTTGCACCAAAGGGATGTATTTCAGTCACATATTGCAATAATTGCGGTATGAGCCAGGCCACCCCAATCCCAAGGGGGCTTCCCGAGTGCACGGACCTGGCACCATGTTTAGAGAGTTTTCTTACCTTCTCACTGCACCCCACTTGTAAATACTAGCACCGTTTGCGCCAGTGTGACTCCTTCCTTAGAAGGGTGGAGAAACACAGAGGGGTGGAGCATATGGGGCTGGATTCTCGGGTCGCCGATGTCGAAATCACGTTCGGCGATCGGCCGGAGAATCCCCGTTTACGACCAAATCAGGGGTGGTGCCGCTTTCGCGATGCTCCACCCCCTCCAAAGTGGCGTATTCTCTGAGTACGGCACGCAACGTATCGACGGCCTCAGGACATTGCCTGGGGCCCACCGCCCGAGTTCCTGATGGCATGGGTCTCTCATGCGGTTTTGTTTCAGGAATTCGGTGTGGCGGCTGCGGACTCAATCCAACGCCGCCACAGTCGGGGGAGGGCCAATCAGCAGGCAGGGGGAACTTTGCCAGGGGCTGGGGGGTGGTCCGGGGCACGCGTGCCAGGTGCTTTACGCTGCCTTGCTGCTAGCCCCCAGCCAAACGGAAGATCAGTGGCAGTTTTACACCGTTTTTCTGTCGGAGAACGGCACCGTTCCCACACCGGCGTGGGGACATAGCCTCAAAATCGGAGAATCCAGTCCATGGTGTCCAACCTGCTAATGACATTTAAATATATGCAAATTACAGATTTTCATGGGCCTGCTGGCGTTGGGTGCGTATTTCGCTAACGACGCCAATGGTGGATCAGAGCACGGCATAGGAAATGATGCCGGGCGTAAATCTCGGTTTTTGCATTACCCAATATTGATCGCCCGATCACGATTCTAGGTGCCGCCGTCGGAAGGCAGAGAATCCAGCGCGACGTGACTCGTCTTTCCGAATTTCAGCAGGAGGCAATTCTCACCCAGCTACCAGTCAATGTCAGATGGGTAGTTTGACAGCACAGAATGCTGAAATTGCGGGAAGGATAAAGGTGCGGTGTGGTCAGCATACAAATGGGAGTTCACTCCTAACATGACACAATTGTCCCCCAAGAAAAGCATGTAAATCAGACGGAGGTGTGGGTCAAGGGGTTCAGTGATACGGTATAACAGATGCAAAAAAATGAGTTGAGGATGAGAACCCATCAGAGGATCTTTTGAATTACCAAATGGAGAGAAAACGGATGAACCCTGATGAGAATAATTATACAGGTGGAATTATACCGAATGAAAGGTGGTTTAGCCCATCAGCACTCTTTGAAAAAGCAATCCAACAAGTCACATCCCCCTCTCCCCGCCCCCCTCCATACATTGTGGTCATTTTCCGAAAGGATTTTCTGGAAAAGTAGGTCCGAAGAGATCTTATGAAACGGAGAAGTTGAGAATGAACACAGGGCCAGAGAGCAAGGAGGGATTAACAAAGCTTGAAGCAGTAGCATTGGGTGAAAGAGCCGGTGAGGGGAGTAATAACACAGGCAGTGATAGAAGTGGAGGGAGCGGAGTGTCCGGCTGCCCCGGGAATATTATCATCCCCACCTCTGACTGACACATTCCGCACTGCAGGGCCTCTTACCCGGAGTCAGGGCTGCCTGGCTCCTGTCACTCAAAGCTGCTGCACGAATCGACATGTTTGTTGTTTGTGTTGAAGGTCGGGGCGAGACGTCTGTCTCCATGGTAACAACACACACACACAGACTCGGGCACGTGACGGGCCCAATGCTGGCCGCGCGTTTTGTCACATCGTGGGGCGGGAAAACAGACATGATGAGGCCGTGGCTGAAAATAAGCAACTGGTTTCAACAGAATGTGGGTTCACGTCTGCCCCCATCCCTAAAACAGGATGAAGTTGTTAAATTGCACTGGCTACATCGAAATGCTGAGAAGACTCGGCAGGTCTGGCAGCATCTGTGGAGCGGGAAACAAAGTTAACATGCAGAATTTAAATGCTCCCTCCCTCCCCCAACACCATGTTGCCAGGAAGAGGGGGGAGTGAATTAATTAGCCAAACATGCTGACATGTCGGAAAGCTCACAATACCCTCTAACTTGCAGCTGTTGTGTTATGCTTCTTCACGTAGGGTAAGCTGCTTCCTTGATGTATGGTCTGACAAAGGAAGGTTCAGACTTGGAGATAGGTTTACCACATTTATTGAACAGTTAACAATTTTCCTACTTGAGTTCGACTCTCCTGCTAATCTTGCTATAGTAACTCAGTCTAACTAACTGTTCTAATCCACGTCGTGGGTATATGATGCTTCCGATCTGCCCCTGTGGAAAGAGAAAGAGCATGTGTGCCCTGTCCTTTTATATGGGTAGCCCCCTTGTGGTAGTGTCACCTCTGGGTGTGTCTTGACTGCCCATTGGTCATGTCCTATCTTACTGACCTATTGGTTGGATGGCTGTGTGCCATGATGTCTCTGGTGCTCCCTCTAGTGTTTACTTAGTCTTAGTGTATTCACATTTACAGTGATGCATATTACCACACCAGCTCTAATTCTGATTCGAGCAGAATGGAGATGTAAGGTTTGTAATTTGATTTATGTTAAGAGTGAATGAAATCTGATTGTAACCCAGGATTCTGACTTTAACAACCAATGTGCTTCCTGTGCGGTTTGAAACTCAGTCGGGTCAACTAGGCGTGGGCATAGCATAGATTCAATACCCTGCAAAATTAACAGACTTAAAATAGTGAAACTGCACAGCTGTTTCCTTACAAATGTGAAATGCTTCTTCTGGCAGTGTACCTTCCCTACTTTCTGGGTCATTTTCAAATTTTTGGAAATCATTCCATCAGTCTTGGACTTTACGCACCTGGATCTGAACTTTCAGCCTGTCACACTTCACTGGATCTCTGAGGAGCAGCAACAGGAACAAACCCATGTCAACAACTGCTGCCCAGACATATGCCACTCTACACGGAAGAGAGCATGGACACAGCTCCAGCTCGAAGGAAGAATTACGGCCATCATAGGATGTTCAGGCAGACGATCAGCTTTGACATCATGACTGAACAACTGTACCTCAGGGGTTTCAGTCTTCCATGTGTCTTCTGTTAGCTGCAGAAGTGCTTGCTGGCCTTCTGCCCTGAGGCTTTGGACAAATGTTCCCTTCTTGCTGTTTGCTGCTACCTCCATAGCTGTAATGAGCAAGTAGGTTTTGAACCCCAAAATTCATCAATTCTATGGCAGGAATAGATTCTTGGGGAGGAAAGGAAAGGCCCTGAAACCGCTGAATTTAAATTATTCTCCATTATCTTCACCAGTTATTGGGCGAGATTTCCTGGTCTCCCCACACGCCGTGTTTCTCGGTGGCAGGAGGCAGCCCGCCATTGGTCGGCAACAGGATATTCTGCTCCTTCCGCTGTCAATGGGATTTCCCATTGAATCCACCCCACGCATCTGGGAAACCCGCGGCAGGGGTGTGTCATGCACGTGAACAGCCACAAGATTTTGCCCATTGTGTTTTGTACCTTAAATGTATGTAAATACAACAGACCTATGTAGAGATAATACACTTCAGGTTCTATGTGTGAACAGGATTTTATTGCAAAAGCTTCTAAAATTTCTGAAGCCACAAGCTTCCAGCCTACTTTGTAGTCAAAAAATACACTTTTTTTAAACAAATTCAGCACAATGGTGGACTAGACTCCGCGTCACGCTTTGCAATAAAATGACCTGGACCGGGAAATAAACTTTTGTCGAATTTTCTGAAAATAAACCTCGCAACCCAAGAGACAAAAACAAATGTCATCAAGGAAAACAACAGAGATGAAAGGCCAGACAGAGATATAACTGTTTTAGTTACACATTAAGATAAATGTGTTCCAGCAAAATGTAAACATCTTTTCCTGGAAAATTGGCTATAAACGGCTTCACAGAATGGAACATTTCGGGAGAAAGCAAAAGAAATATGGACAATTTCCTGGGAAGATTCAAACCATACTTGAAACAAAGGCCACAGAACATAATTTTGAATTGTGCTTTGAAAAGATGCTACACAGGATAGAATGGCTTGTCAATATAATAAACTAACTTGAGGTGGAAAAGATTGAACATATCGGAAACCTATGCTGCAGTTTAAATGGAAGCAGATCCTTCTAATTATCAAAAGGAGTTCTCCAGGAATTAGAGCCAGACTGTAGAAGATTCTCCAACCACGTCCGATGATGGAATGACCACAGTTAATAGCATATTTGAGCTAGACATTGGTGAAGTGTTTACCAGCTTGAAGGAAAGTAACATACTTGAACATTCTGATGCCAGATGTCAATGAAGAGTTGAATTGTTCTGAGTAGAGTAACAAAGCAGCTGCTGTTTTGTTAAATTCTTTTTTCTCAACCTGTTAAATTTGTAATCATAACTGTTATGGGCCAGGGTTTAGAGAACCCCAAAGTGTATCATGGAGTTCACCTGACCCACAACTTTTAATAGATTGTGGTATGTGGAGCACACGGCCCACTCTACAGGTGTGGTACAGCAGAAATGGAAAAGTATTTTTTAAAGCAAAACAATGTTTATTCTATGAACTCAACCTTTTTAAAACAGACAGTGAATATCTTAGCAACCATCAATTCAAATACAACCCCCAAAGACTACAACACTAAGTAATCCTTTAAGCTTTCCTTTTAACATCCATACAACTTAAAAACACCTTTTACCAGAAGCACATCAGGTTAAAGTCACTACTGAAAACATTTATAATTCTGAATTCACCAAACGATCAAGAGATAGTCTTTTGATGGCAGAGAGAACAGCAGTACACCTGCTTGGTCTGGCTTCAGCTCCAACACTGAAAACGAAACTAAAACACACCCTGCAGTCTGCTCAAAAACGAAAGTAAAAAGCTGACAGACAGCCCAGCTCCACCCACACTCTGACATCACTGATAATACCCATTTCTTAAAGGTACATTTCTTAAACACGCATTTCTTAAAGGTACTCTCACATGAACCGTGAACTATTTTACTTTTCCTGTAAACATTTCTAAACTATGCTCATGGTAAATCTTTATGGATACAAATGGACTAACTCCATTAAGCATGACAACATTGAGCAAATCAATTTTCTTTTATACACATTTTTATGAGAGTTTTCCTATTTTTACAAATAACGCAATAAAATCCTCAAAACTGGTACAGTACAATATAAATGAATGAAATATCGCTTATTGTCACAAGTAGGCTTCAAATGAAGCTACTGTGAAAAGCCCCTAGTCACCACATTCCTGCACCTGTTCGGGAAGGCTGGTAGGGGAATTGAACCGTGCTGCTGGCCTGCTTTCAAAACCAGCGATTTAGCCCTGTGCTAAACAGTCTCAGCATACATAAATGGAGAAAAAGACAGAAGTTATCATAGAACCACTACAGTGCAGAAGAAGGCCATTTGGCCCATCAAGTCAACCTTCTGAAGGAGCACCCTACCTTAGCCCCCCCCCCCCCCCCACCCTATCCCTGCAACCCCACCCAACCTGCACATCCAAGGACACTAACGGGAAATTTAGCATGTGCAATCCACCTAACCTGCACAACTTTGGACTGTGGGAGAAAAGCGGAGCACCCAGAGGAAACCCACGCAGACACGGGGAGAAAGTGCAAACTTCACACACAGTCACCTGACGCCGGAATTGAACCCGGGTCCTTGGCCCTGTGAGGCAGCAGTGCTAACCACTGTGCCACCAAGAACACCAACACAGTTAGTTTAGCTCAATCATTAATCTTAGTGCCTATGTTTATACCCGAAAAGATGACAAGCAGATAAACTAAAGAATGAGGGAGAACAGGATAAAACCACAAAAACATGGTTAAAGTGGCACACACTTTTACGTGTACCAGAGGCATCGTTTAGGCCCCACCAACACCAGAAAGCCGAAACCACTCAAGGAAACCCCGGCGACAGAATCATCAAGAGGCCACACTCCGCACACACCAAAACATACCTCCCCAACTCCAATTGTATCAGAGGCATCAATGATGTCCCTCCCTCGGATAGGAGACCTACCTATACATTTGCAGGCGGCAGCTTAGGATTCTTTAACCACAAAATAAAGGAAAGTAATACAGAAAATAATTGCAAAGACATCAGTTCTAAGACCTATAACCACAAGACACAACAAAATCCAGTACAGTGTAGAGTTATCACCATTCTACATATTCATACAGAAAAGACAAGCAGATATTCATACAATTCATTTAGATTGTAATCATTGTGGTCAGCATTTCCCTTCACACAAACAATGACAGGATAAACAGATGCCAAAAAGAGCAGGGGATCTGAAGATAACAGGATACCAGGATAAAGCCATGAATCCCCTCCTCCATAAGACAAAGCGACACATTCAAACCCAACTCAGCCTCCCAAGGCCCTCAGGTAGCAGGATACCACCCTCAGTTCAAGACATGGTTTGGCGGTGTACACTCGCATATATAGCAGCCAGTAATTACATCATGCCAAGATCCGTCACACAGCAGATCTTGGACCACCAGACAAATCAGAGGCACCTCTCAGGTCCCTGCCAGCACTGGAAGACTGAAACCATCCCCATTGAGAAACCACAAGACAAGTTCTGTATTGTGGGTGGGACGGTAGCACAGTGGTTAGCACTGTTGCTTCACAGTGCCAGGGTCCCAGGTTCGCTTCCCGGCTTGGGTCACTGTGCGGTGTCTGCACGTTCTCCCCGTGTCTGCGTGGGTTTCCTCCAGTTGCTCCGGTTTCCTCCCACAGTCCAAAGATATGCAGGTTAGGTGGATTGGCCTTGCTAAAATTGCCCTTTGTGTCCAAAAAGGTTGGTGGGGTTACAGGGCTATGGGGATAGGTGTGGGCTTAAGTAGGGTGCTCTTTCCAAGGGACGGTGCAGACTCAATTGGGCCGAATGGCCTCCTTCTGCACTGTAAATTCTATGATTCTGTGATAAAGAGAAAAAGAGTCATCGAGAAACCCATCAACAGCTGTCTTGGAAAGAGATACAACTCTCCTCACCCCCAATACGAAATGGGAAACCCTCGAAAACTAAATACAATAACCCAGAGTTTGTATCAGCACCTCACCTACCCAAATAAAGGAAATCCCAGAGAGAGGCACACCAGCATTAGACACCAAATGTCAAACAAGGTCTAACAATGTACACCTGTGCACAAAGGATACCAAAGACAGAACAGCAGAGCCTCATAAAAAACAGCACACTGCTTCCCTAGAGGAGCCTAATCCTCAAGAAAGAAGACATTACTCCAACTGAAGAAAGACTCTAAGACCAACCCAAGAAAGGTTAGATATCCGAGGACTAACTAACCACATCCAGACATACACCAATACATATACTCCAACAGCACCAAAGGCACCAACCACGAAAGAGAAAAAAAAGGAACCCAATCTACATAGTCTGAGGTATCTTCAATAATAATAATTTTTTATTGTCACAAGTATGAAGTTACTGTGAAAAGCCCCTTGCCGCCACATTCCGGCGCCTGTTCGGGTAAGGTGGTATGGGAATTGACCCCGCGCTGCTGGCCTCGTTCTGCATCACAAATCATCTGTCTCGCCCACTGAGCTAAACCAGCCCCTAAAGGAAACATGCAAAGATTCCACAATCACAAAATAACAAAAGTAGAGAAGAAAAACAAGATATTAGTAGATCTAATGGTGGGGGGGGGGGGGGGGGGGGGGGCGACTTCACTCACGCACAATGAGGACTTGCAAGGCCATACCAACCACCTCTACACTAAACCACCTACCTGCCACTGTGCTGTGGCACTACGTAAACAAAATGAAGGGTGCCTAAAATAAAAAGTGTACTCCCTCATTGTAAAAGCAAGGATTACAGCCCATATATAAAAACAAAACGAGGTAAACACTGCACAACCCTCAGGATAATATCACCGTCCACAGAGCTTGGAAAGGCCAAAGGCCTGAGGAATCAGGAGTAACATCACAAAGGAACAAAGTTCAGGATTGATGATGAACTGCAGGATTACATAACCATCCACGGAGCTAGGAAAGACTACAGCTATGACAGGATCATCGAGGAGCAACCAGGATCCATCCAGAGTTTCAGCGAAGCCCCTGCACCTCTGCCATGTCGTCGTCCTGAAGCCCCGATAAAACAACATGTAGGCCCCATCAGGTAGCAAAGACCCATTGTGTTCGGCCTTCTCCAACCATTCTCGACGAACACCGAGAATAAGACAAAGTAAGACCAGTGGTCAGAGTGTCCAACCGATCCCAGGCCTCAAAGACTAGCTACAATGTGCTCCGTTGAATTCAAAATGCCCAACCTTCAAATCAAGAATGTGAAAACATGGCAGCCAGTTCTCAACTGCGACTGGGAATCCGTCCCTAGCTCCCCTTAAGGTACTGGGCACATGAACACTCCTTCTCTGGATCCATCTCTGAAATGAACCAGTATGTTTGACATACCATGCAGAAGGATTTCGAAGGACTAAAGGCAAGCCCCCATTGTGGAAACTGCCCTAAAGACTGACAGGATTCTATTATCCGCTTCATCTATTTCTCTTTAGGATATATCTCAGTTCATCAAAAGGAGCACCAATAACCTCTGTCGGGGAGCCAAGACCATCATCCACAACATCACTCACAATGGCAGCCATCATCCTGACGCCAACGGCATCGCCGAAGCGTAGGCCCGCTCACCAGTGAAACCGCCACTGCAAACTGGGCCCAACCCGGCCATCTCCGACCTTCTCCGACCACCTCAATCAACCAAGGATTGTCTTGATTTCACTTGGCTCCCCATCGCCAAACTTTAACCAGGATCTTAAAGGAACATTCACATCAGGATCAAATAATTATGGGTTGTGCATCAGGATAAAAAATGTTAAAGGTGAGTAGCAGCAGAGCTTGCGAAAACGCAGCCACTCCCGTGCTTACATCGCCTGACCCCCAAGTTAGTCAGTTTTGTTTACTTCTAATTGTAAGTTATAGAATCATAGAATTTGCAGTACTGAATGATGCCATTGGGCCCATCGAGTCTGTACCGGCCCTTGGAAAGAGCACCCCACTTAAGCCCACACCTCCAACTTATCCCAGTAACCCTACCTAACCTTTTTGACACTAAGCACAATTTAGCATGACCAATATACCTAACCTGCACATCTTTGGACTGTGGGAGGAAACCGGAACACCTGAAGGAAACCCACACACACACAGGGAGAACGTGCAGACTCCGCACAGCCAGGGACCCAAGCCAGGAATCAAACCTGGGACCTTGGAGCTGTGAAGCAACTGTGCTAACCACTGTGCTACCGTTCTGCCCCAGCAAGTTAATTGTAAAAAATATGAGTGGGCTGCATTTAAAAAAAACTTTGAAGAGCAAAATTAATTTTCTCTTTAATAACATCCAGAGTTTTGACTAACAGCACAAAGAACAGTCACACAAATCAAATAATTAAAAAGCACATGCATTGCCAGTGACCCATTAAGAATACCACAGCCCTGATTTTCTTTGCTGCAAGTTGTTCCAGAGATCTGCTGGCACCATCAGCAAGATTTCATTATCTGCCACCCATGAATACATCTCCAGGCAATAGGTGTCATGATAGCTGATGCTACCATTTATGTCCATCTCCGACACTTCCCTTCCCTTCTTCGACCTTTCTATTTCAATTTCTGTGGACAGACTGCCTACTTATATCCATTACAAACCCACTGACTCCTACAGCTACCTTGACTGCAACTCTTCACACCCCTGTAAGGCCTCCATCCCATTCTCCCAGTTCCTTCGCCTCAGTTGCATCTGTTCCGATGATGCCACTTCCCAAAATGGTGCTGCTGACATGTCTTCATTCTTCCTTAATTGTGGCTATCCACCCACTGTGATCAACAGGGCTCTCAACCGTGTCCGACCCATCTCCCCACCTCTGCCTTCACCCCCTATCCCCCCTCCCAGAACCAGGGTAGTGTCCCCCTTGTCCCGAAGCGTGGTACATTGGCGAGACCATGCAGACGCTGCGACAACGGATGAACGGACACCGCGAGACAATCACCAGACAGGAATGTTCTCTTCCAGTCGGGGAACACTTCAGCAATCAAGGGCATTCAGCCTCTGATCTTCGGGTAAGCATTCTCCAAGGCAGCCTTCAGGACGCGCAACAACGCAGAATCACCGAGCAGAGACGTAGAGCCAAGTTCCGCACACATGAGTGCGGCCTCAACCGGGACCTTGGATTCATTTTGCATTACATTCATCCCCCAGCATCTGGCCTGGGCTTGCAAAATCCTACCAACTGTCCTGGCTTGAGACAATTCACACCTCTTTAACCTGTGATTATCCCTCTCTCCAGTTGCTCCAGCTGGACCTGCAGACTTAATTACCTGCAAAGACTTGCATTCAAAGTATCGTATTGCATCTTTGAGTTTGCCTATATATATATATGTTTATGGAACCCACCTCTTCATTCACCTAAGGAAGGAGCAGTGCTCCGAAAACTAGTGATTCGAAACAAACCTGGTGGACTTTAACCTGGTGTTGTAACACTTTTACTGTATTTACATGGAGAGAGAGATTGCAGCATGCTGCAGTACAGAGGGAGCTGGGTGTCCTTGTGCATGAATCACAAAGCGTCAGCAAGCAGGTAGAGCAAGTAAGTAGGAAGGCAAAAAGATTGTTAGTCTTTCTAGCAAGGGGTATGGAACATAAAAATAGAGAAGTATTGTCTCAACTGCTTTGGTGTGACCATTTTGTGCAGTTTTAGTCACCTTACTTTAGGAGGGAGATACTTGCATTGGAGGTGGTTCAATGAAGGTGTACTAGGCTGATTCCTAGGATGAAGGGATTGTCTTATGATGAAAGGTTGAGACTATACGTGGAATTTTTCCAGAAAATGGCATGTGTATGGTTCTGACTGAAAACCAGTGTGTTTCTTCCCAGCGAAACAGCCAGGTTCTCTCAAGATCTTTTGACACTTCGTCAAAAGAAAACAGGGAGCACGTTCTGCACTGTCATTCTAGAGGAGTGGGGCATAAAGATGGCAGCAAGCCTGGTTCCACACAGATCCAGATCTCAAGGTTAAGAGATGGGATCCCACCCACAGACATCACCCCCCCCCCCCCCCCATCCAACATCACCGGCATTTCAGCCCCCTCTACAAATCATCGCTGACAATTTCCTCCATATATCGTGGTGCCCCCCCAATCGTGGCCCTGCCCCCTTGGCAATGCCAACCTGGCAGTGCCAGGGCACTGCCTTACCATGTCCCTGACCACTTGGTGGCTACATTGGCTTCCATGACCCCAGCGTGGTCATCTCGACTGCTGCAGAGCAGTAGTGAATCCTGCCGGTGTGCTGGGAACATCCAGCAAATTCGGAAAGTAAGGTGAGGCATATTCAAATTTATTTAAATTGTTGGTAATCAGGTTCACGTTCGTGCTGGGCATGAACTGATTACTTCGCTGGGAGGGATACTTCACTGGGAGGGATATCTCATTCTGAGATATCATTCTGAAAATGAAAAAAAATGAAATGAAATGAAAATCGCTTATTGTCACAAGAACAAAGAACAAGGAAATGTACAGCACAGGAACAGGCCCTTCGGCCCTCCAAGCCCGTGCCGACCATGCTGCCCGACTAAACTACAATCTTCTACACTTCCTGGGTCCGTATCCCTCTATTCCCATCCTATTCATGTATTTGTCAAGATGCCCCTTAAATGTCACTATCGTCCCTGCTTCCACCACCTCCTCCGGTAGCGAGTTCCAGGCACCCACTACCCTCTGCGGAAAAACTTGCCTCGTACATTTACTCTAAACCTTGCCCCTCTCACCTTAAACCTATGCCCCCTAGTGTTTGACCCCTCTACCCTGGGGAAAAGCCTCTGACTATCCACTCTGTCTATGCCCCTCATAATTTTGTAGACCTCTATCAGGTCTCCCCTCAACCTCCTTCGTTCCAGTGAGAACAAACCGAGTTTATTCAACCGCTCCTCATAGCTAATGCCCTCCATACCAGGCAACATTCTGGTAAATCTCTTCTGCACCCTCTCTAAAGCCTCCACATCCTTCTGGTAGTGTGGCGACCAGAATTGAACACTGTACTCCAAGTGTGGCCTAACTAAGGTTCTATACAGCTGCAACATGACTTGCCAATTCTTATACTCAATGCCCCGGCCAATGAAGGCAAGCATGCCGTATGCCTTCTTGACTACCTTCTCCACCTGTGTTGCCCCTTTCAATGACCTGTGGACCTGTACTCCTAGATCTCTTTGACTTTCAATACTCTTGAGGGTTCTACCATTCACTGTATATTCCCTACCTGCATTAGACCTTCCAAAATGCATTACCTCACATTTGTCCGGATTAAACTCCATCTGCCATCTCTCCGCCCAAGTCTCCAAACAATCTAAATCCTGCTGTATCCTCTGACAGTCCTCATCGCTATCCGCAATTCCACCAACCTTTGTGTCGTCTGCAAACTTACTAATCAGACCAGTTACATTTTCCTCCAAATCATTGATATATACTACAAAGAGCAAAGGTCCCAGCACTGATCCCTGTGGAACACCACTGGTCACAGCCCTTCAATTAGAAAAGCATCCTTCCATTGCTACTCTCTGCCTTCTATGACCTAGCCAGTTCTGTATCCACCTTGCCAGCTCCCCCCTGATCCCGTGTGACTTCACCTTTTGTACTAGTCTACCACGAGGAACCTTGTCAAAGGCCTTACTGAAGTCCATATAGACAACATCCACTGCCCTACCTGCATCCATCATCTTAGTGACCTCCTCGAAAAACTCTATCAAGTTAGTGAGATACGACCTCCCCTTCACAAAACCATGCTGCCTCTCACTAATACTTTCATTTGCTTCCAAATGGGAGTAGATCCTGTCTCGAAGAATTCTCTCCAGTAATTTCCCTACCACTGAAGTAAGGCTCACCGGCCTGTAGTTCCCTGGATTATCCTTGCTACCCTTCTTAAACAGAGGAACAACATTGGCTATTCTCCAGTCCTCCGGGACATCCCCTGAAGACAGTGAGGATCCAAAGATTTCTGTCAAGACCTCAGCAATTTCCTCTCCAGCCTCCTTCAGTATTCTGGGGTAGATCCCAGACTTATCTACCTTAATATTTTTTAAGACACCCAACACCTCGTCTTTTTGGATCTCAATGTGACCCAGGCTATCTACACACCCTTCTCCAGACTCAACATCTACCAATTTCTTCTCTTTGGTGAATACTGATGCAAAGTATTCATTTAGTACCTCGCCCATTTCCTCTGGCTCCACACATAGATTCCCTTGCCTATCCTTCAGTGGGCCAACCCTTTCCCTGGCTACCCTCTTGCTTTTTATGTACGTGTAAAAAGTCTTGGGATTTTCCTTAACCCTATTTGCCAATGACTTTTCGTGACCCCTTCTAGCCCTCCTGACTCCTTGCTTAAGTTCCTTCCTACTTCCCTTATATTCCACGCAGGCTTCGTCTGTTCCCAGCCTTTCAGCTCTGACAAATGCCTCCTTTTTCTTTTTGACGAGGCCTACAATATCTCTCGTTATCCAAGGTTCCCGAAAATTGCCGTATTTATCCTTCTTCCTCACAGGAACATGCCGGTCCTGAATTCCTTTCAACTGACACTTGAAAGCCTCCCATATGTCAGATGTTGATTTGCCCTCAAACATCCGCCCCCAATCTATGTTCTTCAGTTCCCACCTAATATTGTTATAATTAGCCTTCCCCCAATTTAGCACATTCATCCTAGGACCACTCTTATCCTTGTCCACCAGTACTTTAAAACTTACTGAATTGTGGTCACTGTTACCGAAATGCTCCCCTACTGAAACATCTACCACCTGGCCGGGCTCATTCCCCAATATCAGGTCCAGTACCGCCCCTTCCCTAGTTGGACTGTCTACATATTGTTTTAAGAAGCCCTCCTGGATGCTCCTTACAAACTCCGCCCCGTCTAAGCCCCTGGCACTAAGTGAGTCCCAGTCAATATTGGGAAAGTTGAAGTCTCCCATCACCACAACCCTGTTGTTTTTACTCTTTTCCAAAATCTGTCTACCTATCTGCTCCTCTATCTCCCGCTGGCTGTTGGGAGGCCTGTAGTAAACCCCCAACATTGTGACTGCACCCTTCTTATTCCTGATCTCTACCCATATAGCCTCACTGCCCTCTGAGGTGTCCTCCCGCAGTACAGCTGTGATATTCTCCCGAACCAATAGCGCAACGCCGCCTCCCCTTTTACATCCCCCTCTATCCCTCCTGAAACATCTAAATCCTGGAACGTTTAGCTGCCAATCCTGCCCTTCCCTCAACCAGGTCTCTGTAATGGCAACAACATCATAGTTCCAAGTACTAATCCAAGCTCTAAGTTCATCTGCCTTACCCGTAATACTTCTTGCATTAAAACATATGCACTTCAGGCCACCAGACCCGCTGTGTTCAGCAACTTCTCCCTGTCTGCTCTGCCTCAGAGCCCCACTGTCCCTATTCCCTAGTTCTCCCTCAATGCTCTCACATTCTGACCTATTGCTCCCATGCCCACCCCCCTGCCATACTTGTTTAAACCCTCCCATGTGACACTAGCAAACCTCGCGGCCAGGATATTTATGCCTCTCCGGTTTAGATGCAACCCGTCCTTCTTATATAGGTCACACCTGCCCTGGAAGAGCTCTCAGTGGTCCAGATAACGGAAACCCTCCCTCCTACACCAGCTGTTTAGCCACGTGTTTAGCTGCTCTATCTTCCTATTTCTAGCCTCACTGGCACGTGGCACAGGGAGTAATCCCGAGATTACAACCCTAGCGGTCCTGTCTTTTAACTTTCTGCCTAGCTCCCTGAACTCCTGCTGCAGGACCTCATGCCCCTTCCTGCCTATGTCGTTAGTATCAATATGTACAACGACCTCTGCCTATTTGCCCTCCCCCTTCAGGATGCCCTCTACCCGTTCGGAGACATCCTGGACCCTGGCACCAGGGAGGCAACATACCATCCTGGAGTCTCTTTCACGTCCACAGAAGCGCCTATCTGCGCCCCTGACCATAGAGTCCCCTATTACTATTGCTCTTCTGCGCTTTGACCCTCCCTTCTGAACATCAGAGCCAGCCGTGGTGCCACTGCTCTGGCTGCTGCTGTTTTTGAAGTAGGCTTCAAATGAAGTTACTGTGAAAAGCCCCTAGTCGCCACATTCCGGCACCTGTTCAGGGAGGCTGTTACGGGAATTGAACCGTGCTGCTGGCCTGCCTTGGTCTGCTTTCAAAGCCAGCGATTTAGCCCTGTGCTCAGCAGCCCCTATTCCGAGATCTCCTTGGTGCAAATTCCATTATGGCCTTCGCAAAAACGTTAGCAGCCATAATGGGATTTGTGTAAATGGGGCTGGAAAATTGTCCCCTATATGTTCATTAAAGTTTGGAAGAATAAGAGGTGATTTTGATATGTAAGATTCCAATGGGGCTTGACAAGGTAGATGCTTCCTCTCACAAGGGAATAAAGAACTCGGAGGCACTGTTTCAAAATAAAGGGGCTGGATTCACTGGTCCGCCAGCCATGTGTAACTCGGAGGTGCGCCCTCACCGGTAGCGGAATTCTCCATTCCTGCCACCTGACAATGGGATTTACCATTGTGGCCACCCCATGCCACCGAGAAAAGAGCGGCCGTTGGTGCGCTGCCGGCACAACAGAGAATCCTGCCGGTGGAGAGTCCCACCCAGGGTCTCCCATTTAGGGAATTTCTTCCCACAGAGGATCGTTAATGTTTGGAATTTTCTTGACCTGCGGGCAATGGAGGCTGGGTCATTAAATATATCTGAGGCTAATTTAGACAGATTTTTCAGAGACAAGGGAGTCAAGTGTTTTGGGGGCCAGGCAGAAAAGTGGAGTTAAGGCCAGATCAGATCACCCATGATCTTACTGACTGATTGAGCAGACTCTGGGGGCTAAGAGACCTATTCCCCTTATTATGTTCCTGAAGATAATTGTATCAAGGGTCAAAGCCAGTTATATAAATAAAACCACCATTTATAGAAAAGATTTTTGTTTGATTTGTAAACCTATGTTGTTGGAAATCCTATAATTTGCTTCAGCCTAAAGAAATGTACCTGGTCATTCCTCTTCTCATTTTTGTTTTCTTGCCAAATGGTAAACTCAAACTGGCATCTATGACTAATACACCACACAGATTCAGAAATCTTTCAGCTATAGTATAAACAGCTTGTTCGAATGGAATTCTCTTTAAAATAGAAGAGGCACGCAAATTTGACATACAGACCAGTTATGATTGAATTGAATGGAGTTAAAAGGCCAGAATAGTTTTCCTTTTTTCCTTTTTGTTCCTGAGGTACTATGTGGGGGGAAAAAAACCCTGAAATTCCTGGCCTGGGGAAAGAGAAATGTTTGATTTCCACCTGGGACCAGAGAAGAATCCAGTTTGGTTTATAAATTCCAAAAGGTGGGGGTGGGGGAAATTTGTGGACCCATTTTCTGACTTACTCCTCTTGCTTATCATTAAAGGAAAATGCCAGAGGGAACTTTGGGACTTTGCCAATAAATTCTGTCCATTCCATCTTTAAGGGGCGGCGATGAAAACCATGCCAGCTGAGAGCTGCTGTAAGGACTGTGAAGCCTGAAGAAAAGGCCCACGCTCTTCTGGCAGAAAGATAATCATCCTTGAAAGGGATCAACTGTTTAGAAATTGCCCTCAATGCATATTTAGGAGCAAAAATATAAGTTTAGTAGCAATTTCTCTTCAGCCTAGGAAGGGTCTTGAGATGCCCCCATTGGAGTAGCTGGATGTCATCCCAATATCACTGGCAGATCACTGAAGTTGCATTTTATATATTCTTACACATGTACTGTAACCATGCCAATCTCCATCTCTGGGTACACACCTAGATGTAACACTAGATCACAGAAGATCAAGAAGAGTGAGGCGCACTGGGGGAGGAGGGGGGGTTACTATCTGTAGCTAGGGGGAATGGAAATATGTCACACCTCATACATATGAAGCCTCCGTCACGTTAATCTCCACAGTGGGCGTGCCCTCACCCCCCCCCCCCCCCCCCCCTGTGATGCAGAATAAGGCCAGCAATGGGGGTTCAATTCCTGTACCGGCTGAGGTTATTAATAAAGGCTCCGCCTTCTCAAACTTGCCATCCACCGAGGTGTGTGTCGCTGCTCTAGTGGAAGGTGGGGAAGATTGCTGTGATGCCTCGCTGGTGGTCTCCTCAGACTGGGGGTCTCCTCAGAGCTCTCCTTTGACATGTTCTCTTGGGTGGCGGGGTGGGGGGGTGGCAAGTATGGTTCCCAATGGGCCGGCGTCAGCGGATGATGATCCTGCGAGACAGTGGACATGTGGTCAGTAAAAGGGAAGAATGCTTTTGTCTGGCATGAACAACGCACTTGAGACAGGTGATCTGACTGAAGGGGAGTGGATCCTCACCTCTGCGGCAGAGGCAAACCTCGGTGTTGGCTACTGCTCTCTCTGCCAACCCCGCGATCTGCAGGGCCCATTCCTCATAAGGGGTAAGAAGTCAAATCTATGGGATTCCGCCCGTCTTGGCCCTTTCCCATTTATTATGGGCTTTCTTCTCCTGCGGGGACAAAGAGGACTTTGTGAGACAGACGCTTGATGGGTCAGTGGGATGTGTAGGCACCGTACCTGGACATGAAAGGGATGTTCTAGTGGGTGCCAGTGGGTTCTGAGGAACAAGCTTGGAGATCGGATGTGGGGAGGGTGTGAGGTGTCCGCCAGTGGATAGTGGGGGGAGGTTTGGGAATGTGAGGGGTGACAGGCAGAACTGATGCCAGGAGGGAGGTTGAAAATTACCCTTGATGCGTGTTGGTCTTCTTCCGACATTGGACAGTGGTCCTCCTGGTCATGTTGCCTGCACAAATAGCCGCTGCCACGGTCTCCCAGGTGGCATTGCTCACCCTGCTGCAGGTCCTCTGACCCCCTCAGAGGAACAGGGCACTCTGACTCTCATCCACAGCATCGAGAAGCCTGGCCAGGTCGGCATTCCAAAGCAAAGGGCAGGTTGCCAATCTTGTATTGACTGGGAGTGAGTTGTGAGAGAGCGTTTAAAAGCAGCGCTGCCCTTGTTAGCGATGAGCAGCTGATACGCGAGTCAGGCAAATCAGACGGCGACGGATCATCGTCGAGAATCTCAAGGGAGCTCATTTTTGGCCGTGATCACACCAATGCTGCCATTGTGAAACTCCCCGCCAAATCCGCCCAAAAGTGGACTTTAACTTCGGTCCGCTGAATCGCGCCCCACATCTCCAAAATATTATATGGTAGATTTCCTCTGGCATTGCTCGTGCCCAAAGTAACAAATGGGCCCTTCTCCCAGTGCTTCATCCAGGCAGAAATCCCGGTGCAGTGCTGAGGCAATGTTGAGCTGTCAGAGAGCTCATCCTTACTGATGAGCAAACATTCAACCAAGGTTTAGTTCACCAATCCTAAGGAAGAAGGTCTTGCGACATCTTTGAATGAACAGCAGAATTCCCTTTGTATCCTCGCCAATATTCCTCTCTCAGCTAGTCCAACAAAACAGTTAAATTACATGCTTATATGCTGTTTCCGAAAAGTTGTTGCTTTTCGCTGGATATCCTAAGTTACGAGGAAATCATTAGAGGTTGCCTGCGTGCACCAGAATTGTTACACCATTAGCTGCACCTATGCTTGAATGAGCTGGCCAGACTCTGTAACATCATGGCATTGGTGCATTCAATAGTACTCTCAGCACTGAAGCAATGCAGTATCACAGGGTTGAATGAGGGCAATTCCCGTACCAGCCTCCCCGAACAGGTGCCGGAATGTGGCGACTAGGGGCTTTTCACAGTAACTTCATTTGAAGCCTACTTGTGACAATAAGCGATTTTAATTTTCGATGACAGAATGTTCAGCAATGGCAGCAAAGAAATACGTTAACATTCTTTTAGGACCTAGGCGAGCTTACTCCACTTGGAAATCATAAGTCGTCGCTGGACGAACATAATCAAAAGGTGCATGTTTGTCCTCCAAAAAGGAAAAAAAAGATTCATTGCTGTCAAGTCGGTGTGTGCCTCTAAATACATAGTGTACCAATTTGGGCAGAACGGTGGCACAGTGGTTAGCCCTGCTACCTCATAATGCTTTAGGGATCCAGGTTTGATTCCAATCTCGGGTGACTCTGTGTGGAGTTTGCACATTCACCCCATATCTGCGCGGGTTTCCTCCGGGTGCTCCAGTTTCCTCCCACAGTCCAAATAGGTGCAGGTTAGGTGGATTTGTAATGCTAATTTGCCCCTAAGTGCCCAAAGGTTAGGTGAGGTTACGGGGATGGGGTGGGTGATTGGGCCGAGGTAGGGTGCTCTTTCGGAGGGTCGGTGCAGACTTGATGGGCCGAATGGCCTCTTTCTGCACTGTCGGGATTCTATGTCCCTTTGCTTTCCCTATTCCTACTCCAGACATCACCTCCCAGGACTTACATTTGGGCTGCTGCTGCAGTAATTACTGTAATTTATGAACATACTGATTTAGCCTTTCTTGCAGTGTTCGCAGCTATTCGCAGCTGTTAATTGCTCCCACACTTTCAATCGCAGAAAGTATCAACAAAGTTTCTTTTTAAAATAAATTTAAGAGTACCCAATTTATTTTCCAATTAAGGGGCAATTTAGCGTGGCCAATCCACCTAACCTGCATGTCTTTGGGTTGTGGGGGGAAACCCATGCATATACGGGGAGAATGTGCAAACTCCACACGGACAGTGACCCGAGGCTGGGATCGAACCCGGATCCTCGGCACCATGAGGCAGCACGAATCTACAAAGTTATTATTTTCCCAGCACTGTCCTCTCCACAGGATTGTTTAAATAACATTTGAATATATTATCGTACAAATTAAAAATATGTCTGTGCCCAGAATAGAAATAATTGATGCAGATAAAAACATTAAAATGTCAACATAATTATTAAATGACTGTTGATGCTGGTTTCCTATTAAAAGAAGCTTTTTAATGTGCGGGCAGAGTCACACATGAAACATTTAGACGTGTATTCAATGACGATTTCAGTAATTAATGTCTGCATATTGAGCCACAAAATATTCATCAATGATAAAAATTTACAAATTAATGTTAATGATAGCCACATACCAAGCATAGCCTTTCCTATTTAATCTCAGAGGAATAAGAGTTAAATTCATCATTTTTAGTGATTGCATCTTCCATTTGGTCAGGTTTCTGTGATGCTGTATTTTGAACCAGACTAGCAACAGTGACAAATTACAAAGTTACTGCTGTCATTGGATTAAATTACATCAAACAACAATATACATTTCCAGTGTTAGATTTCTGTAACCTAATTATTTGTGTGAGCTGTCCTTTTCTCTCTGGTGCCACCTTTCAACAAAGGTTTCACGTCTCACGTCAAATGTAACTGCAAAGCAATTGCAGTATTTTGAATAACACTGAAATTAAAATCTACTTATGATCTGAAACCTTCAAAGCAGTAATCATCCATCCTATTAATACTTTTCATCTGTTCTCGTCCACTGATTGAGAATATAAACAATTTTGTGATCAGCAGCGATGGAGACCGGTGCCAGCTGCTCTTTACACTTACATTTGCCAACAGATTTCTTGAGGACATTTGAACTGGAACTTGCAGTGATTGGAGATCCAAAGCACCTCCTTAATCTACCAACCTGAAGAATTTTCACTGAAACACGTTTTAACCCCACTAAAATGGACAGGGGGATTGCGTTGTACGATTGCACCAAGTCAGTTACTTCGAATGCAGGCAGCATTGGGAAGGGGGTGGCACAGTGGTATTATCACTGGACTGGTAATCTGGAGACCCTGGGAACCTGGGTTCTAATCCCACCACAGCAGATGATTTTAACGTCTAATGATGAGCGTGAAAGCATTGTTCACTGGCGCCGATTAGTGCTCCTTTTTAAAAACGTGAACCTGTGGGGAGCCGAGGAGGTGAGTAGCCATCTTTGTTCACAGGCAAAGAGTCTGGGGGCACTGAGCTTCCGCCCCAGTGTTCAGCATGGGGAAGCTCAGCTGGGGGTGGGGGACCCTCTGCAGGAGTGGGCCGCCATGGGAAGAATTGGGAGGGCAACTAGGGGGCCAACCGCTCACGGCACTACCATGCCAACCTCTGGATCATGTTTATCCATTCCGGGGTCAACTCTTGTCCCTGCCCATCTGCCCCTCCGACCACCCATAATCTCCATGGACTGCTTAGGCCTCTGGCCATACAGCTGAAGGCTAGGGTCTGATTTAACACAGAGGGCTAAACAGCTGCCTTGTAATGCAGAACAATGCCAGCAGCGCGGGTTCAATTCCCGTATCGGCCTCCCCGAACAGGCGCCGGAATGTGGCGACTAGGGGCTTTTCACAGTAACTTCATTTGAAGCCTACTTGTGACAATAAGCAATTATTATTATTATTATCGCTAATAGGGAATTGGCAATCGTGGTTAAGTGAGCACTTCACACAACCCAAGTGGATTTACTTGGATGGGCGGGCAATGTACCAGGCAGGAACCATTGCTTAGCATCCCAATCAGTTCATGATGCCTGGACACTGTGCCTGCGTACTGTGGAGGCAACACCACATACACAGCAGCCAACATCCGAATATCCAGGGGATGGGACGCAGCTCCAGAGAAATGTCCACAGCCGGAGGGTGGGTGAGCACACGGGGAGGGGACCATCACCCGGTCCAGGTGATGTTACAATAGGGTGTCTGGGGAACAGGGTCTGGGGTCCGGTGAGGGGGCCTTGCTGCGGCTGGGTATGCATGGGCAGGGTGTTCCGGGTTAGTGGGGGATTGAAGGGTCCCAGGTTAGAAGTTACCATTAATTGTCAGTCTAATTAAATAAATCCAGAGGGCTATTTTCCCCAACATAGATAAGAGGCTATAATTTCTGAGCTTCCCAGTGTCAGAATTGCAGGTGTATCCCTTTGGAGGTTCCCAGGTAAGGGTTTGCACCACAATTGCACAGAAGTGAAAACTCCCTCTGGGCAATTGCCTTAGGAACCATCTGAGAATTCAAAATGCGATTTAACCACCCAACCCAAACCCCAATGTACCCCAACCACTCACCCCCCTTGACCTCTATTCTCCCAACCCACCAAATCCTATTGATGTACCTGAGACACTTAGCTTTTCCCTGGACTGTCAATTTCACTGGGGCCTTTAAACGTACCCGTTTTATGGCAACTAGTGCCATTAAAAAGTGTGTGTCCTCCTTCGGAGCCGTACTTCGACACTGGGCCCCAGGAATGAGTTGCGCTGCCTGGATCACACCCAGCCTGAGTTAGAAGGTTGTAAAAAAAACCACGTAGGTAATTGAGCAAAAAGTGGCAGTCCGATGCTGATGGCCACCCTGAGGAAGCTACATCGTTATCCTGTCTTTAGTACAATATGCCAACTTGCTAAGAGAGTTTAAGTATGTGCTAAAACCAGTCACCCTGAGGATCATTAAACCTCGGATTAGCAATTACCATGGCCACTAATGTTCATGAACGAGATTGAACAACATTTTGCCACCTAATACTCCATTTAATGAGCTCTCTAACAGCGACCTATTGAACAGGACTAAGAAAAGAGTGAGGTTTTCAAACATTACTTAAAACCAAGCTTGGCATTCACTTGCAGATTTGGGATCGACTCACTACAGTGCATTTGAACACCCATCAAGAGACTTTGTCAGACATTTTGTTCAGGCTTTTCCAACACTCTTCAAATTTCCTTTTGCAAACATTGTCTGATGACTTCATCCATAGAGTGAGTACTGTGTTTTATTGGCAATCTTACAAGATCCACCTGAATAAATGCAGCAGTTGGCATCAAGATCTCGCTAGGTGTCCCCTTTCAGTCTTGACAAGGAATGGGAGAAGGAGATGGGGCCAGATGAAGCAGCATCAGCTGTTTGAGGAGAGTAGAGGAGCGACAGGATGGCAAGGAGGGCTCAGCAGGAAACCCAATCCACCATAATCTTCATAGAGCATTACCCCACCATTCACATGACCAAGAAAAGTGCATGACGGTGGTGTGATTTACCAAGTAGGTCAACATAAGGATCTGTGTTTTATAAATATAAAGTTATGATTTGAGGCTGTCTCTTTAACTTAGGGTAAAATGGAGGAATAAACTGAGTCATGTGATCCATTCTGCAGGTCTTTTCGTGTTAATCAACTTTATAGAATAATAAACAAATAGACAAATTAAAAGGGGCCGCTCCTGGTGTAACCCTCACTGTGAAAGTCAGTTCAAGGATCAGAGTTACCTGGTTGGGAAAGGGAAAGGAAGTAATCCACCAGGAGCTAAGAACAACTTTGGACTGATTCCTATAGAATAAAGTGTCCACTTAGAGTAAAATATAACTGTGGAGAGTTATTTTAAAAATTTAATGGAGCAACTATTCTATAGTTTATAGTTTTCTACTGAAATAATATATAGTCAATGTTTTTTGTAATTTGTTTCTTACAGTAAAAGTCTTAAAACTTGAAATATTGCCCTGTGATCCTTTCAGAAAGTCATCTGACATTAGAATAACCTTGTAAATGTCATAAGTCTCTGAGGAATGTACTATGTGGCCCGGCAGAAGGAAACTTGCACCTCAAAACACAGACTGTGACGGACAGGATCCAAGTAGCACTAACATTTTATGTAACTGAAACCTGCGACTGCCACAGGTGATTTCATTAATGGGAAAATTAGCTCAACCGTAGAGCGCTTGCTTCACATGTGAGAGGTGGTGGGATTGATGACCACATTCCCCACTGGCTTTGAGGAGTGGTTGGGTAAATTCCAGCTTCTGAGAACCGATCTGTTTACCTGAGGAAGGAGCAGTGCTCCGAAAGCTAGTGATTTGAAACAAACCTATTGGACTTTAACCTGGTGTTGTAAGACTACTTACTGTGCTCACTCCAGTCCAACGCCGGCATCTCCATATCATAATCTGTTTAGGTATTAGGTATTTTTGTGTCAGGAGATTCTTTCCTTCCCCTTGGCACCCTTGCCCTCGTTGATGGATAGGGTTTTGTCAATGGTTGAGCTGGGGGAGGGGAAGAAATCGGATATTTATAGTCAGCTTGTGTCAATGGAGGAAACTCCATTGGATGAGGTGAAAGGGAAGTGGGAGAAGGAGCTGGGTCACCTTTTTGAGGGTGGCGGGCTGTATAGCGAGGCTCTACACAGAGTTAACTCCACCTCCTCATGTGCTCGGTTGAACTTGATTCAGTTCAAGGTGG
The DNA here is from genome assembly GCF_047496885.1 of Scyliorhinus torazame. NCBI lineage: Eukaryota > Metazoa > Chordata > Chondrichthyes > Carcharhiniformes > Scyliorhinidae > Scyliorhinus > Scyliorhinus torazame. The sequence goes on along the minus strand of NC_092717.1, from coordinate 165,167,108 downwards.
TGCATGGGACACATGTGACCAGGACATGGATGAGTGAGTTTTTTCTGCAAGTAGAGGATATGTGTGAGCGGTGTTCACAGGGTGCGGCGAATCACACACATATGTTCTGGTCTTGTGACCTTTTGGGGCTTCTTCTTCAGCACCATGTCAGGGATTCTTGGAATTGAGTTGGAACCTTGCCTTTTGGTGGCTACCTTTGGGGTCACGGACTCGCTGGAGCTACTGACGGGGGTGAAGAAGGATCCTCTGGCCTTCGTCTTGCTAATAGCCCAACGGCGGGTTCTGCTTGGGTGGAGGACTCCGGTTCCACCCAGTGCTTCATTGTGGTTGCATTTAGAAAAGGTAAAGTATATTATAATGGGTTCAGCAGAAGAGTTCTACTTGAGGTGGCAACCTTTCTTTTCCTATTTCAGGGAGCTTTTCACCATCAGATGGGGTGGCGGGTGGTGGGGGGGGGGGGGGGGGGGCGGTGGTGATGTGGGTGGTGTCTGGAATTTATTTTGTGTTTTGTAATGGTTGTTTTTCTTTGGGGGTGGGGGGAGGTGGTTAAGTGTAGAATTGTATTTGTTGTGCAATATGGTTTTACGGTGTTGTTTGAAAAGAAAATTATGAATAAAAATATATTTTTAGTATTTGGTGTTGGTCTGTAACATAAATAGATTTTATTCCTTAACCACTTTTTCAATAGGCAATAGACAGTCAAGACAGCCAGGATACTTAACTGGTGTTATTTGCGAAAAACAGACATTTAATTGTTTTACAAATTTAGGTTCCTGAGCTGTCTTAATTGCCCAGATATAATTAGGTGGGTTTTTAAAAGTCAGTTTGAAGGAATGAGTCAAAGTAGTTTGCCTTAGAATGACCCTTTGGGCGGATTCTCCGGTTCCCCAGCCACGTATTTCTCGTCAACATGCAGTTTTCCGGGTCGGGATTCTATCTTCTCTCCGCTTGTAAATGAGATTTCCCATTGTAAACACCCAATACGGCCAGGAACCCCCTGGGCATGGGTGCGGGGTGGGAAAAGTGAATCGCAACGACCGCCAAATCCTGGCCTTTATGTTGAAACAAACAATGTGTTGCTTTCATTGATCTGACCAGAAGGAAACCTTTATTTTCTGATATTATCTTTTTTTAATGGCTTTCGTATCTGGGGCTTGGTTTAAAATATGTTGATAATAAATGTGACTTTGTCTGTGACTATTGTATCTGAAGGAAATGTACAACTTGTTCGCAATGGAATGTAAACTTTGAGAGGTTAAAAGAATCAAGAGATGAACACTTGTCTTTAATCTATGTGGCTCTAGTTGCAGAGATGGGGGTGACACAAAATTCTAGCATCCTAAGCCAGTGGAAGAGGTGAATTTGGACTATTTCCAAATAAAGTAGAAGGAATAATAGGAATAATGAGATTGAGGGATAACAATAGGAAAATTGTAAGTCTTTGTTGGCACAGTTTTACCATGGCTTCCGGAGTATGGCTCTTCTGGACATAGTTCAACATCACTGAAAAGATTGAGAAGAGAGAGGCACTGACTGTGCTGGCAATGCTCAAACCTTGAAAGATGAGAAACGTCTATGTTGTCTTCACTGCTGTGTTTCCTGACATGTGACCTGTGTCCCCTTTGGCGCCTGTCTTATGGGACAACCGGGCCTGGATGTGCCTGGCTGCTGCTCGGGTGTCCCAGGTGGCATGGTGTCACCCTGTTTTGCCCACTGCCCATGTGATGTGCCAGGGAGACGGGGGGGGGGGGGTACGAGGTGTTGTTGAGTTCCGGCACCTCCCTGCGGAGTCACCAGCATGAGCCCCATCACCTCCTACTCCCTCCCTCCCTTGGGGTGCCCGGTGGCCCCCGAGCTACTCCATGGGAAGGGGGTGCAAGTGGAGCTAACCCCGGAGGCTCCTCACCACCTGGCGCTGCCAGTCCTGGAGGCCCGCTGCCATCTTGACCAGGATCTGCATGCTCGTGGACATGCTGCACAGCGAGTGGACCACATCCATCTGGAAGTGTGCCACATCAGCCAGTGACTGCGCCATCCCCCCTGGGACAGAGCCACCTCTCTCTGCATCTGTGCCATGTTGGCCAGCGCCAGGGTAATGCCGCCACACTCTCAGCCATGGCCCTCTGTGATTGGACCGTGCTTAGGAGCGCTGCTGCAGTGTCCAGGTGGCCCTGGCTCATGGTTGCCTGTGATAGGGCAGCCCTGACCTGGGCCTCAGCCACTGCCTGCATAGAGTGCCCCAGGCCTTGGACATGTTGACCCATGGCCAAAACCATCGCCCCCAAGGCCTCCACTGCAGACGACACCCATGCGCTGTTGGCCTGGGTGGCACACATGGTCGGCGCCAATTTATTTTCCTGCACGTGGTGGAACTCCTCCAACTGCACCTGCAGATACTGGATGTTCACCGACAAATCCTCATGTAGCCCCGGCTCTGCAACTGCATCCCCACAATCGATGGGACCATCCGTTCCAGAAACCCAAAACCAGAAACCTGACGGCAGCAAGTCCCTGGGATCAGCCGTCCTCCAACTGTCCGCCCCCTCGTGAGTTCTCGCTTCCAGCTGCTGTACCAGAGATTGTGAGTCATGCACAGCAGATAGTGCCCCAGGAGCCTCTTCGCTAAGGTGCCCAGCCGAGCTGGGATGGGAAGTGAGTGTCATCCCCAGACTCAAGCTCTGGGCATCCTGAGATGCAGGTCGAGGGCTCCCGTCCATGATGGTCGTTCTTGTCACTGCCCGGCACCTGGGGTGTGGCTGTGTCTGGAGTTCGGAGCAGGGGACACGAGAAAGGCGGCCCCATCACCAGCAGTTCCTGCAAGACACAAGACAAAACGCATTGTGGGCCGTGGGGAATGGTGGTGGTGGGTTGTATTGGGGAGAGGGGAGGTGTATGAAGGGTGGTGTGGGTGTGAGGGTGAGGATGATATGGGGGTGGTGGTGCATGTGCGGGTGGTGTGGGAGTGGTCGTTGGGGGGGGGGGGGGAGGTGATACACGTGCCATGGGGAACTGCAACACAGCGGGGTCTCACTTCCTCGCCTGATACCGACTTCCGCCTTGGTGACTGCCCTTTCCTCGGGGCCGCTAACCGTGTCCCGTGCCCTCGGCTCTGCTCGGGGCTCCAGATCCAACGATCCTCCTCCAGACTGCTCCCGCTCTCGGCAGCTATGAGCGGTCTTCTCCTGGGGGGTTGGGGTGGGGAAACAGAAGACACACAGTGTTAGACAGTCCGTGCCTGCAGCCTCAGGGATGGCTTCAGTGGCTAGGACACCCAGCCATGGCGGCTTGTATGGGTGCCGGCATGTCGTGCAGGCCGAATCCCGCACTGTTTCTCTTTGGAATCAATTGTGTTCCACGTGGCACCGGTGCTAGCCCCATAATGGTCATGGTGAGGCGCCAATTTTGCTGTCGTAGAATTCCACCAATCCTGCCCCGGCGTCAACACTTAGTCTCAGGAGTGGAGAATCCGGTTGCATGTAGTTCAGAGGATACGATAAAGCAGGGATTGCATGTGGTGCACAATGGCTAAAGCAATGGAGAGAGGAGGGGGTAATGGAGGTTCCAGCTTGACAGAGGGTGAGATTGCCCACTGGTTCTGCTGCAGATTATGTAGATAATGGCTTCAATGGGCTGCCGATGAGTGCTGCTAGTGGAAGCCCAAACTACTACTATCATTGCTCTGGATAATAACTATCAAAGGGGCTTTCGGAGTATCACAAGCAGTTCACCAATCTGTCTTTAACAGATAACTAGGATTGCTGAGGCAGTGCTCCAGGAGAGTATCAGTGGCTCCATGGAATACAAACCTTCTCTCCTCCCTCAGGATGACAACATTTGTGCTCCCACCCTCTCCAATCATGCCCAGTTGTCCTTACAGTCCAAGTACAATTGGATCTCATAGAATTTACAGTGCAGAAGGAGGCCATTCAGCCCATCAAGTCTGCACCAGCACTTAGAAAGAGCACCCCACCCAAGCCCACACCCCCACCCCATCCCCATAACCCAGTAACCACACCCAACTTTTTGGACGCTAAGGGCAATTTATTATAGCCAATCCACCAATCGAGTCTGCACCAACCCACTTCAGCCCTCACTTCCACCCTATCCTCGTAACCCAATAACCCCATCTGACCTTGTTGGTCACTAAGAGGCCAATTCACCTAACCTGCACGTCGTTGGACTGTGGGAGGAAACCGGAGCACCCAGAAGAAACCCACGCAGACATGGGGAGAACGTGCAGACGCCACACAGACAGTGACCCAAGCCGGGAGTCGAACCTGGCACCCTGGAGCTGTGAAGCAACTGTGCTAACCACTATGCTACCATACCGTACTGTAAACGGGCACCATCTCTTATGAATCCCTTCCACATTCTCTCTCAAGGTGAAATTGACTTTCTCCAAACACACCAAAGCACACGGTGGAGAAACTGACTTCCGCCCTGATGCGCAATCAATTACTCTCGAGACAAGATGAGTCATAACTAATAGGCTTTAATCAGCTAGAACTGTACCCAGCAGCTTCGATACAGAAATTGAAGGCTGCTGGGATGGCATTGGTTCTTATACACCACCTCTCAGGGCGGAGCTATGTACGTTAGCCAATGGTAGAATCCTAGGTCTAGCCAATGGTCATCCACCTCTCAGGTACTGCAATACCTGGTATTACCACATTCACCCCCTGTTGAAAAAGAACCCAGCGGGGTGATGGCCAGCGTTACTGTCGCCTTTTTGCATGGTAGGACCAGGTTTGGAGGTACCGTGATGTCGAGGGTAACAGAAAAAGTTTTGTTTTTTGTTTTATGGTGCAGCAATCAGACGATCGGGTGGCCTGGTCGTCCTTCTGGAGCGTATGGGCTTTGGCAATGATCCTGGTGGGGGCCCCGGATGTTGTGGCTCCGGGAACGTGGTGCCTTCCTCCCAGACAGCTTCGTCACCCCTAGGCGGCGCTGTTGGGGCGAAAAGTGGGCAGGGGGGAGGGGCGCCTGTAGGGGGCATCGGTGCCTGTTCGGCGCTGGGTAGGGGCAGCGGCAGTACTGACCCTCCAGTCAGGTGCTGCGGGGATGGTGGGGGTGGGGGCAATGGTGCGGGTGCGTGTGGGGCTCCGGCGGGCGCCAGGTCCTGAAGGGAGACCGTGTCTTGGCGGCTGTCGGGGAACGCTACGTAGGTGTACTGGGGGTTGGCATGCAGCAGGTGGACACTCTCGACCAACGGGTCCGACTTGTGCGCCCTCACATATTTCCGCAGCAGGACGGGTCCGGGTGTCGCTAGCCAGGTTGGGAGGGAGGTCCCGGAGGAGGACTTCCTGGGGAAAACAAGGAGACGTTCGTGAGGTGTCTGGTTTGTGGTAGTACAGAGCAGCGACCGGATGGAGTGAAGGGCCACTGGGAGATTCCTGGATCGAAGGGCCAGTAGAACAGTCTTCCAGACCGTTCCGTTCTCCCTCTCCACCTGTCTGTTTCCCCGGGGGTTATAACTGGTCGTCCTGCTCAAGGCGATGCCCTTGCTGAGCAGGAATTGATGCAGTTCGTCGCTCATAAAGGAGGACCCCCTATCACTGTGAATGTATGCAGGGAAACCGAACAGTGTAAAAATACCCTGGAGGGCCTTGATGACGGTGGTCGTGGTCATGTCCGGGCAGGGGATGGTGAACGGGAACCGGGAGTATTCGTCAATCACGTTCAGGAAGTACGTGTTGCGGTCGGTGGAGGGGAGGGGGCCCTTGAAATCCATGCTGAGGCGTTCAAAGGGACGGGAAGCCTTTATCAGATGCGCTCTCTCTGGCCGGTAGAAGTGCGGTTTGCACTCCGCGCAGATTCAGCAGTCCCTGGTACTGTCCTGACCTCCTCGATGGAGTAGGGCAGGTTGCGGGTCTTAATTAAATGAAAGAAACGAGTGACCCCCAGGTGGCAGAGGTCCTCGTGGAGGGCTCGGAGGCGGTCCACTTGAGCGGTGGCACAAGTGCCGCGGGACAGGGCATCAGGAGGCTCGTTCAGCTTTCCAGGACGGTACAAGATCTCGTAATTGTAGGTGGAGAGTTCTATCCTCCACGGTAAGATCTTGTTGTTTTTAATCTTGCCCCGCTGCGCATTATCGAACATGAAGGCCACCGTCCGTTGGTCCATGAGGAGAGTGAATCTCCTGCTGGCCAGGTAATGCCTCCAGTGTCGCACAGCTTCTACTATGGCCTGGGCCTCCTTTTCGACCGAGGAGTGGCGAATTTCAGAAGCATGGAGAGTGCGGGAGAAGAAAGCCACGGGCCGGCCCGCCTGGTTGAGGGTGGCCGCCAGAGCGACGTCGGACGCGTCGCTCTCGACCTGGAGGGACTCGTCGATGATGCGCGTCGTGGCTTTTGCGATGTCCGCTTTGATGCGGCAGAAGGCCTGGCGGGCCTCCGTCGACAGGGGGAAGATTGTGGACTGGATCAGGGGTCAAGCCTTGTCTGCGTAATTGGGGACCCATTGTGCATAATAGCTAAAGAAGCCAAGGCAGCGCTTTAGGGCCTTGGGGCAGTGAGGGAGGGGGAACACCATGAGGGAATGGCTGGACGGTCGGTGCTAAACATGCATTTATCCTTATTGTAGGTCAGATTAAGGATTTTCGCGGTCTGGAGGAATTTTCAGTGTCGTGGTCCTGCTGGTCATGGCCGCAGATGGTGACGTTATCAAGATACAGGAACGTTGCGCGTAAGCCGTACCGGTCAACCATTCGGTCCATCTCTCGCTGGAAGACCGAGACCCCGTTCGTGACACCGAAGGGAACCCTTAAAAAGTGATAGAGCCGCACATCTGCTTCGAAGGCAGTGTACTGGCGGTCACCATGACGGAGGGGCAGCTGGTGGAAGGCAGACTTGAGATCCACCGTGGAGAAAACCTTGTATTGCGCAATCCTGTTTACCAGGTCGGCTATACGGGGGAGAGGGTACGCGTCCAGTTGCGTAAACCTGTTGATGGTCTGGCTATAGTCGATTACCATCCTATGTTTCTCCCCTGTCTTTACCACCACTACTTGAGCCCTCCAGGGGCTGTTGCTTGCTTCGATGACCCCTTCCTTCAGCAGCCTTTGGACCTCGGACCTGATGAAGGTACGGTCCTGGGCACTGTACCGTCTGCTCCTGGTGGCGACGGGTTTGCAATCCGGGGTGAGGTTCGCAAACAGGGAAGGCGGGTCGACCTTAAGGGTCGCGAGGCTGCAGACAGTAAAGGGGGGTATCGGGCCGCCAAATTTAAAGGTCAGACTTTGTAGGTGGCACTGGAAATCCAGCCCATGAAGGGTGGCAGCGCAGAGGTGTGGCAGAACGTACAGGCGGAAATTGCGGAATTCCCTGCCTTGGACAGTGAGGTTCACTAGGCAGAACCCCTTTCTCTCCACTGCGTGTGAAACGGAGGCCAGGGAGATCCGTTGGTTTACAGGATGGGTGACAAGAGAACAGTGCCTTACCATGTTGGGGTGGACAAAGCTTTCCATGCTCCTGGAGTCGATCAGGCACGACGTCACGTGGCCGTTGATGGCAATCGTTGTGGTGGCTTTCGCTAGCGTCCGGGGCTGACTCTGGTCCAGGGTAACGGAGGCCAGCTGCAGCAAGGAGGAGTTCTGGTCAGGCAGCGTGGAGTCGGCTGTGTAGGGGGCTTGAGGCCGGTCCAGGGTAAGGGAGGCCAGCTGCAGCAAAGGGAAGTTCTGGTCAGGCAGCGTGGAGTTGGCTGTGCTGGGGGCTTGAGGCCCCATCTAAGATGGCGTCAGCCACTGGTCGCACATGGAGTCCGGGGATGCCGAAGATGGCGGCGGCGAGGGACAAAATGGCGGCGCCAGCGTGGTGGCCGGGGGGCAAAATGGCCGCGCCCGTGGATCGCACGCGGCCAGGGGCTATGAGGGCAGCGGTTGGCTTTGGACGGCCGGGACCTGAACTAAAGGCTGCCGATAGTCACTGGAGACTGCGGCCACGGCGCGGGCCTGGCAGACCCTGACATAGTGGCCCTTCTTGCCGCACCCTTTGCAGGTGGCGGTGCGGGCCAGGCAGCGCGCGCGGAGATGATTCGCCTGCCCGCAGAAAAAGCAGCGTTGGCCGGTAGCGATAGTGGGCCGTCCCGTCGCGCAAGTTTGCGGGGTTAGGGGATAGGTCTGGGGGGCTGCCGTTACGTGGTGCCAGGCAGCCCAGGGGGGCGACGCGCGTCCAGGGGCAAAAGCCAGCGCGTTTTTATACGCAACGTCTGTAGACCCCGCCAGGGCCCGTGCCTCAGTAAGTCCCAGTGTGTCCATTTCTAGGAGCCTTCGGCGGATATCGGGAGAAGTCATACCTGCCACAAAAGCATCCCTAATCAAAAGTTCCGTGTGCTCGTTCCCCAAAACTGGCGGGCATCCACAGTTCCGGCCCAGCACTAGCAGTGCCCGATAGAAGTCTTCCAGCGTTTCTTCAGGGCTTTGCCTTCTAGTTGCCAGCAGGTGACGGGCGTAGACCTGGTTCACAGGTCGGATATAGTGTCCTTCTAGCAGCTCGATAGCTGCAGCATAATTCTCCGCCTCCTCGATCAGAGGGTAGATTGCAGGGCTGACTCGGGAGCATAGAAGGTGCATTTTCTGCCTTTCCGTGGGCGTGTCGGCGGCCGTGTCGATGAAGCTCTTAAAACACGCCAGCCAGTGCTTGAAGATAGCAGCGGAGTTGTCTGCGTGGGGGCTGAGCTGAAGGCACTCCGGCTTGATGCGGAGGTCCATCCTTTCAGAAGTAATAGCTGATTAAATTGATGCGCAATCAATTACTCTCGAGACAAGGTGAGTCATAACTAATGGGCTTTAATCAGCTAGAACTGTACCCAGCAGCTTCGATACAGAAAGTGAAAGCTGCTGGGACGGCATTGGTTCTTATACCCCACCTCTCAGGGCGGAGCTATGTACGTTAGCCAATGGTAGACTCCTAGGTATAGCCAATGGTCATCCACCTCTCAGGTACTGCAATACCTGGTATTACCACACGCCCCAAGAGGACCTGCCTTCTAGCCACCAACGAAGCAAAAGCTAAAATATCTGCCCCACCCCTGACTGCAACTCTGGCAGATCCGACACCCTGAATATGGACCCAGGGGACTGGGTTCTAAGTTCATTTGCAAGATCGCCAACATGTGCTGAAGAAAGAGTCCTAGAATTTCCTCAACTTCAGGCATGACCAAAACCTGTTTGGCTGGCCCCATCCCAACCCGCTCACAACCTCCATCGCCATAAACAACCGACTCATCCTCAGCCTCGTTAGGTGCGCCTCCTTCAACCCTAGCCTCGCACAAGAGTCAGCACATTCACACTCTGCAACACCCCGCACCACAACTTTCCTCCAGGGCCCCTCTCCCAATTCCCCCTCCCATTTGGCCTTCACCCACTCCAAAGACACTGCATCCTCCTTCATAATCATCCCCCAAATAGCTCAGGTGACTCCCTCCTCCAACCCCATCACCGACAGCACCCACTCCAGTGAAGAGGGGGGAGGCATCCCTAGGAACATTGGGAAAGTCTTCCTGACATATATGCTGATCTTTGACTCTGCAGGTTGACTCAGGAAGCTGTGTGTGCATAGTTAATGGAGCTGGAGCTTTCCAGTAGTCATTTTGCTCAGGAGTCTTAAAAGTGCCTTACAATTCTTCAGATCCATAGTGGAGAACCAGGCCTTTTTTCTTTTGTTATCCATAATTACAAAACCTTACACCTTAGAAACGCCACAACACAGATGATAGTTCCAAATGTACACCAAAAGGTGATAGATTGGGCACAGACAATGCTATATTGATCAGCAATGTAGTCATGTGCCTGATCAAGAATCACATTTCATCAATCAAAATTTTTTTCTGTGTGGTTGGATGATTTTTTTCTGTGTGTGTACACCATACACACCTTCCTGTTGTACAAACCGACTGGAGTGCCTCAATGTGGGACTAACAACAGGCTACAGCCCCAATGTGCTCCCTAAATCTCCAACTTAGAATGCTGTCTGTAGAATGCAGACAATAACCTTGCAAATTTTTCATACTTGAAAACAATGAGCAGAATTTTCCCAAAATTGCAGAGATTTGGATCAGGTAAGAAAAGCTGTGTGAAACTCGTTGGTTTCACAGATGCCTTTTCTCACTTGACGAAACAGCACTCCTTCACTCTGCGAGGATCATACAGCCAGCTCGGGGGGAGGTGTCTAAACACACTGGCAATGCCGGCATTCTGAGATCGGGGCGCGATTTTTAAGGGGAAACAAGGGAAACATGCCGGCAGACAAGGAAAACATGCCCCGACCCACACACGCAGAAAGGAAAGCTCCCCATCATGCAAACATCGGCGCACCTCCCTTCCCCACACCACGCAAGCATCGGAGTGACCCCCCCTCCACGCTGGCATAGGGGCACTGTCCCCCTCACTGGCACCACCTGCCTCCCCATCACTGGCCGAGAGGGGCGCAATATGAATATGGAGAGAAGGCGAGCTCTATGCTGGCCCACCAGCTACAGAGGCAGGTGGCATCCAGGGAAATTCTAAGGGTGCAAACAGAGAAAGGGGAGATGGTGTCAGAGCCTGGGAAGATAAACGAGGTGTTCAGGGGATATCATGAGGAGCTGTACAGGGCCGAGCCGGGTGGAGAGGAAAGGGATGTGGGATGGTTTTTGGATGGGTTGGAGTTTCCAAGGTTGGAGGAAGAGAGGAGGCAAGTGTTGGAGGAGCCGCTGAGCTGAGGGTGGTGGTTGACAGTATTAGGGGAATGAAGTTGGGGAAGGCCCCAGGACCGGATGGATGAGTTGTGGGAGAGGTTTGAGTTACACTAGGTAAGTGAATTTAGATATATGCAGGTGAGGGACTTGGCACAAAAATATTGGAGGGTATTTCCCAGGTTGCTGGAATACGCTTTATTGGAGTAACTGCTGCTCCCGGATAAGTTGGGGGTGGGTGGGATTGGGGACATATACGGGCGGTTGGGGGGCGCGGGGGGGGGGGGGGGGAGTGTATAAGATTTTGTGGAGTGTGTATTTTATATGTTGCTGTTTTTTTTAAACACATGTTTGGAATAAAGTACATTTTTTAAAAATGTGACCAGCAGGGTCAGGGGGTGGGGTGGTTGTTGGGGATGATCTCAGACTGAGATCTCGTTGGCGCAAAACCCTTTTGCGAGATTCAGCAGCGATAATGAGATTTACAAACAGGCCCGCTAAATCCCGCCCAATGTTTCCTGTCGTCTGACTGCACCAAGGACCCAGGTTTGCTTCCGGCCTTGGGTGACCATGTAGAGTTTGCATGTTCTCCCCGTTTCCGAGTGGGTTCCCTCCGGGTTCTTCGATTTCCTCCCACAGTCCAAAGATGTGCAGGTTAGGTGAATTGGCCATGATCGATGCTTAGGATTCTGGGATAGGGCTACGAGTGGGCCTAGTTAGTGAGCTCTTTTGGAGGGTTGATGCAGACTCGATGGACTGAATGGCCTCCTTCTGCAATGTAGGGATTCTATAAATTCTATTTCTCACACTCCTCATTGCCATTGTAAAGTTCTTGGGATGAACCAGTCAGATTCAGTACAAAGAATTCAAAGTCAGAATTGCATGTGCTGTTAAAACTTGGATTCCTTTACTCCCCTTCTAAACTACCTCTACTAATATATGGGTATGGTTGACTGAAGTGGACAAAATGCAGAGTGGAATTTTCAATACACTACAGCTAAGGGGATGTCTAATAGTAGGACATCCCTACATGCAATTCGCAGTTGTAGATGTATCACATTGTGCATTGCCTGTCTAAGTTCAGTATCAATTTAAGATGAAAATGGCAGATTTTAGCAGCGATAAGTTAATCTATTCAGTCAATTTAGAAAATTTACTCTGTCGCAATCTCACTGTATGAAATGACTATAGCGCCACTTTGTCTTAGTCTCGCTGTCATTAGCACACATTGAATCTTCCACCGCATTGAGGAAAACTTACACTTACTTCAGAAGCAAATACTTTTTGAAAACTGCTTGAAATTTGGATATAAATTACTTAAATTTAAATAGACATGCATAACATTTTTCATCAGAAGCTAGAACAGAGAAGACAAATAACAAACACAAAGGCCAATAACAATCATAGATTCCTTGTTTTTGGCACAAATCAACAGTTGATTAAAAAGTATGTTTTCAGAGAGCAAATGCAACTCAACAGTTGCACAGAATCCCAAAAAGATATCAGATATGTTGTTCAAAACTGTGCAGTTAAATATGCGGGATAATTTTATGTAATTCCAGCACTGCACCAATTTTGAAAGGGTATACTTGCAGGATATGGAACAATATATGTTCTGGATTCATTGTGGTGTCTAAAGCTATTTGGTTGCTTCTACAAAAGTTGAAGAGCTAGATATTTATTACTTATATGACTTAGGATGTCTTGCTAAGTTGTATGATTAGTGCTAACCACTAATCTTACAACTATTTTTTTAATACATTTGAATTTTGTCACTTTTTTAAAGTAATGACAGAAATACAAAACTTTTCTACTTGATAAAATTTGCATTTCGTATTTTATACTTCATAAAACCCAGGTTGGATGGGAACATATGGCTAATCACCTTTCCTGCTAAAACATAACAGAAAAGAAAATGCATTCATATGGTTCCATTCACGTCTTCCGAAAATTCGTGCCAAAATGCTTAAAGCCAGTTTGCATTGTTGTGTTGGCAAATGCGTATGCCAAGTTGCATGGAGCAAGCTTCAACAAACAATGGAATAAATGAGCAGTTAGCCTGTTTCTGGCATTCATTGAGGGTTAATCGGTAACTAGAACACCAGGAGAACTCCCATGTTCTTCTTCAAATAGTATTATGGTATTTCTTATCTTCACCTGAGCCAGTAGACAGTGCCTTCGTTTGAGGAACAATGGCACAGGGGGAGGCAGTTAGCCCCTGACCATGCTCCGCCATGCTGTTAGATAACGGGTGATCTTTACTTCAGTTCAACTTATCTGCCTTTGTTCCGTTGATATTCTGCTGTCTTAAAAAACAATTAGTCTTGAAATTTCCATTGACTGAGTGACCATAATTCTTTGGGGGAGTGAATTCCCAGATTTCTACTACTCTTGAATGTGAAAAAATATTCCCAAATTTCACTGCTGATCTCTAATTTGAAGATTATAGGGTGGGATTCTCCGCCGACGGGATTCTCCCGTTATGCCGGCGCCGGGGCGTTTCCCGACGGTGTGGGGCTGCTCCACAATGGGAAACCCCATTGAACGGCCAGCGTAATGGAGAATTCCGCCTGCTGGTTGGGGGCAGAAATGTGGCACGGCGGGGCGGAGAATTACAATATCTCGTTCAGGATTCCCCCATAAAAAGAAAAGTTTGGCTGTATCCACCCTATTCACATTTCTAAATCATTTTAAGTACTGTGATTAGGTTACTCCCCAAACTCTATATGGAATACAAGCCATTTTTTCTGCAACCTGTTCCCACAATTTAACCCTTTAAATTCTGGGAACATTCACATCCAAAATTCAGCATTTCGCAGAACATGGAATTCAACATTGCACAGATGTTTTGGCCTAGATAATATCTTGAGTGGGACCTGAACAGAGGCTTTACTGCCTCTGGACTAAGAGTGCAACCACTGAGCCATAGTTGATCATTTATGGCCCCCTATTACAAGAATGGAATTCTGATTCCTATGCTGTTAGTATAGGGACAGGCAATCAGGCTGAAGGTTTTGAACTGATGTTCTTTTGCTCCATTAGAGTTAGATTCTGATTTGTAATTAGATTTATTGAGGAATTTTATCTGTTTCAAAATGAAGTTGTCATTCCTCAGCAATGGTGACATAATTCACACAGGTGTCAGAGCATGATAATGGTTCATCAGAATGCCAATATATTGAACACAGTAGATACAACAGCATATGTCGCCTGCCTGCACTGTAAATAAGATCAAAAGCTTAACAAGCCATAACTACAAGATGCTTCATCATTCAGAAACTGCATAATATTGATTTGTAACTGACCTACTGATCCTCGGAGCGTGACCATGAATCACATTTACTGGAATTATAAATTCTTTAAAAATAATCACTGTTCAGGATCCTGATGGGCAGTACGGTAGCACAGTGGTTAGCACTACTGCCTCACTGCACCAGGGACCCGGGTTCAATGCTGGCCTTTGGTGATTGTGTGGAGTTTACACCTTTCCCCCGTGCCTGTGTGTGTTTCCTCCGGGTGCTCCAGTTTCCTCCCACAGTCCAAAGATGTGCAGGTTAGGTGGATTGTCCATGATAAACAATGCATGGGGTTGTGGGGATAGGGCAAGTGAGTGAGCAGAGGTACAGTGCACTTTCCAAGAGTCGGTGCAAACTCAAGGGGCAGAATGGTCTCCTCCTGAACTGTAGGGATTCCATGACCCATACTTACAAGCAGCATGCCCGCTGGTGCAATCTATCGGGAGGCAGCCTCCTAATTTCCTGCCTCCATGTCTGCCATCCAATCGGCTGCAGCTATAGGAGGGCGAAGCAGGAGCTCTTCCATCTTGAGGCGCCCACTGGAAACATCTCAATTTTGTGAAAATTAACTGTGGGCCATGATGTGCCATCAATGAGACAAAGACGAGTTGTGGAATGAACCTGCTGGCAACTGATCCCGAACTGGGGCAGGGCCAGAGGTCGGCCACCTTTATACAGAGCCTGAGGGGAGGAGTCACAGCCGGAGCCAGCAGAGACAACAAACAATATATACAATACAGTAACTGGTTTACCACAATATATACAATACAGTAACAGTGGTTTACCACAATATATATAATACAGTAACAGTGGTTTACCACATTCACCCCCTGTTAAAAAAAAGAGTCCGGCGGGGGTGAAGTGGACTTAAAGATCGAGTCTGTCGGGGGCTTTGACCATCTGCCATGAATGCCTCAGTCCTGGCTGTGATGTGGGCACTGGTATCGAGACCTGCATGTCCGGGAGCGTGTCGTCTTCTTCTTCGTCCAGTAGTTGAGTCGGTGGAAAGGGAGACAGTGTAGGGGTGGGGGTGGTGGTGATGATCACTGGGGGGCCTGCGGGTGCCAAATTCCGAAGTAGCTGAGTAGCGGTGGAGGGAGACGGTGTAGGGTCGGGGGTGGTGGTGATGGTCACTGGGGAACCTGCGGGTGCCAAATCCCGAAGGGAGACTGTGTCCTGCCGCCCGTCATGGTGTGCCACATAGGCATATTGTGGGTTGGCATGGAGGAGAAGAACCCCAGGCATCTCTTCATTGCCTTGGGGCAGTGGGGAGGGGAAATTCCAGGAGGGGGCACATGCGGTCGGGGTCGGGCCCAAGGACCCCGTTTTCCACCACGTAGCCAAGGATGGCTAGGCGGGTTGTGCAGAAAACGCATTTCTCCTTATTATATGTGAGGTTAAGGAGCTTAGCGGTATGGAGGAAATGCCGAAGGTTAGCGTCATGGTCCTGCTGGTCATGGCCGCAGATAGTGACATTATCCAGATACGGAAAGTGGCCCACAGCCCGTACTGGTCAACCATTCAGTCCATCACTCGTTGGAAGATCGAGACCCCATTGGTAACGTTGATGTGGACCCTGAGGAAGTGGTAGAGGTGGCCATCTGCCTCAAAGACAGTGTATTGGCGGTCCTCTGGGCGGATAGGGAGCTGGTGGCACGCAGACTTCAAGTCAACAGTGGAGAGGACTCGACACTGCGCAATCTGATTGACCATATCAGATATGCGGGGAAGGGGGTACGTATCGAGCTGCGTGTACCGGTTGATCGTCTGACTGTAGTCGATGACCATCCGGTGCTTCTCCCCAGTCTTGACGACCACCACTTGGGCTCTCCAGGGGCTGGTACTGGCCTCTATGATCCCTTCCCGCAGGAGTCGCTGGACCTCTGACCTGATAAAGGCCTTGTCCTGGGCACTGTATCGTCTGCTCCTAGTGGCGACAGGCTTACAGTCCAAGGTGAGGTTAGCGAAGAGCGAGGGTGGAGCGAGGCTACAGACAGTGAGGGGGGCAGGGCTCCACCAAACTTCAAGATATGGCTTCGGAGGTGGCACTGAAAATCAAGACCAAGTAATAGGGCAGCGCAGAGATGAGGGAGGACGTAGAGCTTGAAATTAGCGTACTCTACGCCCTGTGCCAAAAGGATTGCGACACATTACCCCCGGATCTCCACGGAATGTGATCCGGAAGCCAGGGAGATTTTCTGGGTCACAGGTAAAATTGGGAGGGAGCAGCGCCTTAGTGTATCTGTGTGGATGAAGCTGTCAGTGCTCCCGGAGTCGAAGAGGCAGGTCGTCTTGTTCCCGTTGATCCGGACGGCCATCGTAGATTTAGTGAGGTGATGAGGTCGAGACTGGTCGAGGATGATGGAGGCGAGCTTCGGAAGGTGGGTGGGCTGGTCGAGAGTAGCGGAGGCCAGCGCAAGACTGGGTGGGCAGGGGTTCCGGGAGGCGGCGGGGTGATTCCAAGATGGCGAACCCCACGGGTCGCACGTGCGGGTGGCGTCAAAGAAGGCGGCCCCCACGGGTCGCACGTGCGCGTGGCGTCAAAGAAGGCGGCCCCCACAGGTCGCACATGGCAGGTGGCATCGAAGATGGCGGCCCCACGGGTTGCACGTGGCGGGTGGCGTCGAAGATGGCGGCCCCACGGGTCGCACGTGGCGGATGACGTGGTAGATGGGGGCAGTCCCGACAGGCAACACGCAGCGCTGCTGCTACTGGGTCTGGAAACTTTAGGAACAGGTCGGGCCTGGCAGACTTTGGTGAAGTGGCCCTTCTTTCTGCACCTGTTGCAGATCGCGCTCCGTGCTGGGCAGCGTTGTCTGGGGTGCTTACCCTGATCACAGAAGTAGCATCTCGGGCCTCCAGAGTTGGCGGATTGAAGCGCGGCACAGACTTGCAATGCACCCGGGTTGGGTGATGGCGACGCCTACGACGTCCACGAGGCAATGCACCCGGGTCGGAGGTGAAGGCATCCATGTTATGGAAGGCCACTTCCAGCGAATTCGAGAGCTACACTGTCTCTTGGAGGCTGAGTATACCCCCTTCTAGCAGGCGTTGGTGGATGTAGTTAGATTTTATGCCAGCGATATAGGCATCCCTGATCAGCAGCTCCATGTACTGGACAGCCAATACCGCCTGACAACTACAGTTCCAGCCGAGTACCCGCAAGGCGCGCAGGAATTCGGCCTGCGATTCTCCGGGGCGTTGACGCCTCGTGGCAAGGGTACACCTCATTTACTGCCTTTACATCCTGCCCCTCCAGCAGCGTTATCGCCTCCTCGTACGAGGCAGCGTCCCTGATAAGGAGGAAAACCTGCGGACTTACACGGGTGTTGAGGACTCGAAGCTGGTGGATGTCGGCGACGGTGTCGGCGGCAGATTGGGGGTAAGCGTCTCAGCAGCTTAGCCAGTGCTCAAATGTCGCAGTGGTGTCGGCTGCTTGGGGGTCCAGTTCCAGTCGATCAGGCTTGAGTGATGCATCCATCTTAATCGTTTAGCCTTATTAAATTGATGTGCCATCAATTATACAAAGACGAGTTGTGGAACGAAACTGTGGCTTTAATAAACTAAATGAGAACCTGCTGGCAACTAATCCCGAATTGGGGCAGGGCCAGAGGTTGGCTACCTTTATACAGAGCCTGAGGGGAGGAGCCACAGGCAGAGCCAGCAGAGACAACAAACAATATATACAATACAGTAACAGTGGTTTACCACAGGCCACAAGTGCCAGATTGTCCCTGCACGGAGCCTTTGCCACTTCCATGGCCCTCCGGCAAAATAAACTGCTGGTAGGAGCTTGTTGACCCACCAACCTGACACCCTCCCATTCTACCTTCCTCCCAGTCCCATTGTCAAATTCACCTTGTTGGGACCAAAAATATTCCAACCATTGCTCCTATATTGGTTTTACTGTACTCCTTCCAATGTAGTAACCCTCACACAAACATGACTATTTTCCTTATCAAAGATCAAGAGTCAGGATGTAAACAAGAACATCAACATGCACAAAAACATTTACTCCTTTAGGGTGTAAATAGTGGCTCAAATAGTGGGGGTACTGCAGTGGTTTACTGATCATGTTGTTCATATTTTCACATGAGTCTCTGAACACATGGGAGGGGAATTTTCCAGTGAGAAACTTTACTGTTGTCCCAAGTCAGGTGCCTAATCATTTCTCCATGATTTTGACTATAATAGCCCTTTTGTCAGATTGGAGGGTGGCTCATATAACTCCACTATTTAAAAAGGAGGTAGAGAGAAAGCAGAGAATTATAAACCAGTAAGCCTGACGTCCGTAGTGGGAAAATTCTAGAAACCATTATCATAGCAGAGCACTTAGAAAACAGTGGCAGGAACGCACAGTCAGCATGGACTTATGAAAGGGAAATCATGCTTGATAAATCTACTGGAATTCTTCCAGGATGTAACGAGTAGAATTAATAAAGGGGAGCCAGTGGATGTAGTGTATTTAGACTTTCATAAGGCTTTTGACAAAGTCCCACACAAAAGATTAGTGTGTAAAATTAAAGTGCATGGGATTGGGGGTAGTGTATTGAGATGGATAGAAACCTGCAGCGGGATTCTCCTGAACCTCGGCGATGACCTGACGCCAGCGTAAAAAGCGGTGCGAACCAATCCGCCATCGGGCTGACCAGAAGTTGTGGAATCCTCCGCACCTCCAGGGGCTAGGCCGGCGCCGGAGGGGTTGGCGCCGCGCCAACCGGCACCGATGGGTCGGCGCGAGTTAGCGCATGCGCAGACTGGCCGGCGTATTCTAGCGCATACGCAGGGGGTGTCTTCTCCGCGCCAGCCATGGCAGAGCCCTACAGTGGCCGGCGTGGAAGGAAGGAGTGCCCCCAAGGCACAGGCCCGCCCACAGATCAGTGGGCCCCGATCGCGGGCCAGGCCATCGTGGTGGCCCCCCCCCAGGGCCGGATCCCCCCGGACCGCCCGAGGATCGCACCAGACGTCCTACCAGCCAGGTCCAACCGTGTGGGACCATGTCCAATCCACTCCGGCGGGACTGGCCAGAAACCAATGGCCGCTCGGCCCATCGGGGCCCGGAGAATTGCCGGGGGGGGCCGTTGCCAACGGGATTCCCGCCACCTCCCGGGATCCTCCGACCCGGCGGGGGTCGGAGAATCCAGCCCCTGGTTGGCAGATAGGAAACAAAGAGTAGGAATTAATGGGTCTTTTTCAAATTGGCAGCCAGTGACTAGTGGTGTAATGCAGGGATCGGTTTTAGGACCCCAGCTATTCACAATATATATTAATGATTTAGATGAGGGAATGAAATGTCGTATCTCCAAATTTGCAGATGACACCAAGTTAGGTGGGAGGTTGAGCAGTGAAGAGGATGCAGAGATCCTTCAGTGTGATTTGGACAAGTTAAGTGAGTTGGCAAATGAATGGCAGATGAAGTATAATTTGCATAAATGCAAGGTTATCCACTTGGTACCAAAAACAAGAAGGCAGACTATTATCTGAATGGCCATAAATTAGGAGAGGGGAACATGCAACAAGACCTGGGTGTCCTCATACACCAGTCACTGAAGGTAAGCATGCAGGTGCAGCAGGCAGTAAAGAAGGCAAACTGTATGCTGGCCTTCATTGCGAGATGATTTGAGTGCAGGAGCAGTGATGTCTTGCTGCAATTATGCAGGGCCTTAGTGAGGCCACGCTGGAATATTGTGTGCAGTTTTGGTCTCCTTATCTGAGGAAGGATGTTCTACCTATGGACTGATTCTGGGATGGCAGGATTAACGTACGAGGAGAGATTGAATCGGTTAGGATTGTATTCACTGGAGTTCAAAAGAATGAGGGAGGCGGGATCTCATAGAAACGTATACAACAGGACTGGACAGCATAGGTGCAGGAAGGAAGTTCCCAATGGTGGATGTGTCCAGAGCCAGGGGTCACAGTCTGAGGATACTGAGTAGACCATTTAGGACAGAGATGTGTAGAAATGTCTTTACCCAGAGAATGGTGACCCTTTGTTACCACAGGAAGTAGTTGAGTCCAAAACATTGTATGGTTTCAAGGTGCAGTTCTTAGCACTTAAGGCGAAGGATATGGGGGAAAGTGGGATTAGGCTACGGAGGTGGATGATCAGCCATGATCATACTGAATGGCGGAGTGAGCTTGAAGGGCCAAATGGCCTCCTCCTGCTCCTATTTTTTCTTTGTCCCTACTATGTATTATTGTAGAAATAGTTTATTGCAGTGAAAACATTTGACATTTTTCTTTCTTTTCCACCCTCCTGGATTTCTTTTTTAATCTGAGGTACACTGTCCTTATTATCTCCCGTCAAATCACCTTTACCTTTACCACTTGAGAATTTCTCATGTCCCAGTTTCTATCCCTCACCGGCTGAAACTGATGTCGGAAACCAAACTTTGATTTATGAACTAATTCATAATCATCTGCCAGTTCTGCTGCTAATCTCGCAGTTTTACCCCTCTGCTCTTCCACATGAGTTCTCACTACATCAGGAATTGAACTTTTAATCTCCTCCAAAAGTATAATTTCTCTGAGAGCTTCATACGTTTGATCTATTTTCAAAGCCCTTATCCACTTATCAAAATTACTCTGTTTGATCCTTTCAAACTCCATGTATGTTTGACCAGGTTCTTTCCTTACATCTCTAAACCTTTGTCTGTAGGCTTCAGGCACTAGTTCATATGCACCTAAGATGGATGTTTTTCACCTCCTCATACGTCCCAGATACCTCCTCCGGTAGTGATGCAAACACTTCACTAGCCCTAGCTACCAGCTTTGTTTGAATCAGTAACACCCACATGTCCTGTGGCCATTTTAATTTGTTTAGCTACCTTCTCAAATGAAATGAAAAAGGCTTCTACCTCCTTCTCGTCAAACCTTGGCAATGCTTGGACATATTTAAATAGATTCCCACCAAGCCTTCGACTTTGACGCTCTTTCTCACTATCCTCATCACTATCATCCAACTGTACATTTCCCTTTACGTCTGCCAATTTTAACTGACTGTCATGTTTCATGGCCATTTTCTGAAGTTCAAACTCTCTTTATCTTTTTCCCTGATCTGTATCTCCCTTTCTCTTTCTTTTTGTTCTGCTAGGGCTATTCTTTCTGTTGTCCTTTCTTCTCTCTCTTTTTCCTCTCTCTCTCTTTCTCTTTCTTTTTCCTCTCTCCCACTTTCGTATTCAAGCTGCTTTAATTCTTTCTCATGTTCCATTTGTTTAATTTGTAATTGAATTTTTGCCATTTCCAATGAGTCAAACTGTATCTCAGGCAACTTTAAATGCTTAGCTACCGCCATAATGATCTCATCTTTTCGCATTTTGTCAGGTAATGTTAACTGCGATGTTTTTGCCAAATCTAACAGTCTGCTTTTAGTCTCTGTCCGTAAGGTACTGCGTGTCTCCACCCCCAAAAACTTCAGAGCCTCTGAAAGAGCCATTGTCAACAACACACTCCCTACTTAAACTAAAATACCACACCTGAAAAGCAACCACAATATGCTCACCCCTCACTGTCTTTAAGTTCACTAAGCCAATCCAATAGATAGACTTTTATCCCGGCCAAGCCCCATATTTGTTATTTGTTTAGAGAACCCCAAAGTGTATCATGGAGTTCACCTGATTCACAGCTTTTAATAGATTGTAGTACAGGGAGCACACGGCCCACTCTACAGGTGTGGCACAGCAGAAATGGAAACAATATTTATTAACTCAAGTTAACCTTTTTAAAACAAACAGTGAACATCTGAGCAACCGTCAATTCAAATACAACCCCCAATGAATACAACACTAAGTAATCCTTTAAGCTTTCCTTTTAACATCCAGAAGACTTTTTAAAAAGACTTTAAACAGAAGCATATCAGGTTAAAGTCACTACTGAGAGCAGTTATTAGTTTTAAATCACCAAAGGATCGATTTACAGTCTTTTTATTTCAGAGAAAGAGACTCATACACCTTCTGTTTGTGACTACAGCTTCCACTCTGAAAACGAAACTAAAACACACCCTGCAGCAAACAGCCTGAAACGAAAGTAAAAAGCTGACAGACAGCCCAGCTCCACTCCCTCTTTGACATCACTGCAGTAATAAACACCCATTTCTTAAAGGTACTCTCACTACAGATATTTATATGCACACCCATTTATAAACACCCATTTCTTAAAGGTACTCTCACATGACACTTTCAATACTTTTTACAGATATCACACTTCTCGCTAATCTTTTTTAATACCTTCATGTACTCCTCATCAACTACAACAGCATCTTTTAGCAGGATTTTTAATGTTTGACAAGAAGAATGAGAACATTGCCTATGTAACTTTAAAACACATTTTTCTCTCTGATTCTTATCACCTAATGCCATTAATATTTGGCTAACATTCCATTTAGAAATGTAAGATTTTATCGTATTGGATACACCACAGATCAATTGACTTTCTAAAAAATAGATTTGCCTTATTGTGCTCCATGTAAAGTTTCACTTCTGCAATTATCACAGACGGTTTGCTCAACAGCATAGTTGTTATCTCACTAGAGACTAGAACCCGCTTACTCCAGCAATATTATATGGAATCACAACTCCCTTTAGTGAGCTCAATGTGTTGGCATTGCCAAGTCTGAGGCAAGTAGTACTTTTATATTCCTTAATGTTACATTGATCCTTCCTACATAATGGATTGACATCATATTTTAACAAATCTGTTGCACATGCTGTACAAGTATGTACCAGGCGGCACAGTGACATAGTGGTTAGCACTACTGCTTCACAGTGACAGGGACCCTGGCTCAATTCCGTCCTTGTCTGTGTGAAGTTTGTACGTTCTCCCCGTGTCTGCGTGGGTTTCCTCTCTGTGGTAGTACCAGTTATTGCGGTACCTAAGAGGCTGATGACCATTGGTTAGACCCAGGAGTTTACCATTGGCTGTTGTTACGTAGCTCCGCCCTGACAGGCGGAGTATAAGAAACGGTGCCATCCCAGCAGCCTTCACTTTCTGTATCGAAGCTGCTGGGGAACAAGTTCTAGTCGATTAAAGCCTTCAGTTATGAAATCACTTCGTCTTGAGTGTAATTGATCGCGCATCAATTTAATCTACTAGACTTAAGCTGGAAGGATGGATCTCCGAATCAAACCGAAGTGCCTTCAACTCAGCACCCACACGGAGAACTCGGCTGCAATTTTTAAACACTGGCTGGCGTGCTTTAAAGGCTATCTCGAGACGGCCGGAGGCACCCCCTCAGAAAGACAGAAAATGCATCTCCTGCGCTCAAGGGTCAGCCCTGGGATCTACACCCTTATCGAGGAGGCGGAGAACTATGATGTCGCGATCGAACTGTTAAAAGGACATTATATCCGCCCTGTAAATCAGGTCTACGCTCGTCACCTGCTTGCAACTAGATGGCAAAGCCCCGGGGAATCGTTGGAAGATTTCTACCGGGCGCTACTGGTGCCGGGCCGAAACTGTGGCTGCCCGCAAGATTTGGAGAGCGAGCACACGGAAATTTTATTCAGGGATGCTTTCGTAGTAGGTATGAGCTCCTCAGATATCCGCCGAAGACTCCTAGAAAAGGACACCCTGGGACTTAGAGAGGCACGGGCCCTGGCAGGGTCCATGGACGTTGCCTACAAAAACGCACAGTCCTATGCGCCCGACTGCGCGGCAGCCCCCTGGGCTGTGTGGCACCCCGCAGCGGCAGCCTCACAGACCTTCCCCCTGACCCCGCAGGCCTGCGCTACGAGACAGCCCGCTAACGCCGCCGGACCCCACTGTTTCTTCTGCGGGCAGGCGAATCATCCCCGCCCGCGCTGTCCGGCCCGCACTGCCGCCTGCAAACGGTGCGGCAAGAAGGGCCACTTTGTGGGGGTCTGCCAGGCCCGTTCCGTGGCCGCGGTCTCCAGCGACTCCGGACCGCCGCGGCAACCCCCCCTTCAGGCCCCGACCGGCCAACGCTCACCGCCACCTCCCTATCCTAGGGCCACGTGCGACCCACAGGCGGTGCCATCTTTCCCCGGACACCACGCTGGACGGGTGGACGCCGCAATTTTGGTCATCGCCGCCGCCATCTTGTTCATCCCCGGACACCATGTGCGACCCATGGGTGACGCCATCTTGGATGGGCCCCCAGCACGGCACTACACGCTGCCCGATCAGAACTCACAACTGCTTCATCTGGCCTCGGTGACACTGGACCAAAGTCAACCCCGGACACTCGCAACAGCTACAACGACGGTCTTCATCAATGGCCACGAGACGTCTTGCCTAATTGACTCTGGGAGCACGGAAAGCTTTGTTCACCCCGACACAGTAAGGCGCTGTTCACTTGTAACCCACCCTGTAAACCAAAGGATCTCCCTGGTCACACTCGGTGGAGTTAAAAGGGGTTCTGCCTAGCGAACCTCACTGTCCAAGGCAAGAAATTCGACAATTTCCGCCTGAATGTCCTGCCGCACCTCTGCACGGCTACCCTCCTGGGGATGGACTTCCAATGCCATTTGCAAAGCCTGACCTTTAAATTCGGCGGCCCTATACCCTTATTGTCTGCAGCCTCGCGACCCTCAAGGTCGACCCGCCTTCCCTGTTTGCGAACCTCACCCCGGATTGCAAACCCGTCGCCACCAGGAGCAGGCAGTACAGTGCCCAGGACCGGATCTTCATCAGGTCAGAGGTCCAAAGGCTGCTGGGGGAAGGGGTCATCGAAGCGAGCAACAGTCCCTGGAGAGCTCAAGTAGTGTTGGTAAAGATCGGGGAAAAGCATAGGATGGTCATTGACTAAAGCCAGACCATCAACAGGTTTATGCAGCTGGACGCGTACCCTCTCCCCCGTAAAGCCGACCTGGTAAACAGGATCGCACAATACAAGGTTTTCTCCACGGTGGATCTCAAGTCCGCCTACCACCAGTTACCCGTCCGTAATAGTGACCGCTAGTACACTCCCTACGAAGCAGATGGGCGGCTCTATCAATTTTTAAGAGTTCCCTTTGGTGTCACTAATGGGGTCTCGGTCTTCCAGCGAGAGATGGACCGAATGGTTGACCGGTACGGCTTACACGCAACGTTCCCGTATCTGGATAACGTCACCATCTGCGGCCATGACCAGCAGGACCACGAGACCAACCTCCGCAAATTTCTCCAGACCGCGAAAATCCTTAACCTGACATACAATAAGGATAAATGCGTGTTTAGCACCGACCGTCTTGCCATTCTAGGCTACGTAGTGCGAAATGGAGTTATAGGCCCCGACCCTCAGCGCATGCGCCCCCTTATGGAGTTCCCCCTCCCTCACTGCCCCAAGGGCCTGAAGCGCTGCCTCGGGTATTTCAGCTATTACGCACAGTGGGTCCCCAACTACGCAGACAAAGCCCGGCCCCTAATCCAGTCCACAACCTTCCCCCTGTCGACGGAGGCCCAGCGGGCCTTCAGCCGCATCAAAGCAGACATTGCAAAATCCACGATGCGCGCCATCAACGAGTCCCTCCCCTTCCAGGTCAAGAGCGATGCGTCCGATGTAGCTCTGGCGGCCACCCTCAACCAAGCGGGCAGGCCCGTGGATTTTTCTCCCGTACCCTCTATGCTTCCAAAATTCGCCATTCCTCGGTCGAGAAAGAGGCACAAGCCATAATAGAAGCTGTGAGACAATGGAGGCATTACCTGGCCGGCAGGAGATTCACTCTCCTCACGGACCAACGGCCGGTTGCCTTCATGTTCGATAATGCACAGCAGAGCAAGATTAAAAACAACAAGATCTTGCGGTGGAGGATAGAACTCTCCACCTTCAACTACAAGATCTTGTACCATCCGGGGAAGCGAAACGAGCCACCTGATGCCCTGTCCCACGGCACTTGTGCTACTGCACAAGTGGACCGCCTCCGAGCCCTCCACGAGGACCTCTGCCACTCGGGGGGTCACTCGTTTCTTCCACTTCATCAATACCCGCAATCTGCTGCCCTACTCCATCGAGGAGGTCAGGACAGTCACCAGGGACTGCCAAATCTGCGCGGAGTGCAAACCGCACTTCTACCGGCCAGAGAGGGGGCACCTGATAAAGACTTCCCGTCCCATTGAACGCCTCAGCGTTCAAAGGCCCCCTCCCCTCCACCGACCGCAACACGTACTTCCTGAACGTGATTGACGAGTACTCCTGGTTCCCATTCGCCATTCCCTGCCCAGACATGACCACCACCACCGTCATCAAGGCCCTCCAGGGTATCTTTACACTGTTTGGTTTCCCCGCGTACATACACAGTGATAGGGGGTCCTCCTTTATGAGCGACGAACTGCGTCAATTCCTGCTCAGCAAGGGCATCACCTCGAGCAGGACGACAAGTTACAACCCCCGGGGAAACAGACAGGTGGAGAGGGAGAACAAAACGGTCTGGGAGACTGTTCTACTGGCCCTACGGTCCAGGAATCTCCCAGTCTCCCGCTGGCAAGAAGTCCTCCCAATGGCCCTCCATGCCATCCGGTCGCTGCTCTGTACAACCACAAATCAGACACCTCATGAACGTCTCCTTTTTTTCCCCAGGAAGTCCTCCTCCGGGACCTCGCTCCCAACCTGGCTAGCGACACCCGGACCCATCCTGCTTCGGAAGCACGTGCGGGCACACAAGTCTGACCCGTTGGTCGAGAGGGTCCACCTGCTGCACGCTAACCCCCAGTACGCCAACGTGGCGTTCCCTGACGGCCGGCAAGATATAGTCTCCCTTCGGGACCTAGCGTCCGCCGGAACCCCACGCGCACCCGAACTATTACCCCCACCCCCACCCCGCCCCACAGCAGTGGGAGGGGTCAGTACTCCCGCCGCTCCTGCCTAGACCGCCCACCCACCGACGCCCCCTACAGGCGCCACCCCCGTGTCAACCGTTTGCCCCAACAACGCCGCCTAGGGGTGACAAAGCTGCCAGGGAGGCCGAAACCATGCTCCCGGAGTCGCAACCACCGGGACTCCCACCAGAATCACCACCGAAGCCCATACGCTCCAGAAGGACGACCAGGCCACCCGATCGACTGATTGCTTCGCTGTGACTTTAACTGTGAACGAACACTTTGTATCGACAGCACGGTACCTCCATACCTGATCATACCATGTTAAAGGCGACTGTTACCACTGGCCACCACCCCCGCCGGACTCTTTTTTAACAGGGGGTGAATGTGGTAGTACCAGGTATTGCGGTACCTAAGAGGCTGATGAACATTGGTTAGACCCGGGAGTTTACCATTGGCTGTTGTTACGTAGCTCCGCCCTGACAGGCGGAGTATAAGAAACGGTGCCATCCCAGCAGCCTTCACTTTCTGTACCGAAGCTGCTGGGGAACAAGTTCTAGTAGATTAAAGCCTTCAGTTATGAAATCACTTCGTCTTGAGTGTAATTGATCGCGCATCACTCTCGGTGCACCTAAAGATGTGCAGGTTAGGTGGATTGGCCATGCTAAATTATCCCTTAGTGTTCTAATATGTGCAGATTAGATGGGGTTATGGAGACAGGGCGGGGGAGTGGACCAGGTAGGGTGCTCTATCAGAGGGTCAGTGCAGACTTGATGGGCCGAATGGCCTTCTGCGCTATAAGGATTTTAAATGGAAGTACTATCTAGCTCAGCACAGTTGAAGAAGTCTGCAGTTAACACATTCACCACAGAACTAAAACCCTTTGTGCCAAAATTTAAATGTTCAGATTCATCATTATCGTGATCTCTTCCTCATAATTCACTTCTTCATTTGTCATTTCAAGGGCTATCCCTCTTCACTTTGGAAAGTTCATCGTATAACGATACTTCAATTCACACCTGAAGCATCTGTTAGCTGTTCCCCGGACATTTGTGGTGTAATTTGCCCTCCGTGCCTTTTCGTACGGCACAAAGGGATTTGCTGTCTGGCTGCTGCTGCACATCGTTCACCTCCTTGCCCTCGGCCGTCGCCCGGACATGTCTTGGTGCGTCTTGTTGCTGTCGGAAGTGGAGGTCCCTCTATGGAGGAGTCCTCCCCCTCAATCTTGGGGACCTGGGGTGGTGGGTGTTGCATGCAGCAGTGCCATGTAACCATCGATTGCGTCGGTTCACAGACTCCCAAGATGCCTGCCTTTTATGCGGCTTTGTAGAATCTGTGGATCATGTCTACATTAAATGTTTTAGGATGCACTTCCTTTTTAGTTTCTTAACAAACCTCTTTTTACTTCAGCCCTACTATGGGCACCCGATGTGGAGAGGGGTAGGGAAGTTGAACGTCATCCTTGTGAATCTGCTCCTGAGCCTGTCAAAACTTGCCATTAACGGGCCCAGCCAGCGCGAAACCTAGGGGGTCATCCAAATTGACTGTTTGTCCCTCTTCCCCAGCTTCATTCGTGGTGGGTGTCCCTGGAGAAAATGGTTGATGAATGGTCGCTGGAGAGGGAGCTCGTGGTGTCCACGGGAAGCTTTGAGGCATTCTGTGCCAAGGGGAATCAACCATTTTAATCACAACTTAAGTTGCTGGTGCGCTGCACATGCACGCCATAACGACATGGAAATAATAAGAGATAGGCGTACAGGCATGTGCGCTGGAAGCACACGGCGTTCAAACTCCCAGCTGATTTTCTTTTTGACAGCTTAAAGCCCCGCGCTGCGCTGGAGCTGCTGAATGAAAAATGCAGCTACAGCGCTAACTTGGATCATTTACTCGGATTTTAGGTGAATTTTACACCTTTGTATTTACACTGAAATGTTTTGGTCTAACAGAGGCTAGATAGGTTAATATTTTATATTATTAGTGTTTATAAATATGCTTAAAATGCAAATAAAAAGAATGGAAGTTATATTTAACATTTTTTTAAACTTTGGTTCGTTATGAGGATATTAATTCCATTAAAGGAGCTATGTGGGCAGCATGGTAGCACAGTGGTTAGCACAGTGAATTCTCCCTCTGTGTACCCGAACAGGCGCCGGTATGTGGCGACTAGGGGCTTTTCACAGTAACTTCACAGTTAATGAAAGCCGACTTGTGACAATAAAGATTATTATTAATGGATAGAATGTGGTGATCACTCGCTAACAAATATGATTATCCACCTGAGATACTCCGCGGCACTGTTTACGTGTTCTGTGGGTCCGTGCATGGCTGATGAGCCAGATCCTCAAGCCATAACTTCAATTCACTTGGCAAGAGTTTCCAAAAGGTGGGATCAGTCCTTAGACTCTAATAATAATAATAATCTTTATTTGTGTCACAAGTAGGCTTACATTAACACTGCAATGAAGTTCCTGTGAAAATCCCCTAGTTGTCACACTCAGGCACCTGTTCGGGTACACTGAGGGAGAATTCAGAATGTCCAATTCACCTAACAAGCACGTCTTTCAGGACTTAGTGAGAGGAAACTGGAGCATCTGGAGGTGACCCACTCAGATACAGGGAGAATGTGCAGACTCCGCACAGACAGTGACCCAAGCCAGGAATCGAACCAGTTCCTTGGCGCTGTGAAGCAACAGTGCTAACCACTGTGCTACCGTACCATGCTGGGTCGCAGGTGTTCATTTCTCTGGCTCCTTTTCCGGGTCTCCTCTTGCCAATGCGTGTTTTTGAAGAATTGTGACCCTTCAATCAGGAGGTCCTCCAAGTAGGTTTCTTCTGAGCAAAGGTCTCCAAGGCATTGACATCAATGTTCCATTTCTGGAGTTACGTCTACAAGGTGTCTTTTAAGAGCTTCCATTGTCCTCCTCTTATTTGGGATCCTTCCTTGACCTGGGAGAAGAGATTTGCTTTGGTAGTCGGGATTCTCGACATCTTAAGCATATGCGCGGCCCAGCTGAGTTTGGTTTTGGATGATCATGGTCTCGCTACTGGTGCTACTGACTCGTTCCAGGACATTCTGGAGACTCAGTGAAAGAGTGCGAGGAGAGCAGCGGGGACACAGTGAAAGAGCACGAGGAGAGCAGCGGGGACACAGGTTAAAAGAGCGCGAGGAGAGCGGCGGGGACACAGGATAAAAGAGCGCGAGGAGAGCGGAGGGGACACAGCTGCCGGAGAAGCGGCCTTCAGATTTTCGGCGGGAGCAGTGGCCAGGGGTCTGTGGGGAAGGTAAGTTTTCCACTTTAAAAACTTACCTTGAAGAGTGACATCACAGCAAAGCAGTGACCTGATTGGCTGGTAAGGAAAGTGCTCCAAATAGCAGTAGCTGGGAGAAATTTAACTCTTTGTGTATTGGTAACTATTGTGATTGGTAAGTAAAATCTTTATTCCTTTCACTTATTCATTATTTGATATATTTGTAATCAGTTAAGGTAAAGTGTAAAAATGGCAAGCGATCCCAGACCCGTGTTATGCTCCTCGTGCTCAATGTGGGAGTTCAGTGACGCGGCCGATGCCCCTGACTCCTTCATGTGCGGGAAGTGTGTCCAGCTGAAGCTCCTGTTGGACCGCATGACGGCTCTGGAGCTGCGGATGGACTCACTTTGGAGCATCCGCGATGCTGAGGAGGTCGTGGATAGCACGTTCAGTGAGTTGGTCACACCGCAGATTAGGATTGGTGAGGGAGACAGGGAATGGGTGACCAAAAGGCAGGGAAAGAGCAGGAAGGCAGTGTAGGTGTCCCCTGCGGTCATCTCCCTCCAAAACAGGTATACCGTTTTGGATACTGTTGGGGGAGATGGCTCACCAGGAGAAGGCAGTAGTAGCCAGGCTCATGGCACCGTGTCTGGCTCTGCTGCACAAAAGGGCGGGAAAAAAACTGGCAGGGCTATAGTCATAGGGGATTCAATCGTAAGGGGAGTGGACAGGTGTTTCTGTGTTCGAAATCGAGACTCCCGAATGGTATGTTGCCTCCCGGGAGCACGGGTCAGGGATGTCTCCGATCGGCTGCAGGACATACTGAAGGGGGAGGGTGAACAGTCAGTTGTCGTGTTGCATATAGGCACCAACGATATAGGTAAAAAACAGGATGAGGTCCTACAATCAGAATTTAGGGAGTTAGGAGAGAAGTTAAAAAGTAAGACCTCAAAGGTAGTAATCTCAGGATTGCTACCAGTGCCACGAGACAGTCAGAGTAGAAATGAAAGAATAGTCAGAATGAATACGTGGTTTGAGAAATGGTGCAGGAGAGAGGGGTTCAGATTTTTGGGACATTGGAAACGGTTCTGGGGGCGGTGGGACCATTACAAATCGGATGGTCTACACCTGGGCAGGACTGGAATCAATGTCCTAGGGGGTGCTTTTGCTAACACTGTTGGGGAGTTTTTAAACTAATGTGGCAGGGGGATGGGAACCAGATTAGGAAGTTAGAGATCAGTAAAGAGGCAGCAACTACAGCCAGTAAGGTACTAGATAATAAACTCAATGTGACTAAGGGGAAGAGTAGACAGGGAAGAGATGATGAACGCAAAGGGACAGGTGGTCTGAGATGCATTTGTTTCAATGCGAGAAGTGTAGCAGGTAACGCAGATGAATTTAGGGCTTGGATTAGTACCTGGGAATATGATGTTATTGGTATTACTGAGACTTGGTTGAGGGAAGGGCAACTAAATATCCCAGGGTATAGATGCTTCAGGAGGGATAGAGAGGGAGGTAAAAGGGGTGGAGGAGTTGCATTACTGGTCAGAGATGATATCACAGCTGTGATTAAGGAGGGCACGATGGAGGATTTGTGCACTGAGGCAATATGGGTAGAGTTAAGAAATAGAAGGGTGCAGTAACACTGTTGGGACTTTACTACAGGCCTCCCAAAAGCGAGTGTGAAGTAGAGGTACAAATATGTAGGATTATAGACAATGTAGGAGCAATAGGGTGGTCGTGATGGGAGATTTTAACTTCCCCAACATTGAATGGGACTCATGAAGTGTTGGAGGCGTAGATGGAGCAGAATTTGTAAGGAACATCCAGGAGAGTTTTTTAGAGCAGTCTATAAATAGTCCAACTCGGGAAGGGGCCATACTAGACCTGGTATTGGGGAATGATCCCGGCCAGGTGGTTGAAGTTTCAGTCGGTGATTACTTTGGGAATAGTGATCACAATTCTGTAAGTTATGGAATACTCATGGACAAAGACGAGAGTGGTCCTAAAGGAAGACTGCTAAATTGGGGAAAGGCCAAGTATAACAAAATTCGGTAGGAGCTAGGGAATGTGGATTGGGGGCAGCTGTTTAAGGGTAAATCCACATTTGAAATGTGGGAGTCTTTTAAGGAAAGGTTGATTAGAGTGCAGGACAGACATGTCCCTGTGAAAATGAGGGATAGAAATGGCAAGATTAGGGAACCATGGATGACGGGTGGAATTGTGAGACTAGCTAAGATGAAAAAGGAAGCATACATAAGATCTAGGCGACTTAAAACTGATGAAGCTTTGGAGGAATATCAGGAAAGTAGGACAAATCTCAAACGCGCAATAAAGAGGGCTAAAAGGGGTCATGAAATATCTTTGGCTAACAACGTTAAGGAAAATCCCAAAGCCTTTTATTCGTATATATGAGGAGCAAGAGGGTAACTAGAGAAAGGACTGGCCCACTCAAAGACAAAAGAGGGAATTTATGCGTGGAGTCAGAGGAAATGGATGAGATTCTTAATGAGTACTTTGCATCGGTATTCACCAAGGAGAGGGACATGACGGATGTTGAGGCTAGGGATGGATGTTTAAATACTCTAGGTCAAGTCGGCATAAGGAACGGGGACGTTTTGGGTATTCTAAAAGGCATTAAGGTGGACAGGTCCGGATGGGATCTATCCCAGGTTACTGAGGGAAGCGAGGCACGAAATAGCTGGGGCTTTAACAGATATCTTTGCAGCATCCTTGAGCACGGGTGACATCCCGGAGGACTGGAGAATTGCTAATGTTGTCCCTTTGTTTAAGTAGGGTAGCAGGGATAATCCAGGGAATTATGGACCTGTGAGCTTGACGTCAGTGGTAGGCAAACTGTTGGAGAAGATACTGAGGGATAGGATCTATTCACATTTGGAAGAAAATAGACGTATCAGTAATAGGCAGCATGGTTTTGTGCAGGGAAAGTCATGTTTTACAAACTTAATAGAATTCTTTGAGGAAGTGACAAAGTTAATTGATGAGGGAAGGGCTGTAGATGTCATATATATGGACTTCAGTAAGGCGTTTGATAAAGATTCCCATGGCAGGTTGTTGGAAAAAGTGAAGTCGTATGGGGTTCAGGGTGTACTAGCTAGATGGATAAAGAACTAGCTGGGCAACAGGAGACAGAGAGTAGTGGTGGAAGGGAGTGTCTCAAAATGGAGAAAGGTGACTATTGGTGTTCCACAGGGATCCGTGCTCGGACCACTGTTGTTTGTGATATACATAAATGATCTGGAGGAAGGTATAGGTGGTCTGATTAGCAAGTTTGCAGATGATACTAAGATTGGTGGAGTTACAGATAGCGAGGAGGACTGTCAGATAATACAGCAAAATATAGATAGATTGGAGAGTTGGGCAGAGAAATGGCAGGTGGAGTTCAATCCAGGCAAATGCGAGGTGATGCATTTTGGAAGATCTAATTCAAGAGCGGACTATGCAGTCAATGGAAGAGTCCTGGAGAAAATTGATGTACAGAGAGATCTGGGAGTTCAGGTCCATTGTACCCTGAAGGTGGCAACGCAGGTCGATAGAGTGGTCAAGAAGGCATACAGCATGCTTGCCTTCATCGGACGGGGTATTGAGCACAAGAGTTGACAGATCATA
The DNA here is from genome assembly GCF_047496885.1 of Scyliorhinus torazame. Lineage (NCBI taxonomy): Eukaryota > Metazoa > Chordata > Chondrichthyes > Carcharhiniformes > Scyliorhinidae > Scyliorhinus > Scyliorhinus torazame. The sequence goes on along the minus strand of NC_092717.1, from coordinate 165,133,509 downwards.
TTACAGTTGTATAGGACTTTGGTTAGGCCACATTTGGAATACTGCGTGCAGTTCTGGTCGCCACATTACCAGAAGGATGTGGATGCTTTAGAGAGGGTGCAGAGGAGGTTCACCAGGATGTTGCCTGGTATGGAGGGTGCTAGCTATGAAGAAAGGCTGAGTAGATTAGGATTGTTTTCGTTGGAAAGACGGAGGTTGAGGGGGGACCTGATTGAGGTCTACAAAATTATGAGAGGTATGGACAGGGTGGATAGCAACAAGCTTTTTCCAAGAGTGGGGGTGTCAATTACAAGGGGTCACGATTTCAAGGTGAGAGGGGGAAAGTTTAAGGGAGATGTGCGTGGAAAGTTTTTTACACAGAGGGTGGTGTGTGCCTGGAACGCTTTGCCAGCGGAGGTGGTAGAGGCGGGCACGATAGCATCATTTAAGATGCATCTAGACAGATATATGAACGGCGGAGAACAGAGGGAAGTAGATCCTTGGAAAATAAAAGACAGGTTTAGAAAAAGGATCTGGATCGGCGCAGGCTGGGAGGGCCGAAGGGCCTGTTCCTGTGCTGTAATTTTCTTTGTTCTTTGTTCTTTATTAATGTTAGTGCGTCTGTCTTCCCAGCTGATTCAGAGCTAAAGTACATTTGGATTTTGCAGTGTATTTTAAGCTGTGTTTATGAGTATCCCCTGTGTAATGTTCATTTTTAGAAGCCTCAGTGATTACTTCAAATGCTTTAACAAAGTTTAATGCCTTAGTTGATATATGCAAGCCTCCTGGGAGCTAATGAGAACTATCTCTCTGACAGGTACTGCAGAGAATCAATCAGCACCCCTAAGAGTGTACGGCCAAAGGACATCCCAAAATGATGTCAGAGGAGATGTGTGTGCATGCACTGCACTTCAGCAGCTGCTGCTTTCGGACATTGAGCATGTCACATTAACAATTGAAATGTCAAAACCCTCCCCTTCCCCCACCTTCCTTCCCTCCCCTCTTCCCTCCCTACCTCCACTCTTTCCTCCCTCCTTCCCTCTCCTCTTCCTTCCCTCCCTCACTCCACTCTTCCCTCCCTCCCCTTTACAAATAGACAGAACTATTGTGTTTAAGGGAGAAAATATATTCTATTGCAAGAAATTTGTAAAATTGAGGGAGTTTTATGTCATTGTTCAACTGATAAAGTTAAATGTTAAATGCTAACTGGTTTTAAAGTTTTGAATTTATAAAATTATTTTTGTTAATAAATGTTTTACATTAAACGTTACAAGCTTCTACAAATGTCTTATTGAAACATCAGCACACATCATTGAACCTAACCTGTACATCCCTGGATAGTATGGGGCAACTTAGCATGGCAAATCCATCTAACCTGCGCATCTTTGCACTGTGGGAGGAAACCCACACAGGTACAGAGAGAATGCTCAAAGTCCACACAGTCACCCGAGGCCGGAATTGAACCCGGGTACCTGGCGCTGTCAAGCAGCAGTACTAACCACTGTGCCACCATGCCGCCGCCATTTCCTCTGGGTGCTTTGGTTTCCTCCCACTGTCCAAAGATGTGCAGGTTAAGTTGATTAGCCCCTTAGCGTCCAAAGATTAAGTGGAGTTATGGGGAAAGGGCGGAGGAGTGGGCCTGGGTAGAGTGCTCTTTCAGAGCGTCAGTGCCGTCTCGATGGGTTGAATGGCTTTCTGCTGCTCTGCAGTGATTCTATAATTCTATGAAAACAAATTGAAAAAAAATGTGATGTTACAAGGACAGTGACAGCAAAAAGCCCTAGGACACTTTTAAAATCTTATGACCATAATCTAAATAAAAACATATGAATATTTTAAGCATGTCACATATATAAAGTTATGCAATAATAGATTGTGTATTTAAATAGTTTCACAGATTTAAAACAAATAACCAAACCTATGTTCACTTATAAATAATCACTTTTAGTCACAAAAAAAAACTTTAAAAGAATCAGCAATAATGCCTGTTTAAAAGAAAGCAAAAAAAAACTTTTTAAAAATCCATATACCTTTAAAAGACTTGTTTAAAAAGTTGCCTATTGTTTTCTATCCCAATCTACTGTTTAAATACCTACAAATACCTTTAAATACCCCAAGCTGGCTGTGTCACAAGGGGGCAGGGCTGCACTCCTCCTGAGTGGCCCCTTTTAATTTGTCCCTCAGTTTGTTGATTTAATTTAATTGGTTGAACTTCAAAATAGTTCAACCACTGAAATTCCCCACAACCCTCACTGCCTCATGGAAATGTCATCCGCGCCCTTTCACACTGTACGGAGGCGTTTCCTGTATGGGCTGCTGCTGCAAACCCTTCACCTATTTGCCCTCGCCCCTTACCTGGACCTGTCCTTGCTTGCCGTCTGCAGGAGGAGGTCCCCACTGGAGATCTCTCTACAGATGAGTGCTCCCCTTCATTCTTGGGGACCTGGGGTGGAGGCAGTGCCATGCGACCATTGATTGCACTGGTTCATGGACTCGACAGCCATCTGCCTCTTGTCTACGTTAAATGTTTTACGATGCACCTTTTCGTTGCTCTTTGTTTCTGTTTCGGGCAGTGGCCCTTTAAGGAGCAGCCCCTTTTACCCCTTTTAATTTGATTTTGTTTAATTGTTTGAGCTATAGTTCAACCATGAAAATGCTATTAATGTCAAGGGGAGTGGTAGATTCTCTCTCATTGAAGATAGCCATTGCCTGGCACTGAAATGGCACAAAGATTACCTGCCACTTATCAGCCGAAGGCTGGATGTTGTGCATAAATTGTTTCACTGTCTGAGGAATTGTGAATAGAACTGAATACTGTGCAATCCCCACTTCCGACATGATGATGGAGGAGAAGTCATTGATGAATCAGCTGAACATGGTTGAACTTAAGATGCTACCCTGAGGAACTCCTGCAACAATGCCCTGTAGTGGAGATGATTGGCCTGCAACCGCAACAACCCTCTTCGTGCGAGGTCAGACACCAACCGGCAGAGAGATTTTCACCTGACCCCCACTGACTTCAGTTTTATTCAAAATCTTCTGTGCCACACTTAGTCAAATACTTTTTTGTTTGTCAAAGACGGTCAGTCTCACCTCACATCTAGAATTCAAATCTCTTGTCCATATTGCCATCAAGGCTGAATTATAGAATCATAGAATCATAGAAGTTTACAGCATGGAAACAGGCCCTTCGGCCCAACCAGTCCATGCCGCCCAGTTTTTACCATTAAGCTAGTCCCAGTTGTCCGCACTTGGCCCATAACCCTCTATACCCATCTTACCCATGTAACTATCTAAATGTTTTTTAAAAGACACAATTGTACCCGCCTCTACTACTACCTCTGGCAGCCCATTCCAGACACTCACTACCCTCTGAGTGAAGAAATTGCCCCTCTGGGCCCTTCTGAATCTCTCCCCTCTCACCTTAAACCTATGCCCTCTAGTTTTAGACTCCCCTACCTTTGGGAAAAGATGTTGACTATCTACCTTATCTATGCCCCTCATTATTTTATAGACCTCTATAAGATCACCCCTAAGCCTCCTACGCTCCAGGGAAAAAAGTCCCAGTCTATCCAGCCTCTCCTTATAACTCAAACCATCAAGTCCCGGCAACATCCTAGTAAATCTTTTCTGCACTCTTTCCAGTTTAATAATATCCTTTCTATAATAGGGTGACCAGAACTGCACACGGTATTCCAAGTGTGGCCGTACCAATATCTTGTACAACTTCAACAAGACGTCCCAACTCCTGTATTCAATGTTCTGACCAATGAAACCAAGCATGCCGAATGCCTTCTTCACCACCCTATCCACCTGCGACTCCACCTTCAAGGAGCTATGAACCTGTACTCCTAGATCTCTTTGTTCTATAACTCTCCCCAATGCCATACCATTAACTGAGTAGGTCCTGGACTGATTTGATCTGCCAAAATGCATCACCCCAAATTAGTTCTGCAGCAGAGTACCCCGGGTGGAACTCAAATTGAGTACCAGTGAGCAGGTTACTGATGAGTAAGTGTCACATGATACCATGGTTGACAACTCTTTCCAACAGTTCCTGATTATTCACAATATGGTTCTAAGGCCACATCACATTTAGCCTGTTTTTTGTGGGCAGGCCATACCTGCACTATTTTCCACTTTGGTAGCTGCCATTACTACAGCTCTATTAAAACAACTTGGCTAGAGACATAGCTCATTTTGGAGCACTGATCTGGAGCACAACAGGCAGTGTATTGTCAGAGCCCAGATGGGGCCTTAATTGCATTGGCAGAAGACTGAAAGTGAGATATCAAGATGAAATCTACTGATGCTGTAGTAATTTGATCACAATATCTATACACCTATAATCAGAACTACTGTTTTATAATAACTGAATGACTTGAGTCTTTCAATAATGTCAGAATCATTGTTTTTTAATTAAATTCTGGTAATCTCTTTCCATGCTCCTGACCCACAAAATGAAACAATTCAACGGCCTTGTTGCACCAACTTGGTGTCAGGAGGAGGCCGTTGAATCTCGCAAGAGGCCTCTAGCGCGATTCGTGACGTGGGTGCCGGAACGTGGCGACGAGGGGATTTTCACAGTAACTTCATTGCAGTGTTTGAAAAAAAATTTAGAGTACCCAGTTATTTTTTCCAATTAAGGGGCAATTTAGCGTGGCCACTCCACCTAGCATGCACATCTTTGGGTTGTGGGGGAGAAACCCACGCAGACACGGGGAGAATGTGTAAACTCCACACGGACAGTGGATTCGAACCTGGGTCCTCAGCGCCGTAGGCAGCAATGCTAACCCACTGCGCCACGTGCCGCCCCACTGCATTGCAGTGTTAATGTAAGCCTACTTGTGACAATAAAGATTATTATTTTTAAATTTAAATCGGGATTTAATGCTATCTCATGGGACATCACAAGCTGCCATCGCCCTCACTAGGTGTGATCCAGATCAACATAATTAACTGCTCATTTAAATATGCATTCGCAGGGTTCACATGGAATCTTGGCCTCAACGGCCGAGCCTAGGACATCCATCCCGTCAGGGCGTCGTTTAATATGCACCTAACGGGTGGGGGCTCCCAGACCATTGAAGACCCCTGATGGTTGGGGAAAGGGCAGGGTGACACTCTGGCTCTTCCTCTGGCACTGTCAGGGTGCCAGGCTTGTAGTGCCAAGGTGCTCAGATGCCACCACAGCACTACCAGGGGTCGGGCCGGGTGGGGGGCCTTACTCGGTAAAGGAGGTGATGGGGGCCCCGGGGTCCTCCCCAAGGTTTGGGGGTGAGAAGAGGTCAGAAACATGGGGGGGCCTGAAAGTGAGGGTGGGAGAAGATGGGGGCAGCCTTCCAAAATGAGGCCCTGATCTCCGAGGATCCTTTCCTGCTGGCAAGCTGAAACTCGCCAGCAGGAAATCACTCTGAGTGCGGCCTCAATGGAGAGAATCTCCACGAGGCCAAACAAAAGACAAAGTGCCGTTGAAAAGTGGGGTATTTCACGGCGCCTGTGGCCACCGAGTAACACCCCACTAAACCATTCAGCAGACTTTAACTGAAGTCTGCTGAATCATGTCCATAGTCTTGGTGGTTATGCCAGGACCTTGCCCACAGGGGCTCTCCCATGCTGGCCATTTGCAGGTTTATGGGTATAGCATGAGGGCATCTTATTTAATATGCTGGCTGTTTCCCAGGTCACCATGCCATTACTCAAGCACCTGTCTGCTCCATGCAGCCACAAAATTAAGCATATGCGCACCGCGAGGGCGATGGAGGAGGTAAGTGAGCGTGGCCTAATCAATCCAGCTCTTCAAGTCCAATTCAGTTTTACTTTGACTGCACCCATTTGTTGAGATGACCAGTGTCATGATATTCAAACACACACATCATGATGGACACACCAACAGACAAATCAGAACACACAACACCACAACCAATCACAGAAAGATATAAAAGCACAAACACGACACCTGGTGGTCAGTATTAGCTGGAGACAAGGACAAGGACAGACCTGCTACACGACACACTCAGGGAGACAGCACGTGCAGAGTATCCAGAACGAACTGTATACAAGAGTTAAAATAAAATAGAGTTGTACCACATACAACTGTGTTGGCTCATCTGTGCACCAGAGCACCCAACACCACATGGTACAGGAGTGGATCGATACCTGCCGGCATACCTCAGTGTACACAGACAACCAGCAGTGCCCAGGCAAAATGATAGAGCTCCCGGTTCCGCAGCCGCTCCAGTCCTACGGCGATCTCCGCGAAAACTGGCGGCGATTCCGGCAAGTGTTCGAATTGTTCCTGGTGGCAGCTGAACTCCAAGACCTGGATGATAGCGAAAAAATTGAATTTCTCCTCACCATCGCCGGTGCAAGGGCAAGAGAAATATTCACAAGGTTCAGGTTCTTCAGGAGGCAGCAAAGGTACGATTACCAGGCAGTCCTGGACAAATTCTCCAAGTACTGTGAAGAAAACGCAATCCAATCGGCAAGTAAAGGTAAGAAAAGCGGCAGTACTCACCTCGTGGCCGGGATCCCGGAGCCCGAATTCCCAGAGGCCGAAATCCCGGGCCTGAGAGAGGGCTGGGACGAGGTCGGTGGCCATCTTGCTAAAGGTATCACGCTAGCACAGTTGCGCGAGCAGTGCGCAGAACCGGAAGTTTCGTTTGCGCATGCGCGAGATGCTGCGCATGCGCAGTCAAGAAAACGGCCATCGGTAAAGGAACAGCGATCTGCGCATGCGCAGTCGCTTCCTACGTGCTACATACCGAGCGTCAGGATGTCAGAGGCCCCAGACCGCACCAATTTAAAGGGGAAACGTCCCAAATCCAATTTAAAAGGGAAACATCCCAAATCAAAAAAAACAAAAAGCTGTAAAACAACCTTCCCTCACCTGGAATGACAGCACATTGCCGCAAATTGACACAGGAGATGAATTTGACCTCCGAAGAACCCTCCGACAAGCAGTTACCTACGCACAAGCCGATGATTCCGACCTCGAATACTTCGATGACGATCTTTACAGTGTTTCCGGACCTCGCGAGCCCAATGATAGCTCCGTGGTCCTAGACGACTACGACTCGGACGAACCTTTCGTGTTGCACATTGGCGGCCCCCATATTGAATCCGACGCAGATGCGGATTCATTTTTCGGATTTGAAGATCTTCAACCCAGCAGATATGACGTCCCAACTTATCAGTACCGGATGATGCTGCAGCCTGACATTAACAGACAGGGAGCGGTGCAAGCCCACAGAGAGCGGCCTGCTGCCACACAGAGCATGGTCCACGTCCCGCTCAGCGTTCCCGACTCTATGAAAGAAGACATGCAAGACTCCAGAGCGCAGTCCTTGCATGAACAAGAAGTGACTCCAGAGTCACAAGCCTCCACTGCGAGCTTGTGGACAGACTCCACGATAGAAGGAACGCAAGACTCCAGCGCGCAGTCCTTGCATGAACAAGAAGTGACTCCACAGTCACAAGCCTCCACAGCAAGCTCGTGGACAGAATCCACAATTGCAGAAACGCAAGACTCCAGAGAGCAGTCCTAGCACGAACAAAAAGTGACTCCAGTGTCACAGGCCTCCACAGAGAGCTCGTGGACAGCCTCCACGATAGAAGAAACGCTTGACTCCGATGCACAGTCCTTGCAGGAACAAGACCATGAGGGTCTAGCAACCTCTCCTGACCAACCAGCGGTAGACGATGCAAGTCTGCCATGCTCACGTGAACAGCGCGAAGGCTATGACAGCCTACCATGCTCCACTGCACAGCAGCATGACCATGACGGTCTCTCATGCTACAATGAAGGGCACAGCGCTGATGACTGTTCAAGCCCAACTGAAGACAAGCCAAAGGAATCTCCTCTTCCAAGCCCGAAGGAAAAAGGTTCATGCGCTGACCTTCAGAATCATTGTAGCCAAACAGAGATTAATAATGCTGCACGGTCACAGAAGGATACTGAGGATTTGCTGAAGAAATTACCTGTATGTTTAACTACACTAACCCCAGTGATTAAGCAGTTATGTATGGGGAGTATAATGTGGGCAATTGAGAACAGTAAAAGAGAGACTGTGACCATGCCAGTCCCAGCAAAATCAGACCCAGAGACCATGAAGGCATGTACATTAGACAAAGATACATATGAGGTACCTGAGAAGAAAAGTGAAACGGAATTTTCTTTGGAAAATAGTACAATGTCGAGAGAAACATTGGATCCTATATTCGAGACCATACATATGGGAGAATTTGGGGGTAATAAACAAGGTTCTGCAATGTCTGGGGGAAGATTTAAAATTCCAAATAAGAAAAGCCCAAATGAAGGACAACGGCAAGATAATGCCAGTCCACCGACATGGTGTGCACCACCAGATGAAAACTCTGACAATTTACCCAACCCTAGTGAACAGCAAGCTGCTAATGAGGATCTATCCACGGGATGTGAGACGAGTGACGACAGCATCCCACTTCCCATGCAAAAGGTGCAAGGTGACAGACCTCGTCTAGTGCGTACCGAGGCACTCGACGATCACGGTGGGACCACTGACGACTGCGGTTGCGGCGCACCGCTTCCACCCTCGATGGCTCGAGCCTCTCCACTGGTCGGTGCATTCCTGCATGTTCCGACTCCAGAAGTGCAGCTTCAGGGAATCTCGGCTGCCTCCAGTGAACCTGTTGGGACTCCAGACGGGGAGCATCGACAAAAGGCAGACCGGACTCCAGATGGGGAGCAGCCAAGCGCCGACTCTGATTCGCGCACGCCAGACCTTGCTCCGGACGGGCGGTGTCGCGGCCTCGGTGATGGCACGCTCAGGGTGACGGCGGATGCCACGGTGACAGGGAATGGATCGCGTGGCAGTCCCACTGTGTCGGCAGTGGCGACCAGCACCGGCGGTCCAAGACGGACACACCAATTCGCGCCATCGCCAGACGTTGATGCGAGCAACAATTCTCTCTCCAAGGCGACATGCTTCAACGTTTCTCTGCGGAGTCGCCCTTCCGGCACAGCAGGTGGCCGGAACCAGCGTGCACGGTCTCGGCCAACTTCCACATCTGGCACAGTTATCGCCTTGCATGATATTAGTGATAGTGCTTCTTCGATGGCAACGACCCATCGGCTACAAGATGCCGTCCACCACAAACATAAAAAGAAAAAAGACTCCACCTTGTTCCTGGCATGCAGGGCGGATGGATTGGGGCGTAGGCGCAATCAGTGAGCTTTGCGCCGCCTTCCACGCTCGCAACTGAACCGTACGCACACGCCGGATCCTCCATTGGTTCCCAAGGATGACTTCGTGGAGATGCCATGGATCATGCCCCTTCCATCGCCACCCGTGACCAGGCCACAGCAGCTAAAATCCTCCCCTTGCAGAAGCTAAGGCTGTTTCTGGGACCTTGCCACCTGTCAAATCCAGGGCAAACTTTATTGAAGCAGACAAGTATTTTCTCCCTTTTGAGTTGGCATGCCAGTCGAAATGTCCCCGCATAGTCAGCACATCATCTGACTGTTTACAGAAATTAATTGATAGAATTATAGAGACAATATGTGGTTGTTCTCAAGGACCACAAACCGACGAAGGTGTTCAGTTGCAGATAATTAAGGCCTTACTAACTACAGTAACATCTCAGCACATAGAAATACACAAAGGAACTGTGTTACAGGCTGTTAGAACGCGCTACAATATACACCTGACCAGCAAAAAAACTTAGTAAACCAAACCACAGCCAAGGCAACACTAACAAAGATGTTGAATGTTATATTTGCACGAATGAAAAACCAAGCACTGCACGAAGTACAACAAATGGAAAAGTAGAGACTTCGGCAACAGCATCACCTCCAACAGTCCAAGGTGAACCAGTGTGACCCCAAATCTCCACAGCTGAACCAGCTTGAGGACCAGCCTATTCTTGAGGCGGTCACCCATTAGACTGGACTTATAACGCTGTTCATACGTTCAAGAAGTCAAACACTTCTGTATTATAACCTGTTGTTGTTTATCGTTCCAGATATCGTCTGACCGGACCACTGTTCAAGTTGTTTTTTTTTCTCGCATTCATGTTTTGTTATGGTACAACCTTGTTAGTGTGATGCACCCGACATCGCCCCATGTAAATAGTTACGTCATATACACACGCTGTACACAACACACACACACACTCTTAGATGCACTCACGACACGATCATATTTATAACCACGTAGGCACATATCTTTGTAAAAAGGGGGGATGTCATGATATTCAAACACACACATCATGATGGACACACCAACAGACAAATCAGAACACACAACACCACAACCAATCACAGAAAGATATAAAATCACAAACACGACACCTGGTGGTCAGTATTAGCTGGAGACACGGACAAGGACAGACCTGCTACACGACACACTCAGGGAGACAGCACGTGCAGAGTATCCAGAACGAACTGTATACAAGAGTTAAAATAAAATAGAGTTGTACCACATACAACTGTGTTGGCTCATCTGTGCACCAGAGCACCCAACACCACACAGTTTCCCCTTTCGGGGTGCAATTTACTTTATCTGAACAAACTTAAATTGGCCGAACATACACAGCCTTTCAGGGAGTGAAAATTCCAGATTTCAACTCCACTGTGTTTAAGAAAGTGCTTCATGATTTGTCTCTGTGGTGCCAGGCCCCTTGATGGGCTGATTGGCCAATAGGGTCACATGATGCAGAAAAACCATGGTGGAGGGTTGTCCCAGCAAGTGTGGGATTTTTCCTCAGATCGATTCTGGACATTGACTGGCAGCAACAAAACTGTAACACTCTGTAAGATAGTGAGCACAATTCAGCGACCGCCTTGCGCTGAGCGCAGATCGTAGTGCGCCAGGCGAATTGCGGGAGAGGGAAGTATCTAGGTTTGCACCAGGCGAAAATATCATTAACCCTCATTTTCATTTATTTCAATCTCAGTAACGAGTTTGAAGCCAAATGCAGTGGCCTCCCGGGAACTACCCGACTCCCCAGCGGGAAGTCGCGCGGGTAGTGTTTAGTACACGTTTTCAAATACGTGAAGCTCAATACTGAGGGGAATTGAGGAGGTGAGTAGTCATTTCCGTTTTCCAGCATGTACATCTAGGGCACCGGGGCTGCTGCCACAGTGCTCGGGGTGGGAGAGGGTGCGGGGTGGTTGGGCTTGGTCAGGGAGCTGAAGCGTTCCAGGTCAGGAGATGTGCCTAGGCAGGGGTGTGAGGGGCCTTGCGTCTGTGAATCTTTCAAAGCATCTTTAAATATTGTGGAGACCCATAAGAGGGGCAACCACAGCTACAGCCTGTCTATCCTACCAAACCCACAGGACAGAGCCATGCTGCAGACTGCCTGTCCTACCAAACTCCCTGAGGACAGAACCCTGCTACAGCTTTTCTCCTGAAAGTCAATTTCACTCCTTTGACTGTGAGCAGCCTCTAGTTTCACAGCTGAAGGCTATTTCAAATGAGGAATTTGCCTTGGTAGTTGTGAGAGTACTTCACGCTCCTGAACTCTGAAGTGCCTCCTCAAAGGTACAGGTGCCATGTCTCAGAACTCGATCGGGGACCTGTGTGGCATATCCCAATCATACACCCACAGGTGCATCTGGGAGGTTTCTAGATGCTCTGTATTTCCAGGCATCAGACCATATCACCTTACCTGGACCAAGTCCACCATGTCCGGGCTGCAGGATTTCCTGCATTCGTTGGGATGCCCCAGGTCCAGGGGGCAATCAATGGGACGCATGTTGCCCCGCGAGCACCGGGGATCAGGGAGTGCTCTATATTAACAGGAAGGGATTCCACTCCCTGAATTTTCAGATTGTGTGCGACTACCACCTCAGAATCATGCACATGTGTGTCCGCTACTCTGCGAGCGTACATGACAGCAACATCCTTGGTGAATTCGGAGATCCTCGGTGTTGTCAAGGGCCACCCCAGGATGAAGGGCTGATCCTTGGCGGACAAGGGATACCCCCTGAGGACATGGTTGATGACACCGATGCAAAGACCTGATACCAAGGCAGTGACCCATTAAAATGTGGTCCACGTTGCCACCCATGCTATCATTAAGCTGTGCATTGGGCTGATCAAGTTGTGGTTCCGATGCATTGACCCAGAGGTCTCTTACTTTGTGGTGGTCTGCTGTGACAGCCACAATTTGGCATAACAGCGGGATGGCATGCTGGAGGAGGAGGAGGCGGCGGGATATGTGGCCTCACCTGAGGAGGACGAGGAGGTGGACCAGAAGGGGTTGTAGAACGAGCTCAAGGAGCAGTCAGAAGATGGAAGACAGACTGCGGCGAGGGTCCGACATTCAAGGGGGACCGGGAAGACCCTCATCAACTCCAGATTTTTTTAGGACGAGGCGGTGTCCATCAGCTCCCTCCATTTTCTTCCCTCCCTCCCCCATTTCCCGCAGGCCTGCTGTGAAGATTAACGTGACAAAGGATTCACATGTATCAGGTGTGAAATGGTTTAATAGTGAACATTTTATTGTGACAGATTTCCATTCCCCCTAGCTACAGATAGTGAACCCCTCAGTGCCCACTTGGTGCTCCTCACTCTTCTTGATCTTCCGTGGACTAGAGCTATGTCTACATGTGTCTCCAGGATGCACATCAAAGGAGGAGGCAGAGTGCTGCTTTACGCGTCCTATGGCCTTTGATGCCCTCGACGGACATCCTCTGGAGGCCCTGGGGCTGGAGAGCCCCGACTAACTTACCAGTGTCACAGGTGTCGCCTTGCCACCCTAATCTGCCCACTGCCCTTGAGATGCGCCGGTGTCAGGAAGGGGGGAATCAGAAGAACTAAAGACCTCCGTAGTCTCCTTGGTGGCAGGCTCCGGATTGGCCTCCAGTGCTTCCACATTCCTAATGGTGCCCGTAAGACTCTGGAGGACTCCATGGGATGGAGGGGCAGCTGGAGCGAGCTCCAGAAGCCTCTAAGTCATCTGGCTCAGCCAGTCATGGAGGCCCCCAATTGTCTGCACCATGGGGGTCATGCCATCGCCAATTGTCCTCAGTGACTGGGCCATGCTCTGGAGTGCCTCGGCAAGATCCACCTGTGTCTGGGACACATCCGTTATCTCAGGATGTAGAGGCTCTCCGCTATGGTCGCCACAGACTGAGCCATGCCTTGGACACTATCACTCAAGTTGCAGAGCTCGTGCTCTAGGATTTCCACTGTAGTCGCCACCGGAGTGTGATGCCAGTGGGTTCGAAGGAACATGCTTGACGATTGGAAGTGGGGAGGGTGTGAGGTGTCAGCCAGTGGATTTGGGGGGAGTGGAGGGTTTGCGAATTTGAGGGGCCCAAGTAGAACTGATGCCAGGAGAGAGGTAGTAAATTACCCTTTCAGCTCGTTGAAGGTCGTTCGTCTTTTCTGACATTAGACTGGTCATGCTGCCCACATCCAATGCAGCTGCCACCATTTCCCAGGTGGCACTGCTGATCTTGCTGCTGGTTCACCCACCCCCTCGGGGAAACAGAATGCTCCACTTCTCATCCACAGCATCAAGAAGCCTTGTCAGGTCGGCATCTCCAAAGCGAGGAGCAAAGAACAAAGAACAAAGAACAAAGAAAAGTACAGCACAGGAACAGGCCCTTTGGCCCTCCAAGCCCGTGCCGATCATGCTGCCCGACTAAACTACAATCTTCTACACTTCCTGGGTCCGTATCCCTCTATTCCCATCCTATGCATGTATTTGTCAAGATGCCCCTTAAATGTCACTATCGTCCCTGCTTCCACCATCTCCTCCGGTAGCGAGTTCCAGGCACCCACTACCCTCTGTGTAAAAAACTTGCCTCGTACATCTACTCTAAACCTTGCCCCTCTCACGTTAAACCTATGCCCCCTAGTAATTGACCCCTCTACCCTGGGGAAAAGTCTCTGACTATCCACTCTGTCTATGCCCCTCATAATTTTGTAGACCTCTATCAGGTCGCCCCTCAAACTCCGTCGTTTCAGTGAGAACAAACCGAGTTTATTCAACCGCTCCTCATAGCTAATGCCCTCCATACCAGGCAACATTCTGGTAAATCGCTTCGGCACCCTCTCTAAAGGGTAAAAGGTCTGTGCTCTGCCCTGCTTGTGTGTTAACTGGGAGTGAGTGGTGAGGGAATGTTTCAAAGCAGCTCCCTTGTTAGCAGCGAACAGCTGAGATGCGAGTCGGGCAAATCAGGTGGCGATGGAGGCAGTAATGACAAGATTCTCACTGGTGCTCATTTTTGGCACTAAGTGCAGTTGAATACAGGCTGCGATGTCACCAACGTGGCCAACGCAAAATTCCCCACCAAACATCCCCAAAACCGACTTTAACTTTCGTCTGCGGAATCCTGCCCAGCATGTTGTAAATAAACATTAATTGTTTCATGCCTAGCTGGTGAGCTAAAGTTATTGCAGTCTCCTAAAGAGCCTAACATGAGAATGAAAATGATCTTTGTCAGTTGGAAGTACCTTGAAGAAATGGGAGTTTATCAAATAGCTGCAGTGATGTCAGTGTGTGGGTGGAGCTGGGCTGTCTTTCACTTTCGGTTTTGAGCTGGCAGATGCATTGTGTGTTTGGTTTCGTTTTCAGAGGTGGAGAGCTGCATTAAAAGCAAGCAGCTGCATAATGATCTCTCTCTCTACAAGCTAAGGAATGTCTCCAGATCATTGATGATTTCAAAGTAATACCTATTTCTGTAGAGCATTTAAACCTGCTTTCATTATTTTAAAAAGGATTTAACTTATGGATGTTGTTTGGGAAGATATTAAGGGTTACCTATAGAATATTGCATTTGGGAAAGTATCAGTGTTTGTAGTTGATAAGACATATACTGTGTGTTTATAAAATATTAACTGGATTCATAGAATAAACATTGTTTTGTTTTGAACATACTTTAGCTCTCTGTTGCACCACACCTGTAAAGTGGGCCCTTGTGCTCTCCATAACCAAAATATATTTAAAGTTGTGAGTCAGGGAAACTCCATGATATACTTTGGGATTCTCTAAACCCTGGCCCATAATAAATTGGGGGCTCGTGGGGTAAAAGTCTATCTTTTGTGATTGGGTTGACTTAGTGAACTTAAAGACAGTGAGGGGTGAGCATATTTGTGTTTGCTTTTCAGGTGTGGTATACCAGTTTAAGTAGGGTGTGTGTTGTGGCTCTTTCAGAGGCTCGGATATTTTTGGGAGTGGAGAAGGTCACACGCAGTACCTTACGAACAGAGACTAAAAAAAGGCTTTTACATTTGGCAAAAACATTGCAGTTAGCACACAAAAAGAAGAGGTACTTACGGTGCTAGCTGAGCATTTAAAATTGCCTGAGATACAGTCTGATTCATTAGAAATGACAAAAGTTCAGTTACAAATCAAGCAACTTGAACATGAAAAAGAATTAAAGCTTGAATACGAAATGAGAGATAAAGAGAGAGAAAGGGAGATACAGATCAGGGAAAAAGAAAAGGAGAGAGAAGAAAGAAACAAAGAAAGAACATCCCTCGCAGAACAAAAAGAAAGAGAAAGGGAGGTACAGATCAGGGAAAAAGAAAAAGAGAGAGAGGAAAGGGAAAAAGAGAGAGTCAGTTAAAATTGACAGATGTAAAGGGAAACGTACAGTTGGAGGATAGTGATGAGGATAAAGAGAAAGAACGTCATAGTCAAAGGCTTGGTGGGGATAAGAACATAAGAACATAAGAACTAGGGGCAGGAGTAGGCCATCTGGCCCCTCGAGCCTGCTCCGCCATTCAATGAGATCATGGCTGATCTTTTGTGGACTCAGCTCCACTTTCCGGCCGGAACACCATAACCCTTATTCCCTTTATTCTTCAAAAACCAATCTATCTTTATCTTAAAAACATTTAATAAAGGAGCCTCTACTGCTTCACAGGGCACTAAATTCCAGAGCTATTTAAATATGTCCAAGCATTGCCACGGTTTGATGAGAAGGAGGTAGAAGCTTTTTTCATTTCATTTGAGAAGGTAGCTAAACAAATGAAATGGCCACATGATATGTGGGTATTACTGATTTAAACAAAGCTGGTAGGTAGGGCTCGTGAAGTGTTTGCATCACTATCAGAGGGTCTATCTGGGATGTGTGAGGAGGTGAAAAAATCCATCTTGGGTGCATATGAACTAGTGCCTGAAGCCTACAGATAAAGGTTTAGAAATTTAAGGAAAGAACCTGGTCAAACATACATGGAGTTTGAAAGGATCAAACAGAGTAATTTTGATAGGTGGATAAGGGCTTTGAAAATAGACCAAACGTAGAAGCTCTCAGGGAAATTATACTTTTGGAGGAGTTTAAAAATTCAATTATTCAATTCCTGATGTAGTGAGAATCATGTAGAAAAGCAGAGGGTTAAAACTGTGAGGTTAGCAGCAGAAATGGCAGATGATTATGAATTAGTTCATAAATCAAAGCTTGGTTTCCGACATCAGTTTCAGCCTGTGAGGGATAGAAACTGGGGAAAAGGGAAATACTCAAGTGGTAGAGGTAAAGGAGATCTGATGGGAGATAATAAGGAGAGTGTACCTCAGATTTAAAAAGAAATCCAGGAGGGTGGAAGAGAAATTAAAAGTTTCAAATGTTTTCTCTGCAATAAACTAGGCCATGTAAAGTCACAGTGTTGGTGGTTGAAGAAAAGCACTGGGAAGGCTGATGTGATAAAATAGGATAAGTCAGTGGGGTTTGTTAAAGTGGTAAAGGAAAGCCCAAGTGAAGCGAAGGGGATGCAAAAGATTGTCCAGGCTGATCAAGAGGTGATTGATAAGAAGGTGCCAGATGCCTTTAAAGAATTTACCTGTGAGGGTAAAGTTTACTCATGTGTATCAGTAGGAGCAGGTAAAGAAGTCACAATTTTTAGAGATACGGGAGCTAGTCAATCTTTAATGGTAAGAGACGAGGAGTTATGTAGTTTGGGAAGAATATTGCCAGAAAAAGTGGTAATATGTGGAAATCAGGGTGAGAAGAGTAGTGTTCCATTATATAAAGTAAGGTTGGAAATTCCAGGGAAGAGTGGTGAAGTGGTAGAAGGAGTAATACAGAAACTATCTTGTCCAGGAATACAGTTTATCTTAGGTAATGATATAGCTGGATCGCAGGTGGGAGTGATGCCTACTGTGGTTGATAGGCCAGTGTGAGGTCATTTGGCAGTAAGGAAAACTCAAGCTGAAATCCAAAAACATTTTTATTGGCCTGGACCACATAAAGATGTAGTTAAATTTTGTTGATCATGTCACACATATCAAGTAATAGGGAAACCTCAAGCAGTGAAAAAACCAGCGCCCTTAATATCCATTCCAGCATTTGAGGAACCTTTTACAAGCATCTTAATTGATTGCGTAGGACTGCTTCCTAAAACAAAAAGTGGGAATCAATATCTTTTGACTATAATGGATGTGTTTATTAGGTTTCCAGAGGCCATTCGAGTACATAATATTATAGCTAAAAAGATTGTGGAGGAGTTACTTAAATTCTTTACTAGATATGGACTACCCACAGAAATACAATCGGATCAAGGATCAAATTTTACCTCAAGGTTATTCAAAGACGTTATGAATAGCTTAGGAATAAATCAATTTAAATCAACTGCGTACCATCCAGAATTGCAGGGAGCATTAGAAAGGTGGCATCAGACATTAAAGACAATGTTGAGGGCTATTGTCACGATTATCCAGAGGATTGGGATAAAGGAATTCCATTTGTACTGTTTGCAATTAGGATGCACCAAATGAGTCAACCAAATTCAGTCCTTTTGAACTAATTTTTGGTCATGAGGTAAGAGGACCACTTAAATTGATTGAGGAAAAATTGGTGAGTGAGCAGTCGGAACTTACATTATTGGATTATGTGTCAAATTTTAGGGAACGATTAAATAGAGCAGGGGAATTGGCTAGACAACTTTTAAAAGTTGCACAAAATGTGATGAAACGGGTAGCGGACAAGAAAGCAAAAGTTTGTAGTTTTGCCAGTAGAGATAAAGTTTTAGTATTGTTACTAGTGGTAGGTAAACCTTGAAAAGCAAGGTTTTGTGGACATTATCAGATTGAAAGGAAATTAAGTGAAGTGGTAAAAACGCCAGATAGAAGGAAACCTCACCGAGTGTGTCATGTGAAGATGCTTCAAAGGTACTTTGAAAGGGAAGGAGAGCAAAAGGGGGAGGTTTTAATGATTTTAACTCAAAGTGAGTGAAGAACCGAATCCAGATGACTTTGAATTTGACATACCTCAAATTAAATTGGAAATCGAGGATGTTCTTAAAAATTGGGATAAATTGTTGAATTACCTTCCAGAGGAAAAATGAACTGACCTGAAAGAGTTATTGATATCACATGGGCAAGTTTGTGGAGATAAGTTGGGAATCTCTAAAATGGCTATACATGATGTAGATGTGGGAAATGCTGTTCCAATTAAACAACATCCATATAGACTTAACCCTTTAAAATTGGGACATGTTAACAAGGAAATTGAAAGTATGTTTAAAAATGGCATAATTGAAGTGCGTTGCAGCCAATGGAGCTCTGAATGTATCTGACAATTCAAACTTAAAATTTGTAATTCCCAATTCCTGAAAATATAAATACATCCTCAGCTGTTAACAGGCAAGGGTTAATTCTCTGCTCGTTTGAAAAATAATTCAGAGTGTAAGTTTGCAACTGAACGTCATTACGTCATCGCCTCTCTTTATTTTGCCCTAACGAGAAACATGATCAGGGGATCCCTTTTTTTTCATAATCGCTGCTTTACACTCTTTTTATCTTTTTCCATCTCAGAATTTTTTAAACTTTCTTCTTGTGTCAGGAATAATTCTTTTTTTTTTAACCTGACAAGAAGTTTTAACTCAAGATCAATCCAGCACCGGATTTGTTATTTGTATTTTAACTATCCCAACTTCCAATCAATCCTATTAAATTAAAATTATCTTATCCTTACATGCGTGAATTTTGTATCCGGTTTAAAAATTCTTCATGTTTATCACAAATACCCTGGGAATCATCAGTAAACACGGATCTAGGTTGATAACTTTTGAAAACAAAGATTTGTTAATTACATTTCAGTTTGTTAGCTGTTTGACACAAACCACTTAAATTATGATTTTGAAATGACAATCTCACCATACTCACATACCAAGGAGGCTAGCACTTCAGTGCTTTGACCAAAATTAATTAGCTAAATGTCCTTGTGGTTTCTAAACTTCCAAATTCTAAATTCGAGGTTACTTCCCAGAAGATCCTTAGAACATCCACATAAAACAAACGAAACACATAGATTCTCACAGCTCGCAAACATCACAGTTAACTGTTAGTTTTCTCTCACATCTACAGATTCTTAAAGAGTATTAAACAAGATCCTCCATTCGCCTTCATCATAAAACTTTTATTTATTTTATTCCATTTAAGTCAATTTCCAATGATTGTTGAGCTCCCACAAACTCATAATTAAACCGAACAAATCAACTGTCTGCTGAAATGGTTAATATTCCTACAGAACGGAGAGTGGGCGGAGAAACTTGGAACACTATTTGCGTCACTTCACGTAATCTAAAAATTTACTTTGTTCAATTACTTTTATTCATAAAGGCATTTTCTTACTTTTAAACTGATTTTAATTTCCGATGTTACAGTGCTTTAGAGAAATTGCACAAGTATTTTTTAACTCAAATGATTTAAAAGTTCAAATTGGATCGAAACGGTGATTGAAGCTCTCAACATTGTGTGAAAGCGGGGCGTCCCCCATGCAGAAAGATTTCAACAATCAGTAAAGTTCAAATCAGATTTAATCATCTTATCGATAAGCTTTTCTGTGGTCCCTTATGGGGGAATCTTGGTCGACACACTTCCCATGGTAAAAGTTCAGATCTTACCTTGCATGCTGGCTTACCTTTGATCAAATAGCCAGGGACTCGAACCCTGCTAACCGTGTCTTCTCAGCTAAGGACTCTAACCTTGCTGGCCTTGCCTCATCAGCTAGGGACTCTAATCCTAGCAAGCTAGGGACTCAAACCCCAGTTCCGACAGGGGACTCAAACCCCAAGCAGGACTCAAACCTCCCTTTAGACTAATGATTTACCCTGGTAGTGTCACACAGGTGAGCGTATGCGTTTCTTTTGTCAAAACCTCGTAATACTGAAATCTGCCAGCTGCGGTCTCCGAGTTGTTGACTGGTGAGGCACTACGCTTGGTACCCATGTCCGGCATTCCAGGGGTTAGTCATCTCGGTGGAACCTCCAATTATTGTCAAAGTATTACAAGGCAGACACAGGAGCTCTTTTGATCAATCTTTATTGACATGTGCACATGGAGACGGACACAGTGAAGTTCACCGTATCATTCTGAATTAGTCCAGTAAGCAGAAACATTTATAGATTGATTAACCAATAGAATTAACAGATGCATTCTAAGCCATTAATTGAATGTCACATATGCCAATAATATCACTGTTAAACTTTCATTTTAGACCAATGAAAAGACAGTAATTCTAGCCAATAGAGAACACTAGAAAACAAGGCAAATGGAGCAATAGAAACACTAGCACTTTCTATCCTTCTTTTGCATACTTATCTTCCCTTTGACCTGAAGGTGACGGTAGTTTACAGACGAGCGCATCCTTATTATGACTACTTTCATCATTCTGTCTTCACAGACATGCATCATTCACTAAGAACCAGTTTGTTATTGAATCCATTCTAATTATGTCCTTCGCTTCTCCAGGATATTCTGGTTTCATACTAACTCATGACCCTTACTCAGAAACAGTATAATCATGGATTCCACAGCAGCAACTGAGCTTGTCTCAGTGGAACTGAGGCGCTGTGTGGGAACCTGTCTGGGATGTCACAGACGTCGGTGCACAGGTGCATCCATGCCGTAACGGAAGCTCTGTATGCCTTGTCAGCACAATATATCAGCTTCAATGTGGACCGAGCCATCAGAATGCCCGGGCAACGGGGTTTGCTGCCATCGCCAGGATGGCCCAGGTGCAGGAGGTGATCGACAGGACGTATGTCCACCTACGAGCACCGGCACATGAGGGCACAAACCGAAAGGCATTCTACTCCATGAATGTGCAGCTGGTGTGTGACCACAAGATGCACATCATGTACGTCTGTGCACAGTTCAATTGCCTGGACCGCTATGGAGGCGTCCATCATTATAGTGCTCGGACAGTCTCTCACATCGTGATGGCCTACTGTGTGCTCCACAACCCTCAGGGGTTCCTGCCTCCACCTGATGTACCACCACTGTGTGGTGCACCGCAGGAGCTCTTCACTAACATGCCTAACCAGGTGAGTGCCTCTGGCATGGTGGAGAGCGTTGGAGACAGTTGTGACAGGAAGTCGATGTCCTCCCCGGACTGGTGCTCTGGGGTGTCGCAGGTTTGCGCTTGGGGGCTCGCATCGCTGTCCATTGCCACCTCCTTGCTGGATGAGGTCTGGGGTTGTGGCTGGGGCGGGGGACACCAGAAGGGCCCATCTCATCGCCAGGTGATCCTGCAAGACACAAAACATAATGAATGGTTGGATCACGGATTGGGTTGGTGGTGTGGGAAAGGTGGGGTGGTGTGGAGATGGTGGGGTGCTAGGATTGTGGGGATGTGAGGGAAGTGGGGTGCTGTGGTTGGAGTGGTGTTGGGGAGGAGGGGGTTTGGGGTGCTGGGGTGGTATGGGGAGGTGAGGTGCTGGGTTTGGGGTGGTGTGGGGGAGGTGGGGGAGGTAGGTACGTTGTGCCACGTGTGCCACTTGGTTCCCCGATGCCAACCTCCACCTCGGCGACTGCCCTCTCCCCCAGTGCCAATGTCCAGGTCCAGTGCCCGGGCCGCTCCACAACAGTGTGGAGCCGGTGGTCCGACGACCCCCTCTAGTTTTCTCTCTCTCCCTGTGGTTATACGTTGCCTTCATCTTGCGGGGGGAAAACAGAAAATGCACAGTGTTAGACAGTCAGAAGTGGACAGCACAGGGGGTGGGCAGCTGGTGACCTTTGTGAACAGGGCACCCGGCCATGGCGGGTGGTATGGGTGTTGGCATGTGGTGCAGGGCGGGTGCATACAGATTGCCACTGGGTGCTGTTCGGGTGGGGGGGGGGGTGGTTACAGGTGGTGGGACAGGGGTTGGTGGCCAAGTGAGCGGGGCTGGTTACTCATCCTGGCCACTCTGAGGAGATTGTGCAGCTTCTTGTGACACTGCTGGCTGGCCCTGGCAATGGGGCCCATGCCTCCATGGTTTCTGCCACCTGTGCCCAGACCAGGTGTACGGCGACAGGTGGCAGCCTTCTTCTCACCCCGGGGAACAGGATGCTCTGCCTTTCTTCCACAGTGTCCATCAGGGTCTCGAGCTCCATATCTGCAAATTGTGGTGCCGCTCTTTGAGCTGCCATCTTGTTGGCTAGAATAAGTGTGTGTTGGGACTGGAGTGCTTATATGTGGCTGCTGCCCGTCAGCCTTATGAGTGCCGATCCTGACCCGGCGAATCGGACATCATTTTTCATTGGAATTGCTTTGGTTCCACGTGGCACCGGTGCTAGCCCATTAATGGATCCTGAATTTCTCAGGACCGGCACCGATTCCATGGTCGTAGAACCCCCTCGATTCAGTCCTGGTGTCAGCTCTTCGTCTCTGAAACGGAGAATCTGGCCCCACATCTTTTTTCATGCTCTGAGGTAAACATACTGCTAAGCAGTTAATAAGTAGTGAATAATAGGATTGCCTTTACTTAATCTTCTTATTTAAGTTTGTAATTGAATTGAGTGCTTTGAATATTAATGCTAATTCTGTCAATCAGATATACCTGATATTTGTATTAATTGTGCAATTAGTTTTATTTTTATTATTTTAGCTGATACTAAGATACTT
Organism: Scyliorhinus torazame; assembly: GCF_047496885.1. NCBI lineage: Eukaryota > Metazoa > Chordata > Chondrichthyes > Carcharhiniformes > Scyliorhinidae > Scyliorhinus > Scyliorhinus torazame. The sequence continues at coordinate 165,110,708 of NC_092717.1, read as the reverse complement.
ATTTAATTGAATGTTAAATTTGCATCTACACAAAGCTCCATGTTCATGACACTAGGCATCCTCTATAGATCACAAATAAGCCACAGGCGGCTGTAAAAGGTGTCCCCAGGCTACATGCCTTTGGTGTATCGCAGTCCAATCCTGTCACAACCCAGCACCCATGTCTCTACATTGCCAGTACTGATTGTACAACAATCAGAAATAGAGAACCTGACTGATTTTCACCTTCCCAAGTCCAATAACACTTAAGACCATAAGACAAAGGAGCAGAAATAGGCCACTCGGCCCACTGAGTGCTCCTCCATTCAATCATATTTTTCTCACCCCATTCTCCTGCCTTCTACCCAGATCAACTAGAGTAGCCCAACAATGCTGCTGATGCTGAGATGAGTTATACAGAATCATCGAGTCATTCCAGCACAGAAGGAGACCAAGTCTATGCCAACAGTTACCTTACAAATGCGAACATAAGAATATACAAGGGAAATTTCAAATCAGGACAAAGCTACTTTAAAATAAGAACTGATTGGGCAGCACGGTAGCACAAGTGGATAGGACTGTGGCTTCACAGTGCCAGGTCCCAGGTTCGATCCCCCGCTAGGTCACTGTGCGGAGTCTGCACGTTTTCCCCGTGTCTGCGTTTCCTCCGGGTGCTCCGGTTTCCTCCCACAGTCCAAAGACGTGCAGCTTAAGTGAATTGGCCATGATAAATTGCCCTTAGTGACCAAAAAGGTTAGGAGGGGTTATTGGGTTATGGGGATAGGGTGGAAGTGAGGGCTTAAGTGGGTCGGTGCAGACTCGATGGGCCGAATGGCCTCCTTCTGCACTGTATGTATGTTCTATGATTTATGTCGGTCACTCTCCCAGCATCAAAATCAATCATTAGCTGGTGTAGAACTGTCAGTGCCCATTGAAATTACTGTTATAAATTTCAAGTCTACCTCAAATATTTTGTCAGCTTCAGTGGTGCTCCTTCCTCCTATCTACCTTATTTTCCAGGACTGGTTAGTATTACCCGATATTTAATCATATGGTGGCATCAAGTGAGGTGATATCAACCAAATGAAAAAGAGTAGGGGAGGGAACTGAGGTGGAAAACTAACTTGCATTCTTAACCACGGCTTAGCTCTTTGACTGGAATCTCACTGAGAGAGCTGGGCGGATTAAGAGCTTAATCCTGAGTAAGCCATGATTACAGTGGCAATCTTATTTGATTTCTTTCAACTGAGGCAGGAAAGTACCTTCAGATTGTTGGTGTTGGTGCAACAAACACATTGCCACAAAATGTTTCGTAAACTGTGGTTCAGGAAAGTTACACCAAAAGAGGACGAGCCAAAAGACATTCAAAAGGCTGGACCTCAGCTGGATTCAAAGGCACAGGTTAGTTAATGACTAATTGATTTTCCCACTGAGTTCTGTCACTATTACTATATGAATACCACGTAAGTTTTTTTTCTCCCCCCCCCTTGCTTATTTTCTTTCTTTGTAGGAAACTGAAACGTGTGGAAATGACACCGGGAATGCTGAAGAAAAGGATACAGAGGTCATAACAGTCCCCGGGAACAATGATGAGCAAGGTCTGGATTGAGTGACAGATACAGTGTACTGTTAAAGTATGGTCCTCAATATTGTCAATACGCTTAGGATCGATGTAATGTAAGAATTAGGTAAAATGATTGCTTCGTACAGCCGCTCAGTTAATCACGACAGGCCTATCAGTGGATAACAGCAACAGCCAGAGCAGTGGCACAATGGCTGGCTCTGTTGTCAAGCAGGGAGGGACAAAGAACACTAGAGCTATAGTTATAGGGGACTCTTTAGTTAGGGGTACAGATAGGCGCTTCTGTGGGTGTGAAAGAGACTCCAGGAAGGTAAGTTGCCTCTTTGGTGCCAGGGTCCAGGATGTCTCTCAACGAGCAGAAAGCATTCTGAAGGGAGAGGGTGAACAGCCAGAGGTTGTGGTACATATAGGTACTAACGGCATAGGTAAGAAGAGTGATGAGGTCCTGCAGCAGCAGTTTAGGGAATTAGGTAGAAAGTTAAAAAGCAGGACCTCTAGGGTTGTAATCTCGGGATTATTCCCTGCGCCACGTGCCAGTGAGGCTAGAAATAGGTAGTTAGTACAGCTCAACATGTGGCTAAATTGGTGGTGTAGGATGGAGGGTTTCAGATATCTGGACCATTGGAGTCTCTTCCAGGGCAGGTGGGACCTGTTCAAGAAGGATGGCTTGCATCTAAACTGGAGGGGCATAAATATTCTGACTGGGGGGTTTGCTGGTGTCACACGGGAAGATTTAACCAGTTTGGCAGGGGGTTGGGAAGCAGTGCAAAAGTGAATTAACTGAAGGGGAACTAGAGAGTAGGGCCAGTAAGATTCAGAGGAAGAGCAGGCAGGGTGTGGTTGCTGATCAAAGAGGGTCTGGTGGGCTGAAGTGCATTTCTTTCAATGTGAGAAGTGTAATAGGTAAGGCAGATGAACTTAGAGCTTGGATTAGTCCTTGGAATTATGATTTTGTTGCAATTACAGAGACTTGATTAAGGGAAGAACAGAATTGGCAGCTTAACGTTCCAGGATACAGATGTTTCAGGCGGGATAGAAGGGAAGTAAAAGGGGTGGGGCAGTTGCACTACAGGTTAAGGAGAAAATCACAGCTGTACTGTGGGAGGACGCCTTGAAGGGCTCATATAGCAAGGCAATATGGGTAGAGCTCAGGAATAGGAAGGGTGTAGTCACAACGGTGGGGTTTACTGCAGGCCTCCCAACAGCCAGTGGGAGATAGAGGAACAGATATGTAGGCAGATTTTGGCAAGGTGTAAAGGTCACAAGGTTGGTGTGGTGGGTGATTTTAACTTCCCCTATATTGACTGGGACTCACTTAATGCTAGGGGCGTGGATGAGGCAGAGTTTGTAAGGAGCATCCAGGAGGATTTCTTAAAAATGTATGTAGAGAGTCCAACTAGGGAAGGGGCCATACTGAACCTGGTATTAGGGAATGAGCCCAGCCTGGTGGTTGTCGTTTCAGTAGGGGAGCACTTCGGGAACAGTGACCACAATTCAGTAAGCATTAAGGTACTGATAGATAAAGATAAGTATAGTCCTCAGGTGAAGATGCTAAATTGGAGATAGGCAAATTACAAAAATATTAGGCAGGAACTGAAGAATGTAGTACAGTCAATTAATATCAAATTTGTCAAATTTATTGCATAGATTGACTGAACTCTTGAGGAAGGGTGTTGATGGTATTTGTCAAAGGGGTGTGACAAAAATTCAATTTTGTCTGAGAGTCAACTGGTAGAGGGTGCAATGTTTATACATTGTGATGTGTCCAAACAGATTAAGCTAGCATGTGATGCCTTTCCATACAGAGTAGGTGCTGTGATCTCTTGTGTATTTTATAGTGGTGAGGAAACACCAATTGCATTAATCACTTGCCCTCTCAGTGCCAGTGCCAAAATCTTTGATATTTGGAGTAAAAAGATTTATTATGTACTTGCATGGTCATAGTTTCATGATTGAAGCTGACCCTAAGCCATTGACAACTATTTTGAATCCAGACTTCATTCCCCACGTTACCTGCAGCCAAATACAGAGATGGGCTTTGATTTTGTCTGCTGATCAGTACAACATTAGATTCGGTTCAGACGATCATAACAGTAACGTGATGTCTAAAATACCATCACTATCAGACGAAGAACCCAACAAGGAAGATACATTTTTCTTTTCGGATGTAGATGAGTTTACTCACAGCAGATGACATTGATAGAACAACTTGTGGGGACCCTGTATTGGCAAGTGTCACCTATATCACAATGAGTGACGAACTCAGATTCGGGATGTAGAAAACAAGCAATTTTCTATGTGGAATATTGAGCTGTCACTTGAAAGGGGTCATGTTATGTGTGGAGCCAGACCAGGTACTGTGGAAATTTTCCCGGTGTGTCCTGTACACAAGAAACAGGACAAATCCAACCCAGCCAATTACCACCCTATCAGTCTACTCTCTATCATCAGCAAAGTGATAGAAGAAGTCATCAACAGTGCTATCAAGCATCACTTACTCAGCAATAACATGCACATGGATGCTCAGTTTGGGTTCCACCAGGGTCACTCAGCTCCTGACCTCATTACAGCCTTGGTTCAAACATGGACAAAAGAGCTGTATGCCAGAGGTGAGGTGAGAGTGACTGCCATTGACATCAAGGCAGCATTTTACAGAGTATGGCATCAAGGAGCCCTAGCTAAACTGGAGTCATACCTGGCACAAAGGAAGATGGTTGTGGTGGTTGGAGATCAATCATCTCAGCTCCAGGACATCACTACAGGAGTTCTTTAGGGTAGTGTCCTAGGCATCTTTAGATGCTTCATTAATAATCTCCCTTCTATCATAACATCAGAAGTGGGATGTTTGCACATGACTGCACAATGTTCAGCACCATTCATGACTCCTCAGCTAATGAAGCAGTACATGTCCAAATGAAGCAAAACCTTGACAATATCTAGGCTTTAGCTGACAAGTGGCCAGTTACATTCACGCCACACAAGTGCCAGGCAATGACCATCTCCTACAAGGCAGGATTTTACAATCAACATCCTGGGGGTTGCTGAACTGGTAGCCGCAGCAGGTCAAAGGCTAGGAATCCTACTGCGAGTAATTCACCTTCAGATGTTTGTCCAGCATCTACAAGGCTCAAGTCAGGAGTGTAATGGAATACTCTCCACTTGCCTGGATGAGAGCAGCTCCAACAACACTCAAGAAGCTCAACCCCATCCAGGACAAAGAAGCCCGCTTGATTGCTCCCCATTCCACAAACATTCAAACACTCCACGACCAACCAACGGTGGCAGCCGTGTGTACCATCTACAAGATGCACTGCAGTAACACACCAAGTTTCAAAGAACAAAGAAAAGTATAGCACAGGAACCGGCCCTTTGTCCCTCCAAGCCTGCACTGACCATGCCACCCGTCTAACCTAAAACCTTCCACACTTCCAGTGTCCGTAAGCCTCTATTCCCATCCTATTCACGTATTTGTCAAGGTGTCTTGAAACATCACTATCGTACCTGTTTCCACCACTTCCTCCAGCAGCGAGTTTAAGGCAACCCCTACCCTCTGTGTAAAAATCTTCCCTCGCACATCTCCTCTCAACATTGCTCCTCGCACTTTAAATCTATGTCCCCTAGTAATTGACTCTTCCATCCTGGGAAAAAGCTTCTGACTATCCACTCTTTCCATGCCCCTCATAAGTTTGTAGACTTCTATCAGGTCGCCCATCAGCCTCCGTCATTCTAGTGAGAAAAAGTCAAGTTTATCTCACCTCTCCTCAGAGCTCATGCCCTCCATACCGACAACATCCTGATAAACCTCTTCTGTACCCTTTCCAAAGCATCCACATCCTTCTGGTAGTGTGGTGAGCAGATTGAACACTATATTCCAAGTGTGGCCTAACTAAGATTCTATCCAGCTGCAGCATGACTTGCCAATTTTTATACTCAATGTTCCGGCCAATGAAGACAAGCATGCCGTATGCCTTATTGACTACCTTCTCCACCTGTGTTACCACTTTCAGTGACCGATGGACCTGTACACCCAGATCCCTCTGCCTGTCAATATTCTTAAGGGTTTTGACATTTACTGTATATTTCCCACCCATATGACACCTTCCAAATTGCATCACCTCACATTTTTCCAGATTAAACTCCATCTGCCATCACTTCACTCAAGTCTCCAACTGATCTATATCCTGCTGTGTCCTCTGACAGTCCATAACACTATCCACAATTCCATCAACCTTTGTGTTGTCCGCAAACTTACTAATCAGATCAGTTACATTTTCCTCCAAATCATTTATATATACTACAAATAGCAAAGGTCCCAGCACTGATCCCTGCGGAACACCACTAGTCACAGCCTTCCATTCAGAAAAACACCGTTCCACTGTAACCCTCTGTCTTCTATGACCGAGCCAGTTCTATATCCATCTTGCCAGCTCACCTCTGATCCCATATGACTTCACCTTCTATACCAGTCTGCCATGATGGCGCAAATCATCGTGAATGATTATGATTTAGTGGCCATTACTGAAACATGGTTAAAAGATGGTCACGACTGGGAGTTAAATATCCAAGGGTATCAGACTATGCGAAAGGATAGAATGGATGGTAAGGGCGGTGGTGTAGCTTTTTTGTTTAAGGATGGCATCCGGGCAATAGTAAGGGATGATATTGGTGCTATGGAGGACAAGGTTGAATCAATTTGGGTGGAAATCAGGAATAGTAAGGCGAAACGGTCACTGATAGGAGTAGTCTATAGGCCACCAAATAGTAACAGGATGGTAGGGCAGGCAATAAGCAAAGAAATAACAGATGCATGTAGAAATGGTACAGCGGTTATCATGGGAGATTTTAATCTGCATATTGATTGGTTTAACCAGGTTGGTAAAGGCAGCCTTGAGGAGGTGTTTATAGAATGTGCCTGGGATAATTTCCTGGAACAGTATGTAATGGAACCTACAAGGGAACAAGCGGTCCTAGATCTGGTCCTGTGTAATGAGGCAGCATTGATTAATGATCTCATAGTTCAGGATCCTCTTGGAAGGAGCGACCACAATATGGTGGAATTTAAAATACAGTTGGAGGATGACAAGGTAAAATCAAACACTAGTGTTTTGTGCTTAAACAAAGACGATTACAATGGGATGAGAGAAGAACTAGCTAAGGTAGACTGGGAGCAAAGACTTCATGGTGAAGCAGTTGAGGAACAGTGGAGAACCTTCCGAGCGATCTTTCACAGTGTTCAGAAAAGGTTCATACCGACAAAAAAGAAAGATGGTAGAAAGGGGAAAAATCGACCGTGGATATCTAAGGAGGTGAGGGAGAGTATCAAATTGAAGGAAAAAACATACAAAGTGGCAAGAATTAGTGGGAGACTAGAGGACTGGGAAGTCTTTAGGGGACAACAGAAAGCTACTAAAAAAGCTATAAAGAAGAGTAAGGTAGACTATGAAAGTAAACTGGCTCAGAACATAAAAGCAGATAGTAAAAGCTTCTACAAATATATAAGACAAAAAAGAGTGGCTAAGGTAAATTTTGGTCCTTTGGAAGGTGAGAAGGGAGATTTAATAATAGGAGACGGGGAAATGGCTGAGGAGCTGAACAGGTTTTTTGGTCAGTCTTCACAGTGGAGGACACAAATAACATGCCAGTGACTGATGGAAATAAAGATATGATAGGCGAGGACCTTGAGATGATTGTAATCACTAAGGAGGCAGTATTGGGCAAGCTAATGGGGCTAAAGGTAGACAAGTCTCCTGGCCCTGATGGGATGCATCCCAGAGTGTTAAAAGAGATGGCTAGGGAAATTGTAAACGCACTAGTGATAATTTATCAAAATTTACTAGACTCTGAGGTGGTCCCAGAGGATTGGAAAGTAGCAAACGTGACACCACTGTTTAAAAAAGGAGGTCGGCAGAAAGCGGGTAATTATAGGCCGGTAAGCTTAACTTCGGTTGTAGGGAAAATGCTGGAATCTATCATTAAGGAGGAAAAAGCGGGGCACCTGGAGGGAAATTGTCCCATTGGGCAGACACAGCATGGGTTCACAAAGGGTAGGTCGTGTCTGACTAATTTGATAGAATTTTTTGAGGACGTTACCAGTGCAGTAGATAACGGGGAGCCAATGGATGTGGTATATCTAGATTTCCAGACAGCTTTTGACAAGATGCCACACAAAAGGTTGCTGCATAAACTAAAGATGCATGGCATTGAGGGTAAAGTGGTAGCATGGGTAGAGGATTGGTTAACTAACAGAAAGCAGAGAGTGGGGATAAATGGGTGTTTCTCTGGTTGGCAACCTGTAACTAGTGGGGTCCCTCAAGTTTCAGTGTTGGGCCCGCAGTTGTTCACAATTTACGTAGACGATTTGGAGTTGGGGACCAAGTGCAATGTGTCAAAGTTTGCAGACAACACTAAGATGAGCGGTAAAGCAAAAAGTGCAGAGGATTACCGGAAGTCTGCAGAAGGATTTGGATAGGTTAGGTGAATGGGCTACGGTCTGGCAGATGGAATTCAATGTTGCCAAGTGTGAGGCTATCCATTTTGGGAGGAATAACAACAGAATGGATTATTATTTCAACGGTGAGATGTAAAACATGCTGCTGTGCAGAGGGACCTGGGTGTGCTGGTGCACGAGACGCAAAAAGTTGGTGTGCAGGTGCAACAGGTGATTAAGAAGGCTAATTGAGTTTTGTCTTTCATTGCTAGAGGGATGGAGTTCAAGACTAGGGAGGTTATGCTGCAATTGTATAGGGTGTTGGTGAGGCCGCATCTGGAGTATTGTGTTCAGTTTTGGTCTCCTTACCTGAGAAAGGACATATTGGCACTGGAGGGAGTGCAGAGGAGATTCACCATGTTGATCCCAGAGTTGAGGGTATTAGATTATGACGAGAGGTTGAGTAGACTGGGACTGTACTCATTGGAGTTTAGAAGGATGCAGGGGGATCTTATTGAAACATATAAAATTATGAAGGGAATAGATAGGATAGATGCGGGCAGGTTGTTTCCACTGGTCGGGGAAAGCAGAACTAGGGGGCATAGCCTCAAAATAAGGGGAAGTAGATTTAGGACGGAGTGTCGGAGGAACTTCTTCACCCAAAGGGTTGTGAATCTCTGGAATTCCTTGCCCAGTGAAGCAGTTGAGGCTCCTTCTTTAAACCTTTTTAAGAAAAAGATAGATACCTTTCTAAAGATTAAAGGGATTCGGGGATATGGTGTACGGGCCGGAGAGTGGAGCTGAGTCCACAAAGATCAGCCATGATCTCATTAAATGGCGGAGCAGGCTCGAGGGGCCAGATGGCCTACTCCTGTTCCTAGTTCTTATGTTCTTATGAGTGACCTTATCGAAGGCCTTACTGAAGTCTATGTCGACAGCATCCACTGTCCTACCTTCATCAATCATCTTTGTCAGTACCTCAAAAAACTCCATCAATTTAGTGAGACTCGACCTTCCCTTCACAAACCATGCTGCCCCGCGCTAGTACATCCATTTGCTTCCAAATGGGGGTAAATCCTGTTTCAAAGAATCCTCTCCACTAATTTTGCTATCACTGACGTAAGGCTCATCAACCTGTAATTTCCTGGATTATCCTTGCTTCCATTCTTAAACAAAGGAACAACATTAGCTATTCTCCAGTCCTCTGGGACCTCACCTGTAGCCAGTGAGGATACAAAGTTTCAGTCAAGGCCCCAGCAATTTCCTCCCTTGCTTGCCTGAGTATTCTGGGGTAGATCGCATTAGGCCCTGGGAATTTATCTATTTTAATGTATTTCAAGACGCCCAACACCTCCTCCTTTTTGATCTCAAAGTCGCCCAGACTATCTACACATCCTTCCACAGACTCATCATCCACCAAGCACTTCACTTTGGTGAATACGGATTCAAAGTACTCATTTATTACCTCACCCATTCCTCCAGCTCCACGCATGGATTCCCTCCCCTGTCCTTGAGTGGGCCAACCCATTCTCTGGCTACCCTCTTGTTTTTTACATACATATAAAAAGCCTTCGGATTTTCTTAATCGTGTTTGGCATTGACTTTTCGTGGCCCCATTTAGCCCTCCTGACCCCTTGCTTAAGTTCCTTCCTACTTTCTTTATATTCCTCACGGGTTTCGTCTGTTCCCAGCCTTCAAGCCCTTACAAATGCTTCCTTTTTCTTTTTGACTAGGTTCACAATATGCCTCATTATCCAAGGTTACCGAAACTTGCTATACTTATCCTTCCTCACAGGCACATGCCGGTCCTGAATTTCTAGCAATAAATATTCGACAGCATCTTCCAAACCCACAACCACTACCATCTAGAAGGACAAGATCAAGAGATGCCGGGGAACCCCACCACCTGGAGGTTCCCCTCCAAGTCACTCACCACCCTGACTTGGAAATATATTGCCGTCCCTTCACTGTTGCTGCGTCAAAATCCTGGAACTCCCTCCCTAACAGCACATTGCATGTACCTACACCTCAGAGGCTGCAGCAGTTCAAGAAGGTAACTCACCACCACCATCTGAAGTGCAATTAGGGATGGGCAATAAATGCTGGCCTAACCAGTGAAGCCAGCATTCCATCAATTAAGTTTTTTTTAATTCCTGAAAAATACAAAGCGTAACTGTTAGGTGATCTGCATGATCAGCACTTAGGGATGTGTTTGACAAAGAATCTGGTCACTCTTTGGTAGCCAGGGTTAGAAAAAGACATACAAAACACAGTGAAATGGTTGGAGGGTATGTCAAGCCGTAGAGATGAAGCTGCCATCGATAAATTTGCAAATGTGGAAATGGGGAGCTAGAGAGTAGCAGAGGGGACATATACAGAATTTGAAAGGTAACAGCTATTCATTGTGATGACAGCCATTTGAAGTGTGTTGTGATGTTCCCAATGAATCAAACAACAAGTAGAAAAACTCTAGATATTTTGCATAGATTTTTTTCTGCTTATGAGTTCCCGGAGGAAATGGTATCCGACAATGCACCTTAATTTTGTTCAGAAGCGTTTGCACAGTTCAAGAGAATGAATGGGTTAAATCACACTGGAGTTCGACCATATCATTCTGCTTCCAGTGGAGCAGCAGAGTGCACATTGCAAATTGTTAAGGGTTCTCTTAGATCAAATCTGAACAAATCTCACTACTACTGGCAGAAGGCCAGCTGAATTGTTTCTAAGAAGACGGCCCAGAACAAGGTTTTCATTGCTCAAGACACATCAATGAGCACAATAAGTAGATGAGAAACAATCGAGACAGAAAAAGAATCATAAAGCCACATCATTTAGCACAGTAAGTAGAAGAGAAGCAATTGAGACAGAAAGAGAGTCATGATACTAAGGGGAAATGTTTCTTCCTATCTATCCCTCAAATTTTGTACACCTCAATCAGACCACCCCTCAGCCTTCTCTGCTCCAAGGAAACCAAACCCAGCCAAACTACCTTCACTCCGTAGCTGGAATGCTTCAGATCAGGCAACAGCCTGGTGAATCACCTCTGCACCTTTTCTACTGCAATCTTATCCTTCCTATACTGCGGCAACCAGAACTGCATACAGTACACTAGCTGTGGTTTAATGAGCATTTTATTGAGCTCCACCGTATCTCCCTGCTCTAATGTTCTATACCTCAGCTAATAAAGGTAAGTATCTCATATGCCTTGTTAACCACCTTATCTACCTGGCCTGCTGCCTTCAGGGATCTTTGGATATGCACTCCAAGAACCCTCTGCTCCTTTGTACTTCCTAGCGTCCTGCCGTTCATTGTGTATTCCATTGCCTTGTTAGTCCTCCCAAAATGCATCACCTCACACTTTTCAAGGTTAAATTCCATTTGCCACTGTTTTGCCCATCTGACCAGCTATCTATATCATCCTGTAATCTCAGACTTTCCTCCTCACTATTGTTACACCACCAATTTTCATGTAATCTGTGAACTTACTGATCCTATCAGCTCACATTTAGACCATTAATGTATTCTACAAACAACAAATACTACAATCCCTGTAGTCCACCACTGGACACGGGCTTGCGGTCACAAAGACAACCTTCGACCACTAGCCTCTGCCTCCTGCCTCTACGTCAATTTTGGTTCCAATTTGCCAAATTGTCCTGGATCCTATGGGCTCTTACCTTCTTGATCAGTCTCCCATGCATGGCCTTGTCAAAAGCCTTACTGAACTCCAAGCAGCCATGTCAACTGAACCTGATTGGAAGTTTTGGGCCATTTTACATTAAGAAGGGAGGAACCTTAATTTTGTTCAGAAGAGTTTGCACAATTCAAGAGAATGAATGGGATAAATCACACTGGCGTTCGACCATATCATCCTGCTTCCAGTGGAGCAGCAGAATGCACAGTACAAATTGTTAAGGGTTCTCTTAGATCAAATCTGAACAAATGTTAGTTGTCATTGGATCACAGGTTGACGATTTTCTATTTGTTTGTCATAATAAATTTCATTACTACTGGCAGAAGGCCATCTGAATTGTTTCTAATTGTTTATATTTGGATTTGCATTTTTTACTGTTGTTGTTACTGTTATTATTATAAAATTACAAATACCTTAATAAAATGTTTTTTTTTAAAGAAGGGAGGAGTGTAATAATACCCACTTAAGGCCACTCATGTTTTTATGTAGATTCAACAAAGTCAGATCAAACTAGTTCACTTTTGTACCAGACGCTATATTGTACACATAAGACCATAAGGGGACCATAACCCCTGATCCCCTTATTGATAAAAAACCTATCTATCTCTGTTTTGAAGACACTCAGTGGTTTGGCCTCTACAGCCTTCTGCAGCAAAGAGTTCCACAGATTCACCACCCTCTGGCTGAAGAAATTCCTCATCATCTCTGTTTTAAACGATCGTCCCTTTAGTCTGAGATTGTGTCCTCTGCTTCTAGTTTTTCCCACAAGTGGAAACATTCTCTCCACGTCCACTCTATACAGGCCACGCGGTATCCTGTAAGTTTCAATAAGATCTCCCCTCATCCTTCTAAACCCCAATGAGTAGAGACCCAGAGTCCTCAACTGTTCCTCATACGACAAGGTTTCCGTTCCAGGGATCATTCTTGTGAACCTCCTCTGGACCCTTTCCAAGGTCAGCATATCCTTCCTTAGATACGGGGCCCAAAACTTATCACAATGCTCCAAATGGGGTCTGACCAGAGCCTTATTCAGCCTCGAAGTACATCCCTGGTCGTGTATTCCAGCCCTCTCGACATGAATGCTAACATTGCATTTGCCTTCCTAACTGCCGACTGAATCTGCATGTTAACCTTAAGAGAATCGTGAACAAGGACTCCCAAGTCCCTTTGTGCTTCTGATTTCCTAAGCATCTTCTCATTTAGAAAATAATCTGTGCCTCCATTTCTCCTTCCAAAGTGAATAACCTCACACTTTTCCACATTGTATTCCATCTGCCACTTCTTTGCCCACCCACCTAGCCTGTCCAAGTCCTTCTGAAGCCCGCTTGCTTCCTCAATACTAACTGCCCCTCTACAGATCTTTGTATCATCTGCAAACTTAGCAACAGTGCCTTCAGTTCCTTCTTCCAGATCATTAATGTATATTGTGAAAAGTTGTGGTCCCAGCACCAACCCCTGAGGTACACCGCTAGTCACCGGCTGCCACCCTGAAAAAGACCCCTTTATCCCCACTCTCTGCCTTCTGCCATTCAGCCAATCCTCTATCCATGTCAGATCCTATCCTGAACACCATGGGCTCTTAATTTATTTAACTGTCTCCGATGCGGCCCCTTGTCAAAGGCCTTCTGGACATCTAAATAAATCACGTCCACTGGTTCTTCTTTGTCAAACTTCCTTGTTACTTCCTCAAAGAACTCTAACAGATTTGTCAGACATGACCTCCCCTTGACGAAGCCGTGCTGACTCAGTCCTATTTTATCATGCACTTCCAAGTACTCCGAGATCTAGGGCGGAATTCTCCGCCCCGCCGCGCTACATTTATGGGATTATCCATTACACCGGCCGGTCAATGGGGTTTCCCATTGTGGGGAAGCCCCACACCATGGGAAATCCCCAGGCACCGGCGTAACGGAGAATCCCGTCGGCGGAGAACCCCGGCCCTCATCTTTAATAATGGACTCTAAAATATCACTCCAGAATGAGTGCTGTTGTTCTGCAAAGACACTTGTATGAGCATACGAACATACAAATTAGGAGCAGGAGTAGTCCATTCGGCCCCTCTCGCCTGCTCCACCATTTCATAAGATCATGGTTGATCTGATTTTAACCTCAACCCCACATTCCCAGCTATCCTTTACAGCCTTTCACCCCCTTGCTGATCAAGAATCTATCTGCCATAAAAATATTTTGCCAAATCCAGCTGGATGAGTCCAGCAGAAGGCTCTGCACCTTCAACACACCGTTTGGCACTGTCTCGGCATCGGAGCTCTTCCATCGCATCATGGAGCAGATGATGGAGGGCATTGAAGGGGTTCATGTGTACGTGGACGACATCATCATATGGTCCACAACCCCTGATTAGCATGTTTACCGTCTCCAGCAGGTATTCCGCCGTGTCCATGCCAATGCCTGAGGCTGAACAGGTGCAAATGTTGCTTTGGCATGTCGACACTCAAGTTCCTAGGTGACCAGATCTCTCAGCAGGGCGTGCGCCCGGACACAGACAAGGTCAAGGCCATCGAAGCCATGAAGGTTCCTGAAGTCAAGAAAGCGGTGTTGCGCTTCCTGTGTATGGTCAATTTTCTGGGCAAGTTCATCCCACACCTGGCCTCACACACCACGGCCCTACGAAAACTGGTGAAAAAGTCCATTGCCTTTCGTGCGGAAGGCAGCACATCAGGCAGAGTGGTTGGAGCTGAAAGCCAAGCTCACCACTGCACCAGTCTTGGCATTTTTTGACCCAGACAGGGAGACGAAGATCTCGACAGATGCGAGCCAGGATGGAATCGGTGCCATGCTGCTTCAACGCGATGACACTTCTTCCTTTGGCACCGGTAGCCTCCGCATCGAGGGCCATGACGGCCACTGAAACAAGGTATGCGGAAATAGGGAAGGAATGCCTGGGCCTTCTCACTGGCATTCTCAAGTTTCACGACTATGTCTATGGCCTGCCGACATTCACTGTCGAGACGGATCATAGGCCTCTGGTCCACATTATCCACAAGGACCTGAACGACATGACGCCTCAGTTGCAGCACATCCTCCTCAAACTCAGAAGGTATGAATTTGACTTAGTGTACACACCTGGCAAGGAGCTCATCATCGCTGATGCATTGTCCCGCTCCATCACATTGCCTAATGAACCGCTAGAAATCATCCGGCAGATTGAATCACAGGTGCAGCTGTGTGCTAGCACCCTCCCGGCGTCTGATGAGAAGGTGGTTTGTATCTGCGAGGAGACAGCCAAAGACCCCTCTTGCAGCGTGTCATGTACCACCTCGCTAATGATTGCAGAAAGGGCAGTTCCCTCAATTTTACAATGTAAACGACAACCTGACGGTGATTGATGGTATCCTCCTCAAGCTGGACCGGATTGTCATTCCACTCAGTCTCCAGAGCTTGGTGCTCCGCCAAATCCACGAGGGACACCTGGGCGTCGAGAAGTGCAGACGCAAGCCAGGCAGGTTGTCTACTGGCCCGGTATTAGCCAGGACATCTCGAACATGGTCCGCAACTGTGCAACCTGTCAACGCTTCCAGCCAGCGCAGAGCAAGGAGACGCTCCAGCAGCATGAAATCGAGACCTCCTTGTGGTCCAAGGTTGGCATCGACCTCTTTCGTGCGAATGGTCGTGACTACGTGTTGGTTATTGACTATTTCTCCAATTATCCTGAAGTCGTGAAGCTTTCAGACCTCACATCTTGGACCGTCATCAAGGCCTGGAAGGAGATGTTCTCCAGGCATGGTATCCCACTCACTGTCATGAGTGACAATGGCCCGTGCTTCAACAGCCACGAGTGGTCTGTTTGCCAAGTCATACCATTTCAAGCATGTCACTTCCAGCCCACATTATCCACAGACCAATGGGAAGGTTGAAAAAGGGGTGCACATTGTGAAACAGCTCATCTGCAAGGCCGCGGATTCTGCGTCTGACATCTACCTCGCGCTGCTTGCGTACAGGGCGACACCTCTGTCCACTGGCATTTCGCCGGCTCAACTCCTGATGAACAGAGACCTGCGGACGATACTTCCAGCCATACACTTGCCCAACCTGGATCACCTCCCGCTGCTGCAGAAGGTGCAGCAGCTCTGAAACCAGCAAAAGCAGGGCTATGATGCTCATGCCACCGATTTGCCCGTGTTATCCCCGGCAGACACTGTCAGGATCAAGATATCGGATGGTGGCTGGTCTGCTCCAGCTATCGTTGTTCGACAGGCTGAGCCCCGCTCCTATGTTGTACATATGGCTGATGGTTCTGTTGTGCGATGAAATAGACGGGCACTGCGCAAAGTTGCCTGCCCGCAACCGCTTTCTTCTCCGTTTCCGTCCGTTGTTTTGCCACTTCCTGATACCTCGAACTACGAGGCCACCAGTCAGGCTTCCATCCCGCCTGTCACGGCGCCATCGTCCCCACCACCACCTCTCCGGCAGTCGACAAGGATCAGACGCAAGCCCCAGAGACTGGACTTATGAACATTTATTTTGTTTGCTATGTTCTGTTTTCTCACATTAGACAGCTGTCTTCACATGTAAATATGTTCACATATGCCACCGCTTGTAAATATGTTAATATATGCCACCACATGTAAATATGTTCCCATATGCCAACAAAACATTTAAAAAAGGGGAGATGTCATGATATGCAGACATGCCGGTAATGATATACAGACAGGCACAGACAGGCAGCTAATGAACATAGAGAACAGGACATGACCAATAAGCAGGCAGGACACTCAGGGGTGGTATCTCACTATAAAAAGCACGAGGCGCTCACACTCTGCCTCTTTCCACTGATGAACATCTACAGAGCGAGTCAGGGTGTATTTACAGTATCACACCTCCAGCACGTGGCTAAGAGCTAGTCTGGTTCAGTCAGACAGAGTAACCACACTTAGGTTAGCAGAGAGTCAAACTCATAGAGAACTGTGCTAACTGTGCGACTGGTTCAATAAATCAGATTGAACTAACTTCAAGGTCTGGAGTATCTTTTGGTTAAAGCTGCATCCAGTTGCAGCCTGTGTTATCCCAGAGTACATAACACGACACTCCCATTCCAGGTATTAGTCTAATAAACCTTCTCTGAATTCCTTCCAATGAACATATATTCTTCCTTAAAAATAGCAGACCTATATTCTACACAATACTCCAGATGTGGTCTCACCAATGCCCTGTATGACTAAAGCACAACCTCCCTGCTTTGTATCCAATTCTCCTTGCATTAACCAAAGCATCCTGTTAATGTTGTATCTCTGAATTTGCTACACAGAGAACAGAATGGAAGTGCTCACACTTCGGCTTTTTACACACAATGAGAGGTTTTATTAGGGATGTTGCCCATACAATCTAAGATGGAGAACTGAACTGAGGTCCGTGCAAACACTCATTGCTGACATCACTACAGATCACGTGATGTTTCACCGGCAGGGATGTATTCTCTGATACTTAATAATTAAATTTCCTAATTACTTGTTGTACTTGCATACTAACATTTTGCGATTCATGCACGAGGACCAGAACCCTCTGCTTTTCAGAGCTCTGCAATCTCTCAGCATTGAGATAATATGGTCCTTTTATAAGTGATAAATGTTATTTTTCACTGATTAGCCAAGCAGAATGTTATCAAGGTCTTGCTCCATGTGGGCAAAGAACTGAGAAGTTGCAAATGATACAGAACAATGTGCAAACATCAACATTTACCTACATGTGATTATGTGTTTGTGGAAGCCAATCATCTCAGTCGCAGGGAATCACTGCAGGAGATCCTCTGGGCAGCGTCCAATCTTTAGCTGCTTCATCAATGATCTACCTGACAACAACAAAAATCAGAAAACCCGAATAAAATTTAGACAGAGTAAATTTGATTTTGTGAAAGGGAAATGGCGTTTAAAAATTTTGTCAGAGTTCTTTAAAGAACAGCAGGGGGGAGAAAGGGCAACCAGTAGACGTAGCGTACTTGGACTTCCAAAAGTTAGTTAATAGTGCGCCACTTACCAGGTTACTGCTCAAGACAAGTACTCACGATATTGGGGGCAGTATGTTAGCATGGATAGATGATTGGTTAACTGCACGGAATAGAATCTGAATTAATCGGTAATTTACAGATTGGTAAACTGTAATGAGTGGAGGGATCAGTGCTGGGACTATTTATGATCCATATTAATGACTTGGATGAAGGGATGTATTTTCGCCAAATTTGCAGACGATATAAAGATAGGTAGGAAAGCAAGATGTGAGAAGATTTCAAAGAGACTGCAAAAGGATATACATAGGTTAAGTAAGTGGGAAAAAATTGATAATTGGAGTACAATGTGAGAAAATGAGGGATTGTCAACTTTGGCAGGAGGGAATGCAAAACAAAAGGTTATTTAAATGGAGAGAGAATGCAGAATACTACGGTCAGAGAGATCCGGTGTCCTAGTACAGGAATCATGTGCTGGTTTCTCCTACCAATATTCTCATGGACAATTGCATGTACAACACGTAGATTGATGAGGATGAGGGTAGGTAGGACTTCCTCTCTCATCGGGTGGCACAGTGACATGGTGTTTAGCAGTGCTGCCTCACACCACCAGGGACCGGAGTTCAATTCCCACCTTGGGGTGACTATGTGGAGTTCGCAAATTCTCCCTGTGTCTGCGTGGGTTTCCTCCGGGTGCTTCGGTTTTCTCCCACAGTCCTAAGATGTGCAGGTTAGGTGGATTGGCCATGCTAAATTGCCCCTTAGTCTGCAAAGATGTGCAGGTTAGGTGGGGTTATGGGGGGTGGGGGGGGGGGGGGGGCGGCGGGGGGGGGGGGGGGGGAATGGGTGCAGGTGGGGTGCTTTTTTGGAGGGCCAGCGCAGCCTTAATGGGCTGAATAGCAATATGGGATTCTATGGATTGGCTTTTTCATCACCAGCCACACACATAATCTGGCAAATATGTCCTTCAGGACTTGCCCAGCTCAGTCAGTAGTGATGTGAGCAAGTTATTCATGGTGATGGGCACTAAAGTGCCATGCCTGGTATGGTTCTCTGTCCTCTTAGTGTTTCTCGCAAGTAACATTCAACATGAACAGCACTGATTCATCAGCTGAGGGAAGATGGTAGTTGATAATCGGCAGTAGGGTTGATTCCCATGCTGATCTGATGCCTCGAGACACCATGCGGTCTCCAGTCAATATTGAGGATTTCCAGGGCTACTCCCTTCTGATTGTGTACTATTGTGCCACCACCTTTGGTGGGTCTTTCCTACTGGTTGGATGGATTATACCCATGTATGGTAATGAAATAATCTGAAACCTCGCTTGTTATTTTGGCACAAGTTTCCAGCTGTTAGTAAGAAGGACTTTACAGGGTTGACTGTCTGTTGTCATTTCCAGTGCAAGGGTGATGCAAGGTTGCGCGTCCAATTTTATTCTTACTTGACATTTTTGTAATGGTTTGATACATTTGAGAGTGTAGTTAAGAGTTTACTACCTTGCTGTGGATCTCTGAAACACAGAAAGGAGACCAATCAGCCCATCATGTCTGCACCAGCTCTCCGAATGAGCTATTCACTTTGGGTCATTTCTCTGCCATTCTCCCTGTAACCCTGCAGAATCTTCCTTTTCAGATTATAGTCTAATTCCCTTATGAATGCCTTGATTGAACCTTCCTCCATCACACCCTCAGTCAGTGCATTCCGGACCTGAACCACTCGCTGCGTGAAAACGTTTTCCCTCCTGTCATTTTTGCTTCTTTTGCCAATTACTTTAAATCTGTGCCGTATCAATATTAATCCTTTCTGCCTATCTACTCTGTCCGAACCTCTTATGAAATTCACTAATTGACCCTGGCTGACTGAATTAATATGAATGCGTTCTGCTTGAACATGAGGTGATTGTGTCTCATATAGGCCAGACAGATAATGATGGCAGACTTTCTCCCCTGAAGCGCATTAGTGAAACAGGTAGCTTTTTACCACAATCTACTAGTTCCATGACTTATTAATTAGTTGAATTTAAAATCTCCCAATTGCCATTGTTGGATTTGAACTCAGTCTCCATTGCTTTAATTTGTAAAATTACCATTATACTACCTGAGGAGTGACATCCCCATGCCTTGTTGAATATTTCCTTTAACCTATTGTCATAATTTTGTTCCAGTTCAGGTTCATGGATCACGATCAGAGCATAACCTCAGGTTCATTCTCCCCTACGTAATTCAGAGCACTGATACAATGTAGTTCCACAACGTCTGCTCCAGTTTCAATCAATGAATTCAGTGCTAACACAGGGTTACATTTTTGACCTTGCTGTTTCTATAGCTCAGCTGTTGATAGTTAAAATTGGTCGAACATTCAAAGAAGACCCTGATTAATTATTTGTAAAGGATGGCTGGTTTCTGCCTTTACTTCTGGAATTGCTATCAAACGTCATTGTTTTGTCGCCACATACTTTATTCCAACCATTTTCTTCTGTCCTTATTTCACTCTCCCGAGGCATGCTTCTTGAAGGATTTATCTTACACCATTGTCACTGGCGGGGAGACTGCAATTAATATCACATTTACTGTATTGAACCACTTTGGAACAAGAGCAGGCACTGTTTATAACTCCAGCTGTTAGTATATTTAATACACTAACTGTTGTAAGACCTGTGAGCACTGACAGCTTTCTAAAACTGTTTTCAAATTAAAATGTATACTGTAATGTCCATGGAATTTCACATATAGTTTTCATTCCATAGTTATTGATTTTTAAAAACTTTCTCAAATAGGATCATAGAATTTACAGTGCAGAAGGAGGCCATTCGGCCCATCGGGTCTGCACCAGCCCTTGGAAAGAGCACCCTACCCAAGCACACACCTCCACCCATCCCCAGAACCCTGTAACCCCAACTACCTTTTTTCTGGTTTAGCATGGCCAATCCACCTAATAAGCACATCTTCGGACTGTGGGTGGAAACCGGAGCACCCGGAGGAAACCCACACAGACATGGGGAGAACGTCCAGACTCCGCACAGACAGTGACTCAAGCTGGGAATCAAACCTGGGACCCTGATGCTGTGAAGCGACAGTGTTAACCACTGTGCCGCCCACATGGCTACAGTGAAGTCAGATATGTTCTGATCAATATATGTGCAACAAAAATACCTTTGGTTTTCAAATTGTTCAGTGAACTTAGTGCGTGACTGAGGCACCAGTGACTGTAGTCAGCAAGTAGTACTATTTGACCAATAGAATCTCAACATTGTTTTCTATGTCACCAAAAGCATTCTGATTTATAAAGCCTCAGGAGATGGGGGGCTGGGGTTAAGGATTACTGGGAGCAAGCTGTCGTACGTCACACCTGAGAACAAAGGCAGAGGAGCAGCTGGGCTAACTGTGGAATTACTTTTCTGCCTCTAAAGTGTTGGACAGAAAACAGAGAGCAAGGTCTCGCAGAGAGAAAGGCTGCAGCTAGTGTGATCAGCAGTGAGGAGAGGGCTGCTTCTGCTCTACATGCTTGCAGGCAGGCCATGGAAGGGGGGGCCGTCTCTAGTCAAAGTATTACAACCTGTGGAAATCTAAACACGCCAGAAGATTTGTCCTGATTAAACCAGGAGGAGAAATTGTCAGAGTAGATCTTACTCAGGTACTCATTTTGGAAATTCTCCAAAAACTGAGGAAAATGTCTTTTGACGATCAGTAAAGATCAGTAACGATCAGTAAAGATCAGACGATCAGTAAATCTGCGCTGTAAATTCTATGATAAAGGTTATGAGTTGGCAAAACGGGGAGATGTGAACCCATTCGAAGCTGACAGTGGCCGTGGACAGTTTCCTATAAATACTATAATCCTGGGGAGAGAATGTTGTCATGTATGGGTGGCACAGTGGTTAGCACTGCTGCCTCACAGCACCAGAGGAAATAGCTGAGGCCTTGACAGAAATCTTTGGATCCTCGCTGTCTTCAGGGGATGTCCCGGAGGACTGGAGAATAGCCAATGTTGTTCCTCTGTTTAAGAAGGGTAGCAAGGATAATCCCGGGAACTACAGGCCGGTGAGCCTTACTTCAGTGGTAGGGAAATTACTGGAGAGAATTCTTCGAGACAGGATCTACTCCCATTTGGAAGCAAATGGACGTATTAGTGAGAGGCAGCACGGTTTTGTGAAGGGGAGGTCGTGTCTCACTAACTTGATAGAGTTTTTCGAGGAGGTCACTAAGATGATTGATGCAGGCAGGGCAGTAGATGTTGTCTATATGGACTTCAGTAAGGCCTTTGACAAGGTCCCTCATGGTAGACTATTACAAAAGGTGAAGTCACACGGGATCAGGGGTGAGCTGGCAAGGTGGATACAGAACTGGCTAGGCCATAGAAGGCAGAGAGTAGCAATGGAGGGATGCTTTTCTAATTGGAGGGCTGTGACCAGTGGTGTTCCACAGGGATCAGTGCTGGGACCTTTGCTCTTTGTAGTATATATAAATGATTTGGAGGAAAATGTAACCGGTCTGATTCGTAAGTTTGCAGACGACACAAAGGTTGGTGGAATTGCGGATAGCGATGAGGACTGTCAGAGGATACAGCAGGATTTAGATTGTCTGGAGACTTGGGCGGAGAGATGGCAGATGGAGTTTAATCCAGACAAATGTGAGGTAATGCATTTTGGAAGGTCTAATGCAGGTAGGGAATATACAGTGAATGGTAGAACCCTCAAGAGTATTGAAAGTCAAAGAGATCTAGGAGTACAGGTCCACAGGTCATTGAAAGGGGCAACACAGGTGGAGAAGGTAGTCAAGAAGGCATACGGCATGCTTGCCTTCATTGGCCGGGGCATTGAGTATAAGAATTGGCATGTCATGTTGCAGCTGTATAGAACCTTAGTTAGGCCACACTTGGAGTATAGTGTTCAATTCTGGTCGCCACACTACCAGAAGGATGTGGAGGCTTTAGAGAGGGTGCAGAAGAGATTTACCAGAATGTTGCCTGGTATGGAGGGCATTAGCTATGAGGAGCGGTTGAATAAACTCGGTTTGTTCTCACTGGAACGAAGGAGGTTGAGGGGAGACCTGATAGAGGTGTACAAAATTATGAGGGGCATAGACAGAGTGGATAGTCAGAGGCTTTTCCCCAGGGTAGAGGGGTCAATTACTAGGGGGCACAGGTTTAAGGTGAGAGGGGCAAGGTTTCGAGTAGATGTACGAGGCAAGTTTTTTACGCAGAGGGTAGTGGGTGCCTGGAACTCGCTACCGGAGGAGGTAGTGGAAGCAGGGACGATAGGGACATTTAAGGGGCACCTTGACAAATATATGAATAGGATGGGAATAGAAGGATACGGACCCAGGAAGTGTAGAAGATTGTAGTTTAGTCGGGCAGCATGGTCGGCACGGGCTTGGAGGGCCGAAGGGCCTGTTCCTGTGCTGTACATTTCTTTGTTCTTTGTTCTTTGTTCAGGGTCCTGGTTCAATTCCAACACTGATTGTCTGTGTGGAGTTGCAAATTCTCTCCGTGTCTGCGTGTATTTCCTCCGGGTGCTCCGGTTTCTTCCCACAGTCCAAAGATGTACAGGTTAGGTGCATTGGCCATATTAAATTGCCCCTAAGTGTCCACAGCTTAGGTGGGTTTAAAAGGATAAGGCGGGGGATTGAGCCTAGGGGGATTGAGCGAAGGGTCAGTGCAGACTCGATGGACTGAATGGCCTCCTTCTGCACTGAAGGGATTCTATGATGTGTATGTAATGTGGGGTCAAGGGTTGTGTTAAAGCATTACTAAGAGTTTTTCCTGTAGCTTACAGTATTAGTTGATTAATGGAATACTGGAATCTGGAACATTGTGTGTAGTTTTGGTCTTCATCTTTCAGAAAGGATATACTTGCATTGGAGGCGGTACAAAGGAAGTTCAATTAATTGATCCCTGGGATGTGGGACTGAATAAATTGGGCTTATATTCTCTAGAATTTAGAAAAACAAATTTCTCATTGAAACATTCAAGATTCTGAAGGAGCTTGGTAAGGTCGATGCTGAGAGATATTTCTGCTGGTCGGGGACACAATCGCAGGATAAGAGGCTGATCATTTGGGACTGAGACAAGGAGAAATTGCTTCACTCAAAAGGTTGCAAATTTTGAAATTCTTTACCCCATCGGGTTGCTCCATTGTTGAATACATTTAAGGCTGAGATAGACAGATTATTGATCTCTCAGGGAATCAAGGGATATGGGGAGCAGGGGCGAAATTCTCCCCCAATGGCGGGATGTCCGCCGACTGGCGCCAAAGCCGGCGCCAATCAGACGGGCATCGCGCCGGCCCAAAGGTGCGGAAGGCTCCGCATCTTTGGCGGCCTAGCCCCAACATTGAGGGGCTAGGCCGACGCCGGAGGGATTTCCGCCCCGCCAGCTGGCGGAAATGGCGTTTGTTTCCCCGCCAGCTGCCGCGGAAATGCGGCGCATCCGCGGGAGCGTCAGCGGCCGCTGTCAGTTTCCCGCGCATGCGCAGTGGGGAGAGTCTCTTCCGCCTCCGCCATGGTGGAGGCCGTGGCGGAGGCGGAAGGGAAAGAGTGCCCCCACGGCACAGGCCCGCCCGCAGATCGGTGGGCCCCGATCGCGGGCCAGGCCACCGTGGGGGCACCCCCCGGGGTCAGATCGCCCCACGCCCCCCCCCAGGACCCCGGAGCCCGCCCACGCCGCCTGGTCCCACCGGTAAATACCAGGTTTGATTTACGTCGGCGGGACAGGCAATTCCTGGGCGGGACTTCGGCACATCCGGGCCGGAGAATCCAGCGGGGGGTCCCGCCAACCGGCGCGGCCGGATTCCCGCCCCCGCCCAATCTCCGGGAGCGGAGACTTCGGCGGGGGCGGGGGCGGGATTCACGGCGGCCAACGGCCATTCTCCCACCCGGCGGGGGGTCGGAGAATGACGCCCCAGATATGGGAAAGTGGAGATGAAGCCCAAGATCAGCCATGATCACGCTGAATGGCAGAGCAGGCGCGATGGGTCAATGGTCTACTCCTGCTCCTATTTCTTGTGTGAGTTTTGAATAGTAGGAAATGTTTACTCATTTTTCTTTTCGTTGGTTTGTTGCAGTAAAAGTCTTAAAACTCGAAAGCCTGTTATGCAATTATTTAAATAGGTTACAGGGAATTCAAACCTCTTGGTTAAAATTATTGGTCTCTATGGAGATCATCACAGTATTCATATTTGAAAGTATAAAATTATATGTTTTAATTGAAATAAATTATTTTTAATACTATACAATTTAGATTTGTTTTCAATTGAAAGAAGTTACAATTACAAATGCGTTTGGTTTAATGCAAAAACTAATATTTTCACAGCCGCACTTTTCCAGAATCCTACATGTTGGAAAAGTACAAAAGAATCAAAGTTGCAGACAGCAAATAAAGCTCCTTCCGAACAGGGGCATGAATCAAGCTCCCAAATAGAATTAGCATCGAATGAAGAAGTTGGATTTAAGTAAGTAGCACTCAGCTAAAACAAATTAACACATTAATATGCACAAATGTTTAAGATGACATTAAAATGATCTTATTCCTTAAAATGTTTAATTAAGTACAGGGTGAGACCAGATAAACTAAAATAAAACATTGATATTCTTCATGAAAAGGAAAAAAATGTAATTTTGATATGTTAATGGAAGGAATAACTCTATTCTGCTTCATACTAATTAAACATAGGTTAAGGGTCTACTGGAAAATAAATAATATTTTGCCAGTGATGAAATATTCCAGGTTGCTTTTACTTGCATTGAATATTCAAAGCTCGCTTGTGTCCTCGGATATAAGATTTAAGGATTGCCTGGTTCGAGTAAACCAGCTGAATTTAAACTTAGACATGGGTTCTGATCTTCATTTACTGGATATTCAGATTTGAGTTCCTTTGCAATATGATAGAGTTTAGTGAGAGCTTTAAGTGCTATCTGTTGCAACAGCTGTCCCTGTACTTACAGATTAAGTGGTGGATGAAGATGAAAATAATCCTAACTGGGAAATTCAGAAAAGTCCCAATAGACTTCTGGTGCTTTGGTTCAGATTCAAAAATGTCTTCAAAGCACCAGGTATATTTTCTTTTGCACTGCTGAGTGAACTTAACAGACTATCATTGAGTGTTTGTGCAGAATCAAAGAGAGGATTTTGTTTCCACCTGATTATATAACTTCATGTTATGAACCATCCTCCAAATATTGGGTCCTATTTAATACTTTGCTGTCTGCTGGTTGTAATCTTCGCGCCATCTTCTTCAAGTCTACGCTGTCACCTGGGTAGATTAATTATTATTTTGCTTGACAGAGTGTAGCAATCAATGCACATTCCATTATAAAAAGCTGTGAAAGTCACTTATAAACATACTAATTAGGAGCATCGAGCTCCCGCTGTCATTCCATAAGATCATGGATGATCTTCCATAAGATCTGATTGTAACCTCAACTCCACATTCCCAACTACCCACGATAACCTTGGTTTTCAAAAATCCGGCTACCTCCATCTTAAAAATATCCAGACTTTTCTTGCACTGCCTTTTGAAGAAGAGAATTCCAAAGACTCACTACCCTCAGGTTCATAGAGTAGTTAAGAAGGCATACGGGACATTTGCCTTTATCAGTCGTGGCATAGATTATAAAAGTAGGGAGATTATGTTGGAGCTGCACAGAGCTTTTCTTAGGCCACAGCAGGATTACTATCAGCAGGTCTCGTCGCCTCACTATAAGAAGGACATGATTGCACTGGATAGGGTGCAGAGGAGATTCACCAAGATGTGGGATGGAGAATTTGAGCTATGAAGAGAGGCTGGATAATCTCAAGTTGTTTTCTTTAGAGCAGAGAAGGTTGAGGGGGGAATATAATAGAGGTGTTTAAGATTATGAGGGGTATGGACAGGGTTGATAGGAAGCAGCTGTCCCCCCTACTTGAAGAGTCAATAACAAGGGGGCATAATTTTAAGGTGAAAGGCAGGAGGTTTAGAGGGGATTTGAGGCATACAATTTTCACCCAGAGGATGGTGGAAGACTGGAATGCACAGCCTGGGAGGGTAGTAGAAGTGGGAAACCTCACAACCTTTAAAACGAATGTGAATGAGCACTTGAAATGTCATAACATTCAAGGCTATGGGCCAAGCGCTGGAAAATGAGATTACTGTCACTAATCTCACAGGCGCAGCCGGTAGATGTGGGGTGAAGCCTCCTGCGGGCTCCCCAGCAGCCAGTACTCCTCGCGAGATCTACCCAGATCTCACAAGGCATTGGGATCAGAATCCAACCCATAATGGGTAAGGCCAAGCCGCACTCGCTTAAGTCAGTTTTAAACCGTCTTCAGTGAGCTCACCCGAGATCTATCAGCCTCCCGGGATCTACTGGCCTCTCCAGGGAGACCCCATGAGCAATCTGGAACTTGTAGAATTTAACGGTTATCAAGGTGAGTGGACCAGGTGGAACGTGGACCAGGTGGAACGGCACCTGAGGATATTTCAGTCCTTCCGAGGTCCCTGGGTGGTCAGGGACAGGGCAGCATGGCTCTCTGGTCCTCCCCCTGGTATGCAGGTACCTTCGCACTGCCAGGCTGGCACCATGGCACTGCCGGCAGGAACCACAAACATTCAAACTTTCCACGACTGACGAACAGTAACTCACCGTTAGCACATGTGACTAGCACTGTGGCTTCACAGCGGCAGGGTCCCAGGTTCGATTCCATGCTGGGTCACTGTCTGTGAGGTGTCTGCACGTTCTCCCCGTGTCTGCATGGGTTTCCTCCGGGTGCTCCAGTTTCCTCCCACAGTCCAAAGATGCGCAGGTTAGGTGGATTGGCCATGCTAAATTGCCCTTAGTGTCCCCCTTAGTGAGGGCTGAAATGGGTTGGTGCAGACTCGATGGGCCGAATGGCCTCCTTCTGCACTGTATGTTCTATGTTCACCAAGGTTTTTCCAACAGCACCTTCCAAACCCACGGCCATTACTATCTAGAAGAAGATCAGCAGATACCTGGGACCCCCACCATTTGGAGGTTCCCTTCCAAGTCACTCACCACCCTAACTTGGAAATATATTGCCGTATCTTTTCTGTCACAGGGACAAAATCCTGGAATTCCCTCCCTAACAGCACTGTGGGTGTACCTACACCTGAAGGACTGCAGCAGTTCAAGAAGGCAACTGACCTCCACCTTCTGAAGGGCAACTAGGGAATGGGCAATAAATGCTGGCCTAACCAGTGATGCCCGCATCCTGTAACTTAATTTTTTTTTAAACGCAGAGATCAGGGCACCCTTTCAAAATGGTGCCCCGATCTCTGAGGAGCCAGTGTGGCCAGCGAAGTCAGCTCCCCAGTGATGAAAATAATTCTAAGTGTGGACGAAACTGGTGAGAAACTTCCCAGGGCTCAAAAAGTGACTAATGTGTCGTAAGATAGCGGTGGGAAACTCCCAGTAAAACCCGCCACAAATGACACATGGAAACTTTTCCGTTAGATCGCACCCAGTTTTGTCAGTGCAGACTCGATAGGCCAATGGGCCTCTTCTGAACTGTACGATTCTGAGAGAATATTTTTTTCCTCATCTATGTCTTCAATGGGCAACCCTTTATTTTAACACTGTGATCCCTAGTTCTAGATTCGCCAACAAAAGGAAACATCCTTTCCATATCCACCTTGGCAAGTCCCCCCAGAAACATCTATGTTTCAATCAATTTGCCTCTTAGTCTACTAAACCCAGCAGATACAAGCCCAGCATATACATCCTTTCCTTAAAAGACAACCCTCACACCCCAGTCTAGTAAACCTCTTCAAACTGCTGCCAAAACGTTCATATCCTCCCTTAAATAAGGAAACCAATACTGTGCACAGCACTCCAGATGTGGTCTCCCCAATGCCCTGTAATTGAGGCATAACCTTCCTACTTTTGTATTCAATTCCCATTGCAATAAATAATAACATGCTATTAGCTTTGCTAATTATTTGCTATGTCTGCATACTAACCTTTTGCGATTCATCTACTAGAACACCCAGATCCCTCTGCATTTCAGAGCTCTGCGATCTCTCGCCATTTAGATGTTTTTTTTATTCTTCCTGTCAAAATGGACAATTTCACATTTTCACACATTATACTCCATTTGCCAAATGTTTGCCCACTCACCTAACCTATCTCTATCACTTTGTAGCCTCCTTATGTCATCTACACAGCTTACTTTCAGACCGATCTTTGTGTCATCAGAAAATTGTGCAAATATCTTTGCTCCTTGCATCCAAATCATTTATATAAATTGTAGAATTGAGGCCCCATCACCAACCCCATGGCATACCATTCATTACATCCTGCCAACCAGAAAATGACTCATCTTCCGTCTCCTCTGTTTCCTGTTGGCTAGCCAACCTTCAATCCATGCCAATATTTACCCCCTACACCATGAACTTTTATTTTTTACAATGACCTTTGATGTGGCACCTTATCAAATGCCATCTGGAAATCTAAATACAGTTCCCCTTTATCCACAACACATGTTACTTCTTCAAAGAACTCCAATAAATTGGTTAAACATGATGTCCCTTTCACAAAACCATGCTGACTCTTCCTGATTATCCTGAATTTTTGCAAGTGCCCTGCTATAACATCTTTAATAATGGCTTCAAACATTTTCATGACAGAAATTCTGGTGATTCTATCCTTCCAGTGGGATGGAGGGATGATGTTGTTGGAGTGTACTATGTTGATTAATTTGATTCTGTGAATACGACCATGTTAGGCTATTGCTTGACTTATCTGTGAACAGTTCTCTCAACTTGGGCACCAGCTCTCAGATGTTGAGCTAGATAAAAATGAAGGGTTGAGATTGCGTGAGTCTTTCTCAGGACAAAGCTGTTTTGGTTCCAAAATGGTGCACAGTGCACATGCAAATTACTGGTTAGAGCCGCTCTGGACATCAACTGTAGTAGAACATTACTATTGGCAGAGGGATTTGCAGTGAAAGTATGCAGAATAAGAAAATCAGGGGCAAAATTCTCCGGAATCGGCGCGATGTCCGCCGGCTGGCGCCCAAAACGGCGCAAATCAGTCGTACATCGCGCCGCCCCAAAGGTGAGGAATGCTCCTCGCCCCGCGCCCCCCCCCAGGACCCCGGAGCCCGCCCGCGCCGCCTTGTCCCGCCGGTAAGGTAGGTGGTTTAATCTCCGCCGGCGGGACAGGCATTTTAGCTGCGGGACTTCGGCCCATCCGGGCCGGAGAATCGCGAGGGGGGGCCCGCCAACCGGCGGGGCGCGATTCCCGCCCCCGCCGAATCTCCGGTGCCGGAGAATTCGGCAACCGGCGGGGGCGGGATTCACGCCAGCCCCCGGCGATTCTCCGACCCGGCGGGGGGTCGGAGAATCTTGCCCCAGAACTCCAATCAGTGAGTAATGTTGATTTCACTAATGTGCTGCGTTTTGGAGTCCAACCCTTCAGCTAACACTTCATTTTAAATGCAGTGCAGGCGCAGCTAAGCATGTTTAATGGGACCAAGGACCTCTCAGCAAGACTATTTAAAGAATCATCATTTTCACTTGCCATTCCCCATTTACCTGCAGTCCCACACTTTACCTTCCCTCTGATGTGTTGGGTGCTCTGTATCCGTGGAACACATACGGGCCACTATTTTATTCAGTTAGAAACTGTTGAACATACTTTCACTGTGGGTTAACACGATGTTAGATTAAACTAAAGACCTATGCCTGTCCTAACCAGTCTATGCACTCAGCACATGGTGAAGATCTGTGCTGTAAGCTGTAAGCTCTGTCCTTCTGAGAGGCTGCATCCCGAATGAGCGGGAACTCTGATGCCCCCTGTCTTTATAGTGAGTGTGCTCTAACTGGTGATTGGCTGCGGTGTTGTGTGTGTTGATTGGTCTTGCTGTGTGTCCATCAGTGTGTGTGTATCTGAACCATGATATACTGGTGTGTATTATGACACCCTCTATTACTTACATCACAATGTCCACTTGATCACAATGCTGATCACAAAATAAACACTCCAAATGGGGGGCGGGATTCTCCCCTACCCGGCGGGGCGGGGGGTCCCGGCGCCAAGGAGTGGCGTGAAACACTCCAGCGTCGGGCCGCCCCGCACCTTCAGGAGCTAGGCCGGCCCCACAGTGGTTTGCGCCGCGCCAGCCGGCGGGGAAGGGGCTTGGCCCCACGCCAACCGGTGCCGAAGGGCCTCCGCCGGCCGGCACGAGTTGGCACATGCGCGGGAGCGCCAGCATGTGCTGGCGTCATCCCAGCGCATGCGCGGGAGGGTTCATCTCCGCATCGGCCATCGCGGTGGACCACAGCGGCCGACGCGGAGGAATAGAGTGGCCCCACGGCACAGGCCCGCCCGCGGATCGGTGGGCCCCGATCGCGGGCCAGGCCACCGTGGGGGCACCTCTCAGGGCCAGATCCCCCCGCACACCCCCGAGGACCCCGGACGCAGCCCGCGCAGCCAGGTCCCGCCAGTAATGACCTACTCTAATTTACACCAGCGGGACTGGCAAAAGACGGGCGGCCACCCGGCCCATCGCGGGCCGGAGAATCGCCGGCGCTGCGAGCGGCCGCCGACCGGCACGGCGCAATTCCCGCACCCACCAAATCCCGGCGCCGGAGATTTGGCGGGCGCCGGAGATTTGGCGGGGGCCGGATTCACGCCGTCCCCCACGATTCTCCGACCAAGCGGGGGGGGTCGGAGAATCATGCCCCAAGTCTATAAAGCAAAAACATTCCAATACTCCATTCAAAAGTTGACTAATCACCCTTGTGTATCACCTTAGTGCCTGCCTTCTGTGCGTCTTTGTCTAAGAGCTTGTTTACAATGGCACTCCAGTGACTGCAACATTCCTGCTGATTTACAGTAAGGGAACTACAGCTCATCTTACAGGATATCCTTGAGCAGCTCTGGACCTTGAAGGCTCAACTTCAGACTGTACCATCTAGGCATAGGTGGAAGCATGCAGCGTTTGGGGACTGCTGAACAACAGTAAGTGTTCTGGTAGAGTGGCAGCATTGGGAGCAGAAACACTGTTATCCTGAGAGGGGACGGCAGGTTTGCGCTAAAAAAAGCCACTAACATTCCCATGGGGCGGCAGCTCAGCATTCCCAGCAGTGAGTTGGCGGACAAGTGCAGCATTGCTGTGACTTTCTTAAATGTGGTGTTAGACTAGAAGACCACAAGACATAGGTGCAGAATTAGACCACTCGGCCCATCGAGTCTGCTCCACCATTCAATCATGGCTGATATTTTTCTCATTCCCATTCTCCTGCCTTCTCCCCATAACCCCTGATCCCCTCATTAATCAAGAATCTATCTCTGACTTAAAGACACTCAGTGATTTGGCCTCCACAACCTTCTAGGGCAAAGATTACAAAGATTCACCACCCTCTGGCTGAAGAAATTTCTCCTCATCTCTGTTTTAAACGATCGTCCCTTTAGCCTGAGATTGTGTCCTCTGGTTCCAGTTTTCCTACAAGCGGAAACATCCTCTCCATGTCCACTCTATCCAGGCCTCACAGTATTCTGTAAGTTTCAATAAGATCCCCCCTCATCCTTCTAAACTCCAATGAGTACAGACCCAGAGTCCTCAACCGACAAGCTCTTCATTCCAGGGATCATTCTTGTTAATCTCCCTTGGACCTTTTCCAAGGTCAGCACATCCTTCCTTAGATACGGGACCCAAAACTGCTCACAATATTCCAATTGGGGTCTGACCAGAGCACAATGCAGCCTTAGAAGTACATCCCTGGTCTTGTATTCTAGCCCTCTAGACATGAATGCTAACATTGCATTTGCCTTCCTAACTGCTGACTGAACCTGCACGTTAACCTTAAGAGAATCGTGAACAAGGACTCCCAAGTTCCTTTGTGCTTCTGATTCCTAAGCATTTCCCCATTTAGAAAATTACTATGCCTCCATTCCTCCTTCTAAAGTGCATAACCTCACACTTTTCCACATTGTACTTCATCTGCCACTTCATTGTCCACTCTCCTAGCCTGTCCAAATCCTTCTGCAGCCCCCCTGCTTCCTCAATACTACCTGTCCCTCTACAGATCTTTGTATCATCTGCAAACCTAGCAACAGTGTCTTCAGTTCCTTCTTCCAAATCATTAATGTATATTGTGAAAAGTTGTGGTACCAGCACAGACCCCTGAAGCACCCCACTAGTCACCGGCTGCCATCCTGAAAAAGACCCCTTTATCCCCAGTCTCTGCCTTCTGCCAGTCAGCCAATCCTCTATCCATGCCAGGATCTTACCCTTAACACCATGGGCTCTTAACTTATTTAACAGTCGCCTGTGTGGCACCTTGTCAAAGGCCTTCTGGAAATCTAAATAAATCATGTCCACTGGTTCTCCTTTGTCTAACTTCCTTGTTGCCTCCTCAAAGAACACTAACAGATTTGTCAGACATGACCTCCCTTTGACAAAGCTGTGCTGACTCAGTCCTATTTTACCATGCACTTCCAAGTACTCCGCAATCTCATCTTTAATAATGGACTCTAAATCTTACCAATGACTGAAGTCAGGGTAACCGGCCTATAATTTCCGTCTTCTGCCTCCCTCCTTTCTTAAACAGCGGTGTTACATTAGCCACTTTCCAGTCCTCTGGGACCCTTCCTGCCTCCAGTGATTCCTGAAAGATCACCACCAATGGCGCCACAATCTCCTCAACTATCTCTTTTAGAACTCTGGGGTGTAGTCCATCTGGTCCAGGGGATTCTTTGTGTTGCTAAATTCAGGATGGGTGGCGTAGTGTTCACAAAGACCACAAAATAGCTTTAACTTGAACAAAGCTATAAATTTATTCACACTACTAATTTGCTTAGCATCAATGCCTTATATAATTGTAACTCTAGCTCCCTCTAGTGGCTGATCTAGACATTCCATTAACCCTTGCAGTTCTTACATTTATGATAATACCACATCCCCTTTCTTTGGAAAAGAAAAATTATTATAAATTTGTTTGTGATATTTTTCTTTGAACATTACATGAGCTAGAATTAAACATAAATTTGTGATCACTTTTTTACATTCATTGTGCGAGGTGCCAGGGCGAGGTCTTGCACTTTGGAAAAAAGAATAGAGGCATGGACTATTTTCTAAACGGTGACAAAATTCATAATGCTGAAGTGCAAAGGGACTTGGGAGTCCTAGTCCAGGATTCTCTAAAGGTAAACTTGCAGGTTGAGTCCGTAATTAAGAAAGCAAATGCAATGTTGTCATTCATCTCAAGAGGCTTGGAATATAAAAGCAGGGATGTACTTCTGAAGCTTTATAAAGCATTAGTTAGGCCCCATTTAGAATACTGTGAGCAATTTTGGGCCCCACACCTCAGGAAGGACATTCTGGCACTGGAGCGGGTCCAGCGGAGATTCACACGGATGATCCCAGGAATGGTAGGCCTAACATACGATGAACGTCTGAGGATCCTGGGATTATATTCATTGGAGTTTAGGAGGCTGAGGGGAGATCTAATAGAAACTTACAAGATAATGAATGGCTTAGATAGGGTGGATGTAGGGAAGTTGTTTCCATTAGCAGGGGAGACTAGGACCCGGGGGCACAGCCTTTGAATAAAAGGGAGTCACTTTAGAACAGAGATGAGGAGAAATTTCTTCAGCCAGAGAGTGGTGGGTCTGTGGAATTCATTGCCACAGAGGGCGGTGGAGGCCGGGACGTTGATTGTCTTTAAGACAGAAGTTGATAAATTCTTGATTTCTCGAGGAATTAAGGGCTATGGAGAGAGAGCGGGTAAATGGAGTTGAAATCAGCCATGATTGAATGGTGGAGTGGACTCGATGGGCCGAATGGCCTTACTTCCGCTCCTATGTCTTATGGTCTTATGGTCTTATTTGCAAATAACTATTACATCACTTTGTTGATGATAAATGAAGAATTAGTACAATCATTACAAATTTAATCTTTTCGGTGGTCACCTCTTTCTCGTTGACCTTCTCAGTGGTGTCTTCAATGTATGCAATCGATCTTCAACATTGTCTTGCTGTATTAGTGTCAAGTAAGGATTAGGGAAGTCAATGTCCTTGAAGATATTCTCTTGATCAATAACATGTTGAAGTTGAGACGGAACATGATGTTTGATTCGTAACAGTGCGCTTCTATTTTGTCTGAACATAGGACCTTGTTCAGTCTGAACCAAGTACGATCTTGGTGCGACTTGACTTCGAACTTTAGCTATGTGTTGCCATCCACCATCAGGATTTTGTATACGTATGTAGTCTCCTTCCTGTAACTTTGATAGGGGTTTTGTTTGCTTGTCACAGTTATCTTTTTGTTTCTGTTTTCCTAATCTGATGCAGTTGTGTATCTTGATGATCCATATCTGGAATAGTATCTCAAGTAATGTAGTCTGAATCTTTCTACCCATTAACATCTGAGCTGGTGATAATCCAGATGACAGTGGTGTTGCTCTGTACGTCAACAATGCCAAAGATAAATCTTGCTTTATGGAACAATTTTTTAATTATTCCACCCTTCTATGCTTTGTCATTTGTTTGAGGATAGAGTGGGCTTGATGTGATGTGATTAAAGTTGTACTTCTCTGCAAACTGTGTCCACTCCCAGCTTGTGGAGCAAGGACCATTGTCAGAGACAATGTGTAATGGTATCCTATGGCGTGCAAAAATGGATTTTCCTGCATGTATGACAGATCTTGCTGTCGAATTATTCAGCGTCATCACCTCAGGATAGTTGGAATAATATTGATGATGACTAGATAGTCACGACCTTTAAAGTAGAACAAATCCTTTGTTCCATGGATTGGTAATGAGTTCAGTTTCTTCCATACTTCCTTTGCACTGCACAGTCTGATGCATTTGGCAGATTGTGCATTGTCTTGCCAGTCTACAACATTTCTCTATACCCTGATGACCCTTGTGAATCTGTTGCGGAATTCCTTGTTGGAGGCTTTCAGGAATAACTATCCTATCTCCTTTGAGTCGGAATCCATCTATTACTGTGAGATCATCTTTGATATATCGAAACGCAGAGCAACATCCATTGGGCCATCCTCCTTTGACGTATTTTATAACCCTCTGGAGCGTCAAGTCCTTTTCTGTTTCTTCTTCGATGATTCATAGTTTTCGGTCAGACACTAGAAGCATCTCGGCAATAAATGAGGCTTGTGCTTCCACTATGTGTGCCATACCTGTGTCTGATGTTTCAGTATCAGTGGTAGCTCTGGATAAGGTATCCGCAACAACTATGTCTTACCGTGGCTCTTCCTGCTGGTCAGTTGAAGTCTTGGTTGTGTGAACCCTTTCAACTAGGTTTCAATTTCCGCAAGCATTCCCAATTAGCGATGACTTATCATCTTCCACTATCTCAAAGTCGATTGGCATTTCAATGTTGCCATTTCTAACAACGAGACGGCAGGATCCTCTTGTGACTATGTTGTTACCATTGTAATCAGTCAGCCAACAAGTAGATTTCTGTATTAGCAGTGTACTATAAGCTTGTCTTAATTTTTTTCTGTGATAATATTTGCATGTGCTCCTGTATCAATTTTAAATGGTATATCTGAGCCATTTATTTCTAATAATACAGTCCACTTTTTAATTATCTTTGAGAGCTGTTGGACTGGTTTGTCATTACAATCCAGCAAATTAATCCTTGTGACTGCTTCAATCATGAAGGTACACTTTAGCGTGTACGGTGAGAAATCTTCATTATCAGTTAAGATATTTGATTTTTTATCTTCATTTTGAACACTTTGGATTCTTCTGTCGTCATTGTAGGACTTTTAAAATTTGTTTACTGGAGAAGCTGTTGAGAAATGACACTGTGCTGCAAAGTGGTTGAACTTGCAACAATTGGAACATTGTTTGCCTTTTGCCTGACTATTTTTTTTTACTGTGGGTATGGCCACAACGTGTGCATGTCATCACACTCGTGATGTCATTCTCAAAATGGTCACCAGAAGTCATATGCAGTTTTCTGTGCTGCGACACAGCATTAATGGCGTCAGCTCCATTTCCCGATTTCACGCTCTTTTCGTTTGCCCTGAGCTCTGCATAATTAGAGGATGCTTGTTCACTGACTTTGCCCGTATTAATCACGTCTTCTAGCGGTAAAATCGGCCGTCTTAGCATTTTTTCACCCAAACGTTCGGCATTTATCCCAAATTCAACTTGATCACGAAGCATTGAATCGGCAGCGGAGGAAAAGTTACACGACTGCGCTCTTAACTTTAAAGCTGTTATGAAAGAACCTACCAACTCCCCTTTTAACTGCAGCCTTTTTCTGAACATACAGCGCTTATAGGTCTCATTCACCTGCTTCTTGCAGTGTTCATCGAACTTCTGTAGCACTATGTTATATTTTGTTTTATCCTCATCAGCAGTAAATACAAAGGAGTTATAAAGCTCTAATGCTTGCGTTCCAGCCAAATTTAGTACAAGTGCTATTTTTCACTGATTGGAAGCATTTTCTTGCGCGGAGGAAGATAGGAAAATGTCAAACTGCTGTTTAAAGACTGCCCAGTTTTTACATAGTTTACCATTTGTCCTGAAGTAGTCAGGTTTCTTGAGACTCTCTATCTTACAATTTATCTTCTGTCTAGATTTTCTGATCCGTGTAGTGGCTTGATAATTTTCTTCAATCTTTTTATGCTAACTTATCTAATCTAACTTCTTCTTACTTCTAGAAATAAATTCCTGGTAACAAGTGGTGTTCTTTGTGTTGCTAAATTCAGGATGGTTGGCGTAGTGTTCACAAAGAGCACAAAATAGCTTGAACTTGAACAAAGCTATAAATTTATTGACACTACTAATTTGGATTCGACATGTACTCCTAAATAATATACAGTTGATAATTAAAATATTCCCGTACCGGCCTCCCCGAACAGGCGCCGGAATGTGGCGACTAGGGGCTTTGCACAGTAACTTCATTGAAGCCTACTTGTGACAATAAGTTATTATTATATTAAAATATAATCTACACTCACTGTTCTTGTGTTACTGGATGCAGGAGGGGCTGCACCTTCATGAGGGTGAGGGTGTCCAATCCCAAATTCAGGGGTTGGGAGTTCAGATATGGGGGTTTGGGGAAGTGCTGTCATGGGAATGATTTCTGGTCAGGATGTTGCCTCCTGAGTGGGAATAGTGATGATGCTGCTGGTACAAAGCATTCCTGTTCGTCTTGACCCACAAGCAATGCTGTTAAGGCACTTATTATTATTTTCTTCAATGAGATGCGGGTATTGCTGGCAAGGCCATAATGTGTTGGCTCTGATTACCCTTGAAAAAGTAGTGCTGAGCCACCTTCTTAAACCATCTGGTGCAGTTACACCTTCAATGCCACTGGGAAAGGAGTTCCAGGGTTTTGATCCCATAACAATGAAGGACTGGGGATACAGTTCAAAGTCAGGATAGTGTGCATGGCTTGGAGGGGGACTTGCAGATGGTGGCGCTTTCATGGACCTGCTGCCCTTGTCCTTCTAGGTGATAGAGGTTGTGGATTTTGAAGGTCGCGTTGAAGGAGCCTTGGTGGGTTGCTGCCATGCAACTTGTAGATGGTAAGACTGATGCCACTGTGCATCAGTTGTGGAGGGAATGAATTATGTTTGTGAGTGGGGTGCCGATCAATTTGGCTGCTTTGCCTTAGATGGTGTTGAGCTTCTTGAGTGTTAGTGGAGGCGCACTCTTCCAGATAGTAGAGAGTATTCCATCACACTCCTGACTTGCACCCTGTAGATGCTGGACAAGCTTTGGGGAGTCAGGTGGTTTGTTACCTGACTCAGAATTCTCAGCCTCTGACCTGCTCTTGTCGCCACAATATTTAAATGGCTAGTCCAGTTCTGTTTCTGGTCAATGATAACCCCAATTATGTTGATAGTTAGGGATTCAGCAATGGTAATGCCATTGAATGTCAAGGAAGGTGGTTAGAATCTGTTTTGTTGGAGATGGTAGTTTCCTGGCATTCTGTGGCATGAAAGGTACTTGCCATTTGTCAGCCAAAGCCTGAATGTTGGCTCAATGTATATCGGCAAAGACTAGTTCAGTATCTGAGGATTTTTCTGTGGTTTTGATCATTGTGCAATCATCAGTGAACATCTGCACTTCTGACCTTATGATGGAAAGATGGTCATTGATGAAACAGCTAAAGATGGTTTGGCCCAGGCCACTCATGCAGTAATATCTAGGCACTGAAATGATTGACCTCCAACAACCATAACTATATTCCATAAACATTCAATCCCTCCACCAGCAGCAAACAGTGGCAGCTGTGTGCATCATCTTCAAGATGCAGTGTGGCAACTCACCAAGGTTCCTAAGGCACAACCTTCCAAATGTACAGCCAAGACCATCTGGAAGGACAAGAGCAACAGATACATGGGAACACCACCACCTGGAGGTTCCCCTCCAAGTCACTCACTATCCTGACTTGGAAATATATTGCCGTTCCCTCTCTGTTGCTGGGTCAAAATCCTGGAACTCCCTCCCTAACAGCATTGTGGGTGTACCTACACCCCAGAGACTGCAGCGGTTCAAGAAGGCAACGCACCACCACCTTTTGAAACACAACCAGGGATGGGCAATAAATGCTGGCCTAACCAGCGACTCCCACATCCTGTAAATGAAAGAAAAAAATCTTTCTTTGTGCTACATATGATTACAACTAGTGGAGAGTTTTCTCTCTAACTCACATTGACTTTGATTTTGCCAGAGCTCATTCATGCCACGCCCGGTCAAATGCTGCCTTCATGTCAAGGGCAGTCACGTTTACCTCCCCTCTTGAGTTCAACTTTTCTCCATGTTTGTAATTAGTGGCCCTGGTGGAATCCAAACTGAGTGTCAATGAACAGGTTATTTTCTTATCTATTACCCAAAACTGTTCTTGCCACCTTTAAGCTCCAAGGAATGCCAGGCCTGAGAAACTCACATGACCAGGGTTAAACTTTTAAGACAATTAAATATGAGGATCCCAGACTTGGTATAACATTGAGTGGACAACCTGCCTCCTGTAAGATAGGTTGGCAGGCGCCCCCTGATTCAGGTATGAAGTGGGTTGGGGTCAGTATTAATCTTTTTAAGATGTTTACATCTCGCCCTATTTGAACTCGGCCATTTTGGGGTGTTAAAATTGCCACCATTGTTGTCCATTTTTAATTTGATCTTCCAATTCAAACCTAACTCATTTGTTTCTTGAAATAAGGCTAGTTGTCTGTCAAGGTCCCGAGGATTTTTCACTTGTACAGGAATGACATTTGGATTGCTTAAAATAAGAGCTTAATTTAAAAGTTGCCTTGCAATCTCTGGAAATGAGTTTGTCAATAACAGATGGCAGGTATTTATTCAACACCTTGGGGTGTGTATTTTAAAATGATCAAAATCCAATTTACATGCTCTGATATTTAAAATTCTTTCCAATGTTCTTTAGAAACTCGTTAAACGTACGCATGCCCATGTTGTTGGAACACATAATAATTGGTACTTTGTTAATTGTGGCCAGGCAAAATTACATGAATAAAATATTGATTTTTGATAGGATAATGCTGACCTTTTCCACTCCTAATGTACGCAAATGTCATTGCGTGTTCTATCCAACATAAGCAATGAAGTAACCATCAATCATTGGTTAGTGATGGCAGTGTGTGTTGAGTCCTTTGAGCATGCATCGTACAAAGACAATTATGAGATTTATGGTGTGCCATTATTAACGTATTAAAAGAATTGCCAGAAGCTTTGATGAGAAAAAGTAAACAGACTTAAGAATTCAGTACACCACTGCACTAATACTTTCCATAATAGGCCACAGCTATTTTAACACCTCGTAGTGAATCCCAGATTTAACAAGGCAATTAGAATAAGTGATCATGCAATCCCTGTTTTGAAAGGATGCATAGCCCCTGACATAGGGGCTAATCTTTCACTCATGCATGGACTGTAGAGGTGGTAAACAGATGATGGTGAAGAATATATGAAGACTAGTTGGATTGTTATTCCAGATATTTTTCTCAGGTTTAGGTCAAGCTCCATATGGGCGGCATGGTAGCACAGTGGTTAGCACTGTTGCTTTACAGCACCAGCGTCCCTGGTTCGATTCCCGGCATGTGTCACTGTCTGTGCGGAGTCTGCACGTTCTCCGTGTCTGTGTAGGTTTCCTCTGAGTCCTCCGGTTTCCTCCTAGAAGTCCCGACATGCTGTTAGGTGAATTGGACATTCTGAATTCTTCCTCAGTGTACCAAAACAGGCGCCGGAATGTAGCGACTAAGGGATTTTCACAGTAACGTCATTGCAGTGTTAATGTAAGCCTATTTGTGACAATAATAAAGATCATTATTTTCATAGAACTGGGGCGGGATTCTCCATCCCCAGAACCCAGAATGCATTCCCCACTGGGATGGAGAATTTGGTGTCAGGGCAATATTGGAATTGGCGCTGTGCCATGCTCCGACCCCTCGCCAGAGGAGTGAAGAGTTCCACGCCGCACGCCATCCGGAGCATGTAAATAAATACAAATATATCGTAATTCCCATCGGCATCTATTTAGTGGGCCCAGCGCCCTATGCTCCACCCTGCCATGATTCTCTGGCCCTGCAGCTGGATAACATGAAGGCAATGTTCATTTACGGTCTCTACAATCATGGCCCTGATATGGTGGACCAGGCGGTGGGCCAGGGGGGCAACCATTGACCATCCGTGCCAATCGCTCCCCCCCCCCCCAACAACCACACAGCAGCCCCAAGCCCCCAGATTGCCTTATGTCCGCTCCCCCCCGCCCATACCACCCACAGGTATGGGGGTGCCTCCCACTTCCCTGTCTGGACTGCTCTCTAGCTTTCAGACAGTGGTCCATTTTCTGGGGGGTGGGGGTGGGATCTGTGTGTGGGAGTTGCATTAGGCAGGTGTCGCTGTGGGGGTCCCCTATTACAGGGGTCCCTTTGGAGGGTCCCCTGTTACAGGGGTTCATGGGGGATGGCTCTGTCAGGCAATCTGGGAATGGGGGGCTGCCGTGCATTGGGGGGGGGGATGGGGGTTTGGGATGCTTTGCAGTGTGGGGGAGTGGTAGCCAGTGCCGATTTCCGTTTTTTGGGGGGGAGGGGGTGCAGGCTGCGGGATCTCGCTATTGTTCCGCCCGCTCAAGGTGATGGCCCAATATCGGAATTCCTCCAGAAATCCCTCGTATTCCACACCATGCATACATTTACATGGCGAGGAATACGGAATTGCATCTTGTTTTACGATCATAAGTGGATCGTAAAACTAGTGCAATTCAGCCCCGGCAGGAGAACGTATCTGGCCCTGTTCTTTCACCTCTGAAGTGGAGCACAGTATTGGAGCATACGGCTCAAGAAATCTTGTTTGCGTAAAGTGGCTGATGGAGAGAACACATTTTGAGCAATTTTGTGATGATCTCTATGATCAAGAGTAACAAAGTCCTTACGACAAAGCCTAAATCTTGCTCATGCACTTCCTCTGAACTCTCTTTCTACCAGATGACTTGTAATGTTTTGCTGATAGTAATCTGTGCTCAGCAAGCTTGGTCCCGTGTATGGAAGCTATGTTAACGTTCAGCTTCTCAAGGTCCATGTTAACTTTACCATGTTAGCTTGACAAAGAATCATCCAGACTCAAAACAATAGTTCCCTTCTCTCCCAACAGATGCTGTCAGATCTGCTGAGATTGTCCAGTATTTTCTGTTTTTGTTTCAGATTCCAGCATCTGCATTTACTCCACGTTAATCATAACTGTCTTATTGACCAGCTGCAAATCCCCTGTCAGTCCCACGCTGACATTATCAATCAAAGAGTTGGCATCCTCTTTCTTTTTGTTTGTGATGGTATGATGGACCCCATCCACTTGTTGAACAGAGACTCAAACCTCCAAGAACCGAATCCTGGGCAGTTGGATCACATTTTCTGGCTCTTCTAGCTCTGCCCATGTCAGGTGGCCCTTCATATTGCTGTCCGTGACCTAATTCCAGGTCACTGCCTCAACCTCCAACATCGGATTCCTGCCCTCCCGGACAGAGTGGGCCGAATCCTTAATTCCTTTGGACTCAGCCCAGCCTTGGGAGTGGGAAAGTAGGAGTCTTTGCAACAATCAGTGGCTCCCTATACCCTGGGAAAACTTTCAATCGCTGTAAACCCTCTGGCTTTTTTGAGTTGACTCTGGTGGTTTGTGATATAAATGCAAGTTCCTGCCCTTCTGAATATAGCAGCAGTAAAGACCTTGATACAGTGGTGTGCAGCAAGCCACTTTATCCCACCGAGGCCTCCATATGACTACTGAAGGCACCCTGTCACAAAGATGTTGAGCAGAGGACCTTTAAGAAGGGTAGAAGGGATAATCCAGGGAATGAGACACCAGTGAGCCTTACAGCAGTGGTACCAAAATTATTGGAAAAGGTTCTTAGTGACAGGATTAACTCACATTTGGAAACAAAGAGACTAGTTAGTAATAAGCAGCATGATTTTGTGAAGGGGAGGTCGTGTTTCACTAACTTGATCGAGTTTTTTGAGGAAGTGGTGAAGGTGATTGATAAAGGAAGTAAGAAGTCTTACAACACCAGGTTAAAGTCCAACAGGTTTGTTTCAAATCACTAGCTTTCAGAGCACTGCTCCTTCCTCAGGTGAACCTTCTGGCTCGTTTGAGTTGAGTCCGAAAGCTAGTGATTCGAAACAAACCTGTTGGACTTTAACCTGGTGTTGTAAGACTTCTTACTGTGCTCACCCAGCCCAATGCCGGCATCTCCACATCATGATAAAGGAAGGGCAGTGGATGCTGTCTACATGGACTTCAATAAAGCCTTTGACAAAGTCCCTCATGGCAGATTGGTACAAAAGGTGAAGTCACATAGGGTCAGAGATGATCTGGCAAGATGGATACAGAACTGGCACAGTCATGGAAGACAGAGGGTAGCGATGAAAGAGTATTTCTCTGAATGGAAGTCTGTGACTAGTGATGTTCCGCAGGAATCAGTGCTGGGATCATTGTTGTTCGCAGTGATGTGTTGGGTGCTCTGCTACACAGATGAACCAACATGGTTGCAGATGGTACAACTCAGTTTTATTACCAACATATATTTACAGTGGTAAACTGGTTACTGTGGTTCGATCATAATCCTTGAATCTGTGGACCTATTCCTAACACTATCTTGGAGTGGCACTCAGCACATGGTGGATGTCTGAGTGGCTTGCTGTGAGGTCTGTGCCCTGAGCTGTCTCCTGCTGGAATGAGCGGGAAGTGTCGTGTTCCCCGTTTTATAGTGTGTATGCTCTTGCCTGTGATTGGCTGTGGTGTTGTGTGTGTATTGATTGGTCCGTTGATCTGTCCATCAGTATGTATGTATGTTTGCACCATGATGTTTACCTGAATATCATGACATCCCCCCTTTTTTACAAGAACATGTGCCTATGTGGTTATAAATAGAGATGTGTACTGAGTGCAGCTGGATGTATGTGTGTGCAATATCTACAGCATGTACATGAGGCTAAACTATATACAAGGGGCGATGTCAAGTGCGACATAGCAACGAGGTTGTACCATAAACAAAAAACGGGGAAATGTTGAACGTCAAAACGAACTCCTGTAATGACAAGGAAAAAGAGAAACATATTAACACAGTGGTATTACGAGTTGAATGTTCAAACAGGCTCATAAGTCCAGTCTAGTAGGTGGGCGACGAATTCGGGTTGACCGCCTCAAGGGTGGGTCAGGATCCACCAGCTGAGGAATGGGCCTGGCCACGGGCGACGACGGAATGGGCATGGTGGCAGGAAGCTCCACGAAGTCGACATCAGGAACAACAGGAGGGCGTGGTACCGATGTAAGTTCCCGTAGCGAGCGTGGAAGCAGGCGAAGAGACCGGGGATTGCACCTGCGAATGGAGCCATCAGGCATGCGAACCTGGAACGAGCGGGGAGCCACGCGTTGGAGAACTTTGGCAGGTGCTGACCAGCCACCTTCTGGTAGGTGGATGCGGATGTCGTCTCCAGGCGCCAGGGCGGGAAGATCAGTCGCCCGTGTGTCTTATGCCATCT
This sequence comes from Scyliorhinus torazame, assembly GCF_047496885.1. NCBI lineage: Eukaryota > Metazoa > Chordata > Chondrichthyes > Carcharhiniformes > Scyliorhinidae > Scyliorhinus > Scyliorhinus torazame. Next base: position 165,066,092 of record NC_092717.1, on the reverse strand, counting down.
TCTGGCGAACGCGCTGCTGTTGCATCCTGTGCAGTACCGGAGCATGGTTGGTTGTGGGTACCAGAATGGATGGCACAGTGATCCTGAGGGCGTGACCCATCAACAGCTGGGCTGGTGAGAGGCCAGTGGCTAGTGGGGCCAAGCGATAGGCTAGCAGGGCTAGGCAGAAATCCGATCCGGCAGCAGCAAACTTGCAGAGGAGCCGCTTGGCAATGTGAACGCCCTTCTCCGCCTTTCCATTGGAATGCGGATGCAGACGGCTGGACGTCACGTGTTTGAAGCCATACGAAGCAGCAAAGGATGACCATTCCTGGCTGGCAAAACAGGGCCCATTGTCCAACATGACAGTAATCGGACTGCCGTGGCGAGCGAAGGTGTCTTTGCAGGCCTGTATGAGAGCGGACGATGTCAATCGTGCAGGCGTATGACCTCTGGATAGTTTGAAAAGTAATCAATGATGATTACGTAGTCCCTGCCGAGCGCGTGAAAAAGGTCCACACCCACCTTCGCCCAGGGGTTCGTCGCCAGCTCATGGGGCTGAAGCGTCTCAGGAGGTTGCGCCGGTTGAAACCTTTGGCAGGTGGGGCAGTTGAGCATCATATTGGCAATGTCATCACTGATGCCCGGCCAGTATACCGCCTCTCGGGCCCTCCGTCTGCACTTCTCAACCCCCAGATGGCCTTCGTGTAGTTGGTCGAGGACCAGCTTGTGCATGCTGTGCGGAATCACAATCCGTTCCAGCTTTAGGAGGACACCGTCAATGATGGCCAAGTCGTCCCGGACATTATAGAATTGTGGGCACTGTCCTTTGAGCCACCCTCCCGTCATGTGGTGCATCACACGTTGTAGAAGGGGGTCAGCCGCAGTCTCCCGGCGAATACGGGCCAGACTGGAGTCATCAGCTGGCAGATTTGCCGATGTGAAGGCCACCTACGCTTCGACCTGACAGACGAACCCCTCCGAGTCGGGCGGCGTGCTCACTGCTCTGGATAGGGCATCCGCAATGATAAGGTCCTTTCCTGGGGTGTAGACCAGTTGGACGTCGTACCTCCTGAGTTTGAGTAGGATGCACTGGAGGCGAGGGGTCATCTCGTTCAGGTCCTTATGTATGATGCTGACCAGGGGGTGATGGTCAGTCTCAACGGTAAACTGGGGGAGACCATACACGTAGTCATGGAACTTGTCTATTCCGGTTAACAAACCCAGGCACTCCTTTTTGATCTGCGCGTAGCGCTGTTCTGTGGGGGTCATGGCCCGCGAGGCATAGGCGACCGGAGCCCATGACGCAGTGTCATCCTGCTGAAGGAGTACCGCCCCAATGCCGGACTGGCTGGCATCAGTCGAAATTTTTGTGTCACGAAATGTGTCGAAAAACGCCAATACCAGGGCTGTGGTGAGCTTAATTTTGAGCTCCTCCCATTCCTTCTGGTGTGCGGGCAGCCACTGGAACTCCGTGGACTTCTTGACTAGGTGGCGAAGACCCTTCGTGTGGGAGGCAAGGTTGGGAATGAACTTCCCCAGGAAGTTGACCATGCCTAGGAAGCATAGCACTGCTTTCTTGTCTGCCGGCTGCGGCATGGCTGTAATGGCACTCACCTTGTCTGCATCCGGACGGACCGGGATATGTGGTCCCCCAGAAACTTCAGCTCAATTTGGCCGCAAGAACACTTGACTCGGTTGAGGCGCAGGCCGCTTTCCCGTATCCGCGCAAAGACGCGCTGGAGACGATTGATGTGCTCCTGTGGTGTGATGGACCAGATGATGACGTCGTCAACGTAGATGCACAGCCCTTCGATGCCCTCCATCATCTGTTCCATGATCCTGTGAAAGACCTCGGATGCCGAGATGATCCCAAATGGCATTCTGTTATAGCAGAACCTGGCGAAAGGAGTGTTGAAGGTGCACAGCTTCCTGCTGGACTGGTCCAGTTGGATCTGCCAAAAACACTTCGAGGCATCCAGTTTTGTAAAGATTTTAGCCCGGGCCATTTCGCTCGTGATCTCTTCCCGTTTGGGTATGGGGTAGTGTTCCCTCATTATGTTGTTGTTGAGGTCTTTTGGATCAGTGCAGATCCGGAGCTCGCCAGAGGGCTTCTTAACACACACCATGTAGCTGACCCATGTCATGGGCTCCGTGACCCGGTATAGCACCCCTTGGTCCTGGAGATCCTGCAGCTGCTGCTTGAGGCGGTCTTTGAGTGGCGCTGGGACCCTGCGAGGTGCGTGAATGACCGGGGTGGCGTCCGGTTTGAGCCGTATTCTGTAGGTATAGGGCAGTGTGCCCTCGAATGCCTCCTGGTTGTGGGCGAGGAGCGATTGAAGCTGTGCCCTAAATTCTGCATCCGGGAAGCCTGACGTGCCTTCTGGAGACAGAGCGTGGACCCGCTGCACGAGGTGGAGAACCTTGCATGCCTGTGCGCCTAGCAGGGAGTCCTTTGATGATCCGACTATTTCGAATGACAGTGTGGCCGTGTATGTGTTGTGTGTCACCTGGAGCTGGCAGGATCCCATAGCCGGGATAACGTTTCCATTGTAGTCGACCACCTTGCACCGGGTTGGCCGAATTGGTGGTCTGACCTTCATGGCGTAGTAGGCTGACCATGCTATGAGGTTGGCGGAGGCGCCAGTGTTCAGACTGAATGTTATCGGTGATCGGTTGACCATTAGGGTGGTACATCATTCATTCCCCGGACTGACGCTGTTCACTTGCAACGGCTGGTGGGTCCTGCCTGGAGACATCCAGTTCCTATCAATGACCGCAACACGGAAGGCGTCCCGGTCGTCTGTGTCACTGGTCTGGATATCGTCTGGGCATGACTCGTAGTAAAGAGGCTGAATGGTCCGCACGTCCCTGCGAGGCTGTCGGAATTGGGGAGCATTGGCAGGTTGAGCTGCTCGACAGTAGGCAGCGTAGTGGCCCATCTTGCCACAGCGGAGGCATTGTCATTTTTTTGCCGAACATTGCCGCTTTAAATGTGCGGCTCCGCAGTTGCCACACGTCGTGACGTCATGGCGTTCATTGCGCCACCGCGTATGCGCAGTTCGGTCTTGCGTTGAGCACGCCTGCGCATCACGTCCCTCTGTGTCGACGTCTTTTTTGGCACGCACAAACGCGGGAGGCCGCGCAAAGCGCGCAAAATGGCCGCCCTCGTCCGGGCCACAGGCCAGGAGGAACTCAATCGCCTGGACCCGTTCGGCCTCGTAGGACGCCTGCCTTGCCGATCCGGACGCGTAGGACCCCTGCCGCGCCGATTCGACCGCTTGAAATTGGGAGTAGCGGCTGGTCGCGTTTTCATGAAGGACACAGGCTTCGATTGCGGAGGCTAGGGTGAGGCCTTTAATTTTGAGGAGCTGCTGGCGTAGGGTGTCTGAGGTGACCCCAAAAACAATCTGGTCCCGAATCATTGAATTGGAGGTGGTGTCGTAACCGCAGGACTGCGCGAGGATACGGAGGTGTGCAAGGAAAGATTGAAAGGGCTGATCCTTACCCTGCAGGCACTGCTGGAAGAGATACCTCTCGAAACTCTTGTTTACCTTGACGCTGAAGTGTTGGTCGAGTTTGAGAAGGACCGTCTTGTACTTGGTCTTGTCCTCACCTTCCGCGAACACCAGGGAGTTGTAGACATGGATGGCGTGTTGCCCTGCCGTGGAGGGGAGGAGGGCGATTTTCCTGGTGTCCAAGGCGCTCTCCTTTTCATTGGTTTCCAGGAAGAGCTGGAAGCGCTGTTTGAACAGCTTCCAATTGACGCCGAGGTTTCCAGCGATTTGTAGCGGCTGCGGCGTGCTGACGGTGTCCATGGCGCAGGATGGCAGATTCCTGAGGATTCGTAGGTAGGTCTCACAGTTACCGGGTTCCAATCCTGGTACTATGATGTGTTGGGTGCTCTGCTACACAGCCGAACCAACACGGTTGCGAATGGTACAACTCAGTTTTATGACTAACATATATTTACAGTAGTAAACTGGTTACTGTGGTTCGATCATAACCCTTGAATCTGTGGATCTATTCCGAACACTATCTTGGAGTGGCACTCAGCACATGGTGGATGTCTGAGTGGCTTGCTGTGAGCTCTGTGCCCTGAGCTGTCTCCTGCTGGAATGAGCGGGAAGTGTCGTGTTCCCTGTTTTGTACTGTGTATGCTCTTGCCTGTGATTGGCTGTGGTGTTGTGTGTGTATTGATTGGTCCGTTGATCTGTCCATCAGTATGTATGTATGTTTGCACCATGATGTTTACCTGAATATCATGACACGCAGTAAATATAAATGATTTTGAGGAAAAAGTAGCTGGTCTGATTAGTATGTTTGCAGATGACACAAGGGTTGGTGGAGTTGCAGATAGTGAAAAGGATTGTCAGAAGATATAGCAGAATGTAGATCGGTTAAAGACTTGGACAGAGAAATGGCAGATGGAGTTTAATCTGAACAAATGTGATGTAATGCATTTTGGAAGGTCTACTACAGGTGGGACCTGTACTGTAAATGGCAGAACCCTTAGGAGTATTGACAGGCAGAGAGATCTGGCCATACAGCTCCACAGATCACTGAAAGTGGTAACGCAGGTGAGTAAGGCAGTCAAGAAGGCATATGGCATGCCTGCCTTCATCGGTCAGGGCATTAGTATAAAAATTGGCAAGTCATGCTGCTTGGTTAGGCCACATTTGGAATATTGTGTACAAGTCTGGCCGCCGCACTACCAGAAGAATATGGATGCTTTGGAGAGGGTACAGGAGAGGTTTACCAGAATGTTGCCTGGTCTGGAGTTTTTAAGCTATGAGGAGAGGTTGGATAAATTTGGATTGTTTTCCCTGGAACAAAGGAGGTTGAGGGATGACCTGATAAAGTTTTACAAAATTATGAGTGGCATGGACAGAGTGGTTAGTCAGATGCCTTTTCCAAGGGTGGAAGAGTCAATTACTAGGGGACATAGGTTTAAGGTGCAAGGGAGAAAGTTTAGAGGAGATGTGCAAGGTAGGTTTTTTTTACACAGATGTTGGTGAGTGCCTGGAATGCACTACCAGTGGAGTTGGTGGAAGCAGATATGATAGCAATGTTTAAGAGTCATCGTAGGGGCAGCATGGTGGCGCAGTGGTTAGCACTGCCGCCTCACAGCATCGATATCCCAGGTTCGATCCTGGCTCTGGTCACTGTCCGTGTGGAGTTTGCACATTCACCTCGTGTTTGCGTCCGTTTCGCCCCCACAACCCAAAGATGTGCTGGGTAGGTGGATTGGCCACATTAAATTGCCCATTAATTGGAAAAAATGAAGTGGATACTCTAAATTTTAAGAAAAAAGAGGCACCTTGACAAATACATGAATAGGATGTGAATAGAGGGATATGGACCCCGGAAGTGCAGAAGGTTTTAGTTTAGACCAGCATCATGATTGACGCAGGTTTGGATAGCAGAAGGCCTGTTCCTATGCTTTTCTTTGTGCGTTGCCTATTTGTGTCTCTGCCCATCTCTTTCTTGTAACAAAACGATCCATCTTCACAGTCCTCTTGCTTGCTAGCAGTTGGAAAATGGAAGAAGCTCTCCAGCAAGATTTGGCACCAAAAGCACGTACATACAGGGCAATTGACATCAAGTGTATGTGCAGGGCGCATGACCTGCTCACTGCTGCCACTTCTGGCCGGAAGACTGCAAACAGCCTCATTTCATTCTCATTTAAAAGGGGGCAGCGGCTGCCATTGTCAATAAGAATGCCGGTAGCGGCCATTGGGCGCTTCTCCCGCGGTCAGGACCACCCTGGGAACCCCGTCACTAATCTCTCCGCGACCCTCCCAACATTCGCACGTGACCCACCCTTTGAAAATCCCTGGTATAGTCCATGGGTGAAGTTGGCATGCTTTCTGCTTTTGTGTGCTAGTTTGCTTCTCATTTTCAAATTGGACAGCAGGATGTAAAAAATAGAACAAAATGCACAAGTCTGACCCTATCAGTGCCCATCCTCTCCACTGACAAGTCTTCAGATGGGTCTGCTCATGATGACACATGGAAATGTGTCTCTCACCGCCCCAGGCTAACAAAGAACAAAGAACAAAGAAATGTACAGCACAGGAACAGGCCCTTCGGCCCTCCAAGCCCGTGCCGACCATGCTGCCCGACTAAACTACAATCTTCTACACTTCCTGGGTCCATATCCCTCTATTCCCATCCTATTTATGTATTTGTCAAGATGCCCCTTAAATGTCACTATCGTCCCTGCTTCCACCACCTCCTCCGGTAGCGAGTTCCAGGCACCCACTACCCTCTGTGTAAAAAACTTGCCTCGTACATCTACTCGAAACCTTGCCCCTCACACCTTAAACCTGTGCCCCCTAGTAAATGACCCCTCTACCCTGGGGAAAAGCCTCTGACTATCCACTCTGTCTATGCCCATCATAATTTTGTAGACCTCTATCAGGTCGCCCCTCAACCTCCGTCGTTCTAGTGAGAACAAACCGAGTATATTCAACCGCTCCTCATAGCTAATGCCCTCCATACCAGGCAACATTCTGGTAAATCTCTTCTGCACCCTCTCTAAAGCCTCCACATCCTTCTGGTAGTGTGGCGACCAGAATTGAACGCTATCCTCCAAGTGTGGCCTAACTAAGATTCTATACAGCTGCAACATGACTTGCCAATTCATATACTCAATGCCCCGGCCAATGAAGGCAAGCATGCCGTATGCATTCTTGACTATCTTCTCCACCTGTGTTGCCCCTTTCAGTGACCTGTGGACCTGTACTCTTAGATCTCTCTGACTTTCAATACTCTTGAGGGTTCTACCATTCACTGTATATTCCCTACCTGCATTAGACCTTCCAAAATGCATTACCTCACATTTGTCCGGATTAAACTCCATCTGCCATCTCTCTGCCCAAGTCTCCAAACAATTTAAATCTTGCTGTATCCTCTGACAGTCCTCATCGCTATCCGCAATTCCACCAACAACTAACGCTTCAGTGAAATTAAGAAGAACTCAGAGGAAGAATTGGCCCCCAGACATGCATTGTGAAGGTCCACTGACAATGTGCAAACATCCTGGCACTCATGAACCAAACTCTCAGCTATGGACTAATTGCTACACTGCCCATGGACACCTCAGGAGAGTTAAAGGCAAAGGAAGTAAACCGGACAAAAAACTGTGGAGTGAAGCCGAAAGCCGGACTGATGTCTAAAGATGATACCCAGGGATAACCCAGGAAACTATAGGCCGGTGAGCCTCATATCGGTAGTAAGTAAATTATTGGAGAAACTTCTCAGGGACAGGATTTATATCCATTTGGAAACAAAGAGACTCATTAGCAATAGACAGCATGGAGATCGTGTCACACTAACTTGATCAAGTTTTTTGAGGAGGTGACAACGGTGATTGATGAGAGGAGGGCAGTGGATGGTGTGTACATGGACTTCAGTAAAGCCTTTGACAAGGTGCCTCATGGCAGACTGATACACAAGGTGAAGTCTCACAGGGTCAGAGATGAGATGGTAAGATGGATACAGAATTGGCTCGCTCACAGAAGGGAAAGGGTAGCAGTAGAAGGGTGTTTTTATGAATGGAAGGTTGTGACTGGTGGTGTTCCACAGGGATCGGTGCTGGGGCCTCTATTGTTTGTAGTATACACAAACGATTTGAAGGAAAATGTAGCTGGTCTGATTTGTAAGTTTGCAGATGACACCAAGGCTGGTGGAGTGGCAGATAGTGTTGAGCATTGTCAGAGTATAAGGCTGGACATAGATAGGTTGGAGACTTGGGCAGAGAAATGGCAAATGGAGTTTAAACCAGACAAATGTGAGGTAATGCATTTTGCTAGGTCTAACATAGAGGGGGAAAATACAGTAAATGGCAAAACTCTTAGGAATATAGAAAGTCAGCGAGATCTGGGCGTGCAGGTCCACAGATCTTTGAAAGTGGCAAACAAGTGGACAAGATAGTCAAGAAAGTATACGGAATGCTTGCTTTCATTGGACGGGGCATCGAGTATAAAAACTAGCAAGTCATGCTACAGTTGTATGGAACCTTGGTAAGACCGCAAATGGAATATTGCGCACAATTCTGGTCATGTGATGCTCAGCCTCTGGCAAAAATACTGGCAAGGCCATTAATGTGCCTCTCATTGGTACCTTGATTACGTTAAATGAGTGCCCCCACCATGCAGTGGACAGCCCATCACCTTCTCAGGCTGCCCTTGGAAAGTTGTCTGGAAGCAGGATTGCATTAGGAAGCTGTTCCAAAGACACTTCCTCTCTTCCTGAAATCCTACCACCAAGAGGTCAGGAAAATTCTACCCTTTGTTTCAGTAAGATAATATTACAAACAGGTTTTTCATGACAATAATTGCCATGGAACCTAGTGATCTTCAGCAGAACGTGGCTGCCACCATGTGATTTTAAAATCATGGGCACAATTTGACAGAAAATGTTCTCAAGGTGTCATTTTGGGCGCGATAGGCCGGGTGTTTCCCGACGTCTGCATTAGCGAGATCAACGCCGGTATTTAACGGCACTTAGTGCCAGAAATTACCCCCCATGAGCTTCTGGCCATTACTGGCTGTCTCACCATCTGATTCGCCAGACTCGTGCCTCAGTGTCTTGCCGCTAACAGGGGGAACTACTTTGAAACGCTCCCTCACCACTCACTCCCAGTCAACACACAAGCATGGCAGCACACAGACCTCCTCCTCGCTTTGGCGATGCCGACCTGACCAGGCATCACAACATCATCGATGAGAGACGGGACATCCAGTTCCCCTGAGGGGGCTGGACGACCAGCAGCAGGACCACCAATACCACCTGGGAGGCAATGGCAGCTGCTGTTAGTGCGACAAAGAGCACGTCAGAAGTGCAGAAGACCACCCATTCCGTTCCCCAGCTCGGGAGTGGGCAATCTACTCCCTCACTTTCCTCGCTCTAGACCACAGAAGCAAAAGAGGTGGCAGCAAACAGACACACGGCTTCCAAACATTAAACATTGAAAGGTCAATAATACAATAACGTCACCAGCAATCTGAAAAAGCATTTCTTTAATACCTTAACCATGCTGCTCAGGCGAAGCAGTCTGCCACTCCTTCCACCTTTCCAGCACTGTATTGATTTGATTTGATTTATTATTGTCACATGTATTAGTATACAGTGTAAAGTATTGTTTCTTGTATGCTGTATAAACAATGCATACCATACAGAGGGAAGGAAGGAGAGACTGCAGAATATAATGTTACAGTTACAGCAAGGTGTAGAGAAAAGATCAACTTAATACGAGGTAGGTCCATTCAAAAGTCTGATGGCAGTAGGGAAGAAGCTGTTCTTGAGTCGGTTGGTACGTGAGCTCAAACTTTGGAATCTTTATCCTGACGGGAGAAGGTGGAAGAGAGTATGTCCGGGGTGCGTGGGGTCCTTAATTATGCTTGCTGCCTTTCCAAGGCAACGGGAATTATAGATAGAGTTAATGGATGGGAGGCTGGTTTGCGTGATGGATTGAGCTACATTCACAACCTTTTGTAGTTTCCTGCGGTCGTGGGCAGCGCAGGATCCATACCAAGCTGTGATACAACCAGAAAGAAGATTTCTATGGTGCATCTGTAGAAGTTGGTGAGAGTCGCAGCTGACATGCCAAATTTCCTTAGTCTTCTGAGAAAGTAGAGTCGTTGGTGGGCTTTCTTAACTATAGTGTTGCATGGGGGGACCAGGACAGGTTGTTGGTGATCTGTACACCTAAAACCTTGAAGCGCTGCCGAGGCAGTTGTTGCTGCTTCTTTTTGTTGTCTTTTCCTATGGCTCTGTTCCAATTATGGCAATAAGTGAGTTTGCCCTTCTTTCTTTTGATATCTATGTTCTAATGCTCAGAGTCGCCAGGTATCAAGTGATACCACCACAAGGTTCAACTGGAAATCGATCAAAGAGCCAAACACCAGTTAGTTATTTCAAGGTCAAGGGTACTTTATTTACACACAATTAGTCATGCAACATAAACACTACTAGTTAACTACACCTATGGACCAAGACAACCTGTACTTAACTTCAGGCACCCGGCTTAGGTCAGAGGAACAGTGGCCTTTGTTCGATTCTGGATCTATCGAGTCTGGAGAAGTAACTGCTGCTCAGCTGGGCTCATCCATCTGGTAGTGAGCGTTGAACTTGGACTTGCTTCTGGTGGTGCTGCACTTGGGAAATGGCCATAGCCGGGGCGCCAGGTCCAAGAGAGGACGAACATATGGTGAACTCTTCTTCTCATACTTGGGGGTTTTCATGCTCTTTTGGGCGGTCCTTCAGTTTGGATCCCACTAATTGGGTGATCCCTGATCACTCTGTTCGATTCCTAACCAATAGGTGGGCGGGGATCTGGATGGCTGGGCGTGTCCCAAGCGGTCACTGACCCCATTATTTACGCTTCCCCTGAACAGGGAGTGGTGCCAAAATGTCTGGGACTGTACCTGTCGCTCGAGTACCAGTCCTTTGCTTTGGTGAAGATGGGCCATCAAATGCTAATCGGCCCATCAAAATGCTAATTGGATGGAGTTTCGATACCGTCTGGACTTCTTGCTTGCAAATATACATTTCAGGCTCTGAGCCTGCCTGGGTCTTGCTTTGTCCATTTTACCCGCTAGGCTTTGCGAGTTTCTCTGTCCCTAGTTGTAAGTGGCCATCGCAGATGGCTACAAAATCCAGGCCGTAAAGCGAGAGGGTCACAGCAGACAAGCACACAGCTGCCAGGCAAAAGAGCAAAACACTGCCAACAGTGAAAAAACAACTCAAAACCCCCCTCCCCTCTGCAACGCCTATAGTGGACCTGCATCAGTGGAAAGCCACTTGGTAAGCCAATCACCGGAAGGTCTCACCATTCTGGAGCACGGGAGGAGGGAGAGAGAGCGAAAACCACCTCCTCCCTCACCAGCACCGGCAGTGTCTTCCAGCGACTCCCATGCTACAGAGGCAGGAGAGGTAAAAAGATAATCCCCAGTTACATGGTATCCATCATACAATTCTCCGACAAATAGAGACCAAACACAGGCCAAAAGGAAACCAAGGAACATCAGCGACCCACACGGTTCTCATAACGGGAGCAGCTGATGGCTACTGAACATAAAAAGTCATCGGTAGACCATGAAAGTGTCCCTGCATAACCTCTGGGCTGCGCATTCCATCTGGGCTGCCACCCCTCCTCTCCTGTAGTATCAGCACCTGATCTTCCATCACGACCCTGTCCGACGACCGGGCCACAGGAACACAGGGGCTATGAACAGGTAATCCACGGGCCAGAACAGAATACACAGTCAACACACAAAACACTGTTTTGGCCTGTCAAAATCCTCCCCTCGCCGCATTCAAGGTAGAAGAGATCGAAAGGCACCTATCTTCTTTCTTCCTTCCCTTCATCCCGGAAAACAGCAAGTAAACCCAAGGGAAACAGGCAGCAGGCAAGCAGAAAAGGCTACAACAAACAGCAAACAAACTCTCAGCTATTGCAGGCTCCAGGCATTTTGTCACCAACAGGAGCAAACAGCAAACATAACCTGCAACTGGGAAGTGCTCTCACAACTAACAAGGCCAATTCCTCATGAGAAATAGCCTTCAGCTGTGAAGCTAGAAGTTACTCACAGTCAAGGGGAATTAAAGTGACCTTCAGCATATAATCAAGAAGAGGGCTCTGTCCTGGATGATTTTGGTAGGACAGACATGCTGCAGCTGTTGCCCCTGTATGGGTCTCCATAATATTAAAAGATGGATTGAATGCCTCAAAGATGAAAAATAAAACCTGAGATGTCCCCCTGCCCCCTGAGCACTGGGCCAGCAGAGCCTGTGCTCTTGAGCTGCATGCAGGAAAATGGAAATGGCTACTCACCTCCTCAGTTCCCCACAGCAGCCATTGTCCCAGCTTCACATTTTTAAAAAGGAATACTGAACGATGCTCGTGTGATTTCTCACTCGGGAGCCGGTTACTTCCCGGGGGGGGGGGGGGCCATTACATTCAACTTCAATCTCAATAATGAGATGGAAATTAATGCAAATGAGGGTTAATGATATGCTCATCATATTTGGGCAAGGTCCGGAACTATCTCGTCAGATAGCAAACTGATTCGCACCCGGCGCGAATCTCAATTTTGGCCTTTCCCACTATTTAACCGATGTACCCAGGTCCACGCTGGGCACAAGGATAAATCACGCCCATAGTTTTTGAAAATTAAGAAGTCTGTATACTCAGTATGTCTTCTACTATATCATCTCTACAGCCAAAAAGAATATAGCCACCTACAGATTAATTATTTAATTTATAATCTAATTAATACGTTTTCAAAATAGTCTGAATTAGTTCATACATTATAGTTCAATACCTTTTGTACATAAGTGTTGAATTTTATTTTTGCATTTCTTCGCAACATTTTTGTTTTGCAGTATTTCATGCTGCGATAAATGCAGTCAACAACCTGTACTGAGCAGTGATTTAGCTGATGTACAGCTGCAGAGCTTAGTGACACGTATGCGGGAAAGGACATCACTGTATAAAGAAAAGTTACTTGATCAGGATGGCTCTTCAGCAGAAGAAACTCCACCAGTCTGTAAGTTCAATCTTTCGAAGCAAATATCTAGCAGCTAATGAATCCCGTCGCACACGGTAATTAATGTACTGTGACATTTAGTCATGTAAACTGATGAGTAATGTATCAAGAAATAATGTAATTAATAATATGCACTTCTGTTCAGAGACCAAAGCTCGTTATGTGCTTATTTCCATCACATTAACTTTGGTTCCAAGTGTTTTAATATGATCTAGAAACAAAAGCAACAGAGAATCTTTCAAAATGTTGGATTTTCAATATTAGGGAATGAGGTTTGAATGACTGAACAACCTTTACTTGCTTTATGAACCTCTATATGGGAATTAAATGTGCATGAAAGAGTAAGCATCATATGGTGTTCAGAACGAGCAGACAAACTGAGCTAACTGATGCCAATAGTTAGGTAGATTGGCCATGTAAAATTGCCTGTTAGTGTTCAAAGATGTGCAGGTTAGGCGGGGCTATGGGGATAGCGCGGGGGAGTGGGCTGAGGGAGGGCCAGTGCAGACTCGATGGGCTGAATGTATGATTCTCTGATAAATTGCTCTTATTCTCTGAGACGTTCCTTTCCTTGGCTGGAGGATATGCAATTTCACGCTGACACACAGAAAAAATATAAATTTAAATCAGAAATGTGATGGTTCCATTCAGCTGTTTATTTAAACAACAGTATTGATATTGCTAATAACTTACAATACATAGGAACATTCATCCAAATAATAGTATGGCTAGTGTTCCATTATCAGAAGTGATGGGTACGTTCCTGCGTCTTTCTGTTTCACACTCCCATTTCATTTGGTCACGATATAGTCATGCTTTGTGACATTTGTAATGCCTCTGGCATTCCATAATAATTAAGAATAAAAGTAAAAAGCAAGTAAAAGTTGCCATACTCCCAGATGACCATAGACTGCTTTCCCCTTTGAGGGGGAGAGCTGACTGGTGGTGATTTGAAGTGTTCGCAATCTGTGTGAATGGAAGTAAGGCCTGCAAGGTTGGTGAGCAGGCTAGCCACATCACCATCATGCCGGAAGCCATTCAAGCAGGGGGAGCAAACAGGGATTCCAACTTTAACACTCACTTGGGCAATACACCCGTTGGTTCAGGCTGAAGAAGCACCACCTGTCAATTCCTGGAAAGAGAAATCCAGTCAGGTTTGTTTAAACCCCCTCAGATCAGCAAGTCATTCATTCAATTCTTTTTGATATTGATTTTGCTAGCTGTGATTGACAGGTTACACACAGCCCAGCTGTCAGTAGTTCTATTCCTCTTCCTTCTCGGTTGAGTAACTCTGAACTGCTCTAACCACAATATTTATAAACATCAAGCTTTGATTGACAGTCCTGCACCACTACAAATAGATTTAAGTGCTTTCTGATCACCTCCCTTCTCACTTGAATGATTTTGAAGTGGACAGTGGGAAATTGACACCAGGTAACTCTGTGCTTTTTCAGCGGGAAAGTGGAGCTGAGTCAACATAAGATCAGCCATGATCTCATTGAATGGCGGAGCAGGCTCGAAGGGCCTCCTCCTGCTCCTAGTTCTTATGTTCTTATGCTTTCACTAAACAGCTGCAGCTTTGATTCATCCATCTCCCTGCATGGATGAGTGTCTCTTAAGCACTGAAACACGATGTTTACCAACATTGACCACACCAAAGAGAGGTAAGTGCATTCCAATCACTAAGTGCATTCAATCACTCAAGCAATGCCCTTACCACTTTTTGATGTGGTTGATGTTTGGAAACATTGGGGTTTCAACACTTAGAGTCACTCATCCACGATCAGAGATGAATTAATGAAGGCTTCAGATGTTTTGTGGCAGCTGTCAATCACAGCCCACTACTGGAAAAGAAAAAATGGCTTGCAGCTAATGGATCTGAGGGGTTGAAACACGTGTCACAGCTGTTCTTCTAGGAATGGATACGTGGAGCTTCCAAATAAGTATCACAGCTGTGTTTTCTTTTCACTGCCTCTCTCTGGACTGCTCTCTAGCTTCCAGGCAGGGATCTCTTTTCTGGGGGGTGTGGGGGGAGGGGGGGTGTAGTCTTTAGGGGGTCCTTTTAGTCAGGAGCTCTCTGTAGGGGCTCCCTTTAGTTCGAGGGTATTTGTGGGCTCCCTCTATTTATGAGTCCCTGCAGGGGGGTTCATTCTTTTGGGCATCTCTGAGGGGGGTCTCTCTAGTTCGGACGTCTCTGTGTGAGGTTTCATTCTGGTTGGTTTGTAAAGGGTGGTTCAAACAAAGTATTTGGATTTGGCGGTCAAGCTGCAGTTGACTTTACCTGAAGGGGTGAGGAAGGTGGAGATAATTCAAGCAATATTTCAGCATTTAAATTTGCCAGAGACACAGCCTGCATCATTAGAATTAGTTAAAATTCAATTAAAAATGAAACAATTGGAAATGCAGGAAAAAGATAAAGAAAAAGAAATAAAACTGAGACAGCATGAATTGGAATTGAAAGCAAAAGAAAAAGAGGGAGAACTTGAATTTCAGAAAATGGAACTGCAAAGAGATTATCAATTTAAATGTGGGCTTAGTAAGAATTTCTACAGTTGCTTAAAAAGGAGAAAAGTAAATGAGGGCTGTTCCTCTGAAAATGGGGTATTAACAACATATAATAAAGAAATAGCAGATAAAATTAACAAATATTTTGCTTCTGCCTTCATAAAACCATAAGACATCGGAACAGAATTGGGCCACTCGGCCCATCGAGTCTGCTCCGCCATTCAATCATGGCTGATATTTTTCTCATCTCTATTCTCCTGCCTACTCCCCATAATCCCTGATCCCCTTATTAATAAAGAACCTATCTATCTCTGTCTTAAAGACACTCAGTGATTTGGCCTCCACAGCCTTCTGCAGCAAAGTGTTCCACAGATTCCGGATTCCTTTCCAAGGCCAGCTCATCCTTCCTTTGAAGAAAGTCATAAAGGATCGTTCCTTTAGTCTGGGATTGTGTCCTCTGCTTCTAGTTTTTCCTACAAGTGGAATCATCCTTTCCACCTCCACTCTATCCAGGACTCATAGTATTCTGTAAGTTTCCCCCTCATCCTTCTAAACTCCAACGAGTACAGACCCAGAGTCCTCAACCGTTCGTCATACGACAAGCTCTTCATTCCAGGAATCATTCCTGTGAACCACCTCCGGACGCTTTCCAAGGCCAGCTCATCCTTCCTTAGATATGGGGCCCAAACCTGCTCACAATACTCCAAATGGGGTCTGACCAGAGCCTTATATAGCCTAAGAAGTACCTCCCTGATCTTGTATTCTAGCCCTCTCGACATGAATGCTAACATTGCATTTGCCTTCCTAAATGCCGCCTGAACTTGCACGTTAACCTTAAGAGAATCGTGAACAAGGACTCCCAAGTCCCTTTGTGCTTCTGATTTCCTAAGCATTTCCCCATTGAGAAAATAGTCAATGCCTCCATTTCTCCTTCCAAAGTGCAAAACCTCACACTTTTCCACATTGTATTCCATCTGCCACTTCTTTGCCTACTCTCCTAGCCTGTCGAAGTCCTTCTACAGCCGCCTGCTTCCTCAATACTACCTGTCCCTCTACAGATCTTTGTATCATCTGCAAACTTCGCAACAGTGCCTTCAGTTCCTTCTTCCAGATCATTAATGTATATTAGAGAAGATACTAAAAACATTCTAGTAATAGCTGTAAATCAGAACGTGGAAGGGACAGAGGAACTTAGTGAAATTACAATCACGAGGGGAGCTGTACTGATGGAGCTGCAGGCTGACAAAGCTCTGGGTCGTGATGGATTCATCCTAATATCTCAGAAGAGGTCATTAATTGTTATGCATTGTAGCCAATGGCCTCTGTAATGTGGCACATGATAATGTGGTGACATCATCAGAGGCACTTGGGGGATTTTTCCTCCCTTCCCTTTTAAACTGCGAGCAAGCAACACCTCTGTAAATAAAGTCTGATAACTGATTATGTAACCTATGGTGTGGCAACCTGCTTATTATTTGTCTCCACTGAACCCCTTAGAATGTAACACTGATGAGGTAGTAAATGCACTGTTGTTTGTTTTCCAAAACTCACCAGATTCTGGAAAGGCTACATCAGAATGGAAAGTAGTAAATATAATCCTTCTATTCAAATAGGGAGAGAGGCAGAAAACAAGAAACTATGGGAGCGATTCTCCGAGCCCCGCGCCGAGCGCCACAGCGCTCCAACGCTGGCGCGCGATTCTCCGAGGTGCAGAGAATCGGCGCCATTTGCGCCGCCGCATTTGATGCGGCGCTGGCCACAGGCCACTGGAATCGACGGGGCCACCAATTCTCTGGCTCGGGTGGGCCTAGCGGCCGCGCGGAAAAAGCAGAGTCCCGCCGGCGGCATTCACCCCAGGTCGCTGCCGACAGGAACTCTGCGCAAAGGGTCGGGGGCGGCCTGTGGGGCAGGGGAAAAGTGCTCCTTCACCAGGGGGGGGGCCTCCGATGGGGTCTGGCCCATGATTGGAGCCCACCGATCGGCGGGCCGGCCTCTCCCCCCCCGGGCCGATTTTGTTGTGCGGCCGGCCCCTGAACCCCCACGCCATGTTGCGTAGGGGCCGGCACGCTGAGGAAGTCCCCCACGCATGCGTGGGTTGTCACGGTGCCCATTTGGTGCCGGGAAGGGAGGCTGGAGTAGCGTGAACCGCTCCAGCACGTGCTGGCCTCCTATGGGGGACAGAATTGGTCATCCCCGTAACCATTTCGCGCCGTCGTGAAACACAACGGCGTTCACGACGGCGCGAACACTTAGTCTCCATCTTGGAGAATCGCCCCCCATAGGTCAGTTAACTTGTCGTCTGTCGTGGGGAAGGTGCCAGAATCAATCGTTAAGGAGGTTATAGCTGGGCACCTGGAAAAATTCAAGGTAATCAGAAGGAGTCAGCATGGTTTGTGAAAGGGAAATCACAAATAACTAATTTCTTGGGACTTCTTTGCCGGAACTGTGGATAAAAGAGAGTCATTAGACGCACTGGGCAGGATTCTCCATTTGGGAGATGATGTTTTCCTGCCGGAGGTGAATTACAATCGGTTTACGATCCCCCTGGTAGCACAAACCATCAAGCAATTCAGTATTCCTTGCCATGCAAATTTATGCATGGCATGGAATATGAGGGATTCCCGGGTAGAATCCCATTATTGGGCCGCCATTTTGAGCAGACGACCCGATAACGAGACCCTGGAGCACCATGGAGGGCCGGAGCATCGGGCGCCAGGCTCACTGAAGATCCATTTGCATTCATTCACATGCTCCTGCTGACGAGCGACGTGGACCTCGATTCTGGGGGTTGGAGCATCACATTCGGGTCACCGCCCAGCGTGGATGCTGATTTTGCCCTTATGCCCGATTCTTCGTCACATCAGGGAAAGCAATTCCGGCATCCCCGGACAAAGAATCCTGCCCATGTACATGGATTTCCAGAAGGCATTTAATAAGGTGCCACATCCATGATAATATAAATAATCTTTTGTAGTGTCACAAGTAGGCTTACATTAACACTGCAATGAAGTTACTGTGAAAATCCCCAAGTCTCCACACTCCGACGCATGTTCAGGTACACTGATGGAGAATTCAGAATGTCCAATTCTCCTAACAAGCTTGTCTTTTGGGACTTGTGGGAGGAAACCGGAGCACCCAGAGGAAACCCACACAACCATGCAGAGAAAGTGCAAACTCCACACAGACAGTGACCAAAGCCAGGAATCAAACCCGGGGCCCTAGTGCTGTGAAGCAACTATGCTACCGTGCCACCCTGAAGATTTTGGGGGAAAATAAAAGTTCAGGGGGTAACATATTAGCATAGATAGAAGACTGGGTAGATGGCAGAAATGAAAAAGCATGCATAAATGAGTTTTTTCTGATTGATAGGATGTGGCAAGTGGAGTCACACAGGAGTCTTTTCTGGAGCCTCAACTTTTTACGATGTATATCAATAACTTACACAAGAGGAGCAAAGGCAAGGTAGCTAAATTTGAAGATAACCCACAGATAAGTATGCTGTGAAGAGGACATAAGGGATATTGCAGACACATATAGATAGGTTGAGTTAGTATTCAAAATGGTGGCAGATGGAGTCTAATGTGGGAAAATGTAAATGTTTTGACTTTGGCGGGGAGAATAAAAAAATGGAGTTTTCCTTAAATGGAAACGATTGCAGAACTCCAAAGGACCTAAGTGTTTAAGTGCATGAGTCAGAAAAGGTGAGTATGCAGGCTCAGCAAGTAACTATAAAGAATAATGGAATGCCGCCCTTTGTTAGAAGAGGAATTGAACATGCAGCAGGCTCGAGGGGCCAAATTCTGCTCTTACTTTGTATGTTCGCATGTAATTGCTTTTTTGTTTTTACTTCCATGATAAGCACAATTAGCACAGTTCAAAGTCATACCACCTCCCGTGACTAACTGTGAGCAATATCACTAGAGATTCATTGGAAGCATTGAAACAATTTGTATTTATATCTTGAAGTGTTTGTTTCAAATTCGAACATTTGATCATAACGCAAGTTCAATCCAGAATGCCCTACTTAGCATACAATGTAGCTCCCTCCCCAGATAGCACTTCTGTGAGTCTGACGATAGCTCTTAATTTACTCCCCTCTCATACCCACACTATTTTACTTTCATGTACAAAGTTTTAGTTTTGGTGTCTGTGAAACTGTGTGAAGAAATGTTGTTGTTATAAAGATGCACTTTCACAAACTGCATTAGTTTCCAAAAAAGGTATTTTTTAACAAGAATTGTACAGCAGCCCCATGGCTGCAGCCAGCTCCTCAAAATATCTCTGCCTAGGAACCTTTCTTACCATGAGGTGATTCCACATTCTGAGTTCGACGGGTCCCCTGGCCAGTTGACCCTTACTCTGCTGTGTCGCCATTAAAGGGACAAACACCACAGTCATGTAGTGCACTGCAACTTTGTGAGAGACAATGGGATGGCAATTGGTATCTACAAACACTGCAGTGGGACATGATATGGATTTGGGGGTAGAAGGCTGGGTGGTGATCTTCTGGAACAGAGTCAGAATCACTTGGAACAGCACAACAAGTAGGAAAGAAGTAGAAAAAAAAGAAGCCAGCATGCGTGGCTGGCAAAATCCGAATTCTTGAGGTAGCCTTCGTTGGGCCAGGAAAGTACAAGGCTGGAGCCAATTGTCACTTTGGAAGGGAGCGATCAAATGAGAAAATGAATGAGCTGAATGTATAATAATAATCGCTTATTGTCACATGTCGGCTTCCATGAAGTTACTGAGAAAAGCCCCTAGTCGCCACATTCCGGCGCCTGTTCGGGGAGGCTGGTACAGGAATTGAATCCGCGCTGGTGGCATTGTTCTGCATTACAAGCCAGCTCTTTAGCCCACTGTGCTAAACCAGCCCCATCAAGGTATCAACGTAATCAAGGTATAGAGCCAATTAGAGAGGGCAAGTGAGTCTAAGTTCCCACTTTTGATTCAAAAGATCTGTAAGACTCTATCTGCCATTAATCATTGACTCGGGTACTCAATATAAGACAAAATGGGCAGGATTCCCAACTCCCGCGCCGAGGTGGCCGCGCCATCGTGAATGCCGTTGAGGTTCACGACGGCGCGGAACGGCCCCGGTCCCGACCGATTCAGGCCCTGACAATAGGCCAGGATCGGGGCCGCGTCACCTACACGCGCCAGGCCTTGGCGCCCGCGTAAAAGCGGCGCCGCATAGATGACGCGGTTGCCGTCCTCTCTACGTCCGCCCCGCAAGAAGATGACGGACGGATCTTGCGGTGCCGCGGAAGGAAGGAGGTCCTCCTTCAGAGAGGACGGCCCGACGATCGGTGGGCACCGATCGCGGGCCACCCCACATTTAAGGTACCCCCCGCTGCAGGATCCGCCCTCTCCCCCCCCCGCAGGCCGCCCCCCCCCAGCTTTCACGCACCGCTCACGACGGCAGCGACCAGGTGTGGAAGGCGCCAGGGGGAACCCGCCGTTTTGGCCTGGCCGCTCGGCCCATCCGGGCCTGAGAATAGCGGGGGTGCCGGAGAATTGCCATTTTCGGTGTCTCCAGCGATTCTCCGACCAGCGGCCCGCGAAACTCGACCGGGCCGTTCCCGCCGCTTGGGAGAATCGCGGGAGGGAGTCGGACCGGCGTCCCGGGAAATTTTGGCGGCCCAGGCGATTCTCCCAACCGGCGTGGGAGTGGAGAATCGCGCCCAATGTGTTTAATATAAATCACTGTTATACTTTTTCTGGTATGCAGAGCAAATAAAACTGTCTTATCCTTGACATATTCTATCTTCTCTGAAGCATGTTTTGCCTTAATTTAAAAATAAATTAATTTACGGGATGTTGACGTCACTGGCTATGCCAGCATTTATTGTCCATCCCTAGTTGCCCTTCAGAATTTGTTGATAAGTTGCCTTCTTGAACCGCTGCAACCCCTGAGGTGTAGGTACACCAACAGTGCTGTTAGGGAAGGAGTTCCAGGAATTTGACCCAATGACAGTGAAGGAAATGTGATATATTTCCAAATCAGGGTGGTGAGTGACTTGGAGGGAAACCTCCAGGTGTTGGGGTCCCCAGGTGTCTGCTGCTCTTGTCCTTCTAGATGGTAGTGGTTGTAGGTTTGGTAGATGGCACACATGGCTGCCACTGTTCATCGGTGGTGAAAGGATTGCATGTTTGGGGAAGGGGTAGCAATCAAGTGGGCCGCTTGTCCTGGATGGTGTTAAGTTTCTTGAGTGTTATTGGAGCTGCATTCGTCCAGGCAAGTGGAGAATATTCCATTACACTCGTGACTTGTGCCTTGTAGATGGTGGACAGACTTTGGGGATCAGGAGATGAGATACTTGCCATAGGATTGTGGGGGATTCAGCGATGGTAATATCATTGAATGTCATGGGGTGATGGTTAGATCTTCTATTGTAGGAGATAGTCATTGCCTGGAACTTGTGTGGCACGAATGTAACTTGCCATTTGTCAGCCCAAGCTTGGATATTGTCCAGATCTTGCTGCATTTGAATATGAACTGTTTCATTATCTGATGAAACAGATAATGGTGCTGAACATTGTGCTGTCATCCACAAACATCCTCACATTTGACCTTGTGATGGAAGGGAGGTCATTGATGAAGCATCTGAGGATGCTGAGGACACAACCCTGAGGTACTGCTGCAGTGATGTCCTGGAGCTGAGATGATAGACCTCCAACCACCACAACCATCTTCTGTTGTGCCAGGTATGACTCCAACCAGTGGAGAGTTTTCAGCCTGTTTCCCATTGACTCCAGTTTTCCCAGGGCACCTTCAGACCATACTCGGTCAAATGCTGCCTTGATGTCGAGTATAGTCACTCTCACTTCATCTCTGACAGTCAGCTCTTTTGTCCATGTTTGAAGCAAGGCTGGAATGAAAGTCATGAGCTGAGTGACCCTGGCGGAACCCAAACTATGCGTCCATGAGCAGGTGAATAAATGCCACTTGATAACACTGTTGATGACCCCTCCATCACATTGCCGAAGATAGAGAGTAGACTGGTAGATGGTAATTGGCTGGGTTGGATTTGTCCTGTTTTTTGTGTACAGGACACACCTGCTGGCATTGTTCTGCATTGCAAGCCAGCTATTTAGCCCTGTGCTAAACCAGCCCCTGATTCATCAGCTGATAGTAGATGGTATGTGGTAATCTTTTTTACTTATTCCTAATTTTGCAAAGGTAAAGGTAGTGGATGGGTTTTGTTAACATGCTGAACTTTGGAGAGAGTGCAGCTGCATTCTGACCGGGTAGTGCTTGGCGGTTAGGAAGGTTAGAGAAGTTTTCTTTGTACAGAAGGCCGGCTGGCATAATGGGGGGCTTAATTACAGTCTGTCTTGGTCTGTAATATGGCAGGGAGATGGAGTTGAGGCTGCTGAGAGGGAAACTATGCACAGAGGGAGCAGGAGGTGAATTCTCACAGTCGGTCCTATGGATCGAGCATCTTCAGGAAACACTTTGCATACCATCACTTCAGAACAATTCCTAAGGCATCTGCAATTCACCAAAGATGCGGCTACAGAACCATATCACCTCCTTCAACTCTGCCATCTCTGTACATGCCTGTTTGGTTTGACAAGCCAGTCTCCTTCCCTTCTGAGGGAACTGGACTTCCTTCTGAGCCAGTGCAGCCTGGAGGAGAATTTCCGAGTGAGCCTAGGTGGCATGTCATTATTCCCAGAGTTGACAGAGCTCCCTAGATGTTCACTTCCAGGTTGCTGCCTTTTATAGATGGCCTGAGCCAAAACTCCCTTCTGTCTGCACCCCTTAACAGGTTGTCTGCCATTCCCTACCAACCATTAATTGAATGGCCCTGAGAACGTCATGCTTCCTCTCCCGTCTCCCTTCCATGGAGATACGCCACCTGCTTTAGGTCCTGGGCAGAATTCTCCATTCCCCCAGCCACATGTTTCTCGGTGGCGTGCCATTCGTTAGCAACGGGATTCTCTCTTCCCGCCACTTGTGAACAGGATTTGCCATTGTGGACACCACAGGCGGATTTCCCCAATAATGGGGCTATGTCCCCATGCCGGTGTGAAAAGCGGCACTAAACACTCCAGCGTCAATGGTCCCCGATAATGGGGAATGCTCCCCTTCCTAGGGGACTAGGTCAGCGCCGGAATGGTCCCCGCAGCTACAGCCAGCACGGAACGGCCGGCGTGCTTCCGCGCATGCGCACTACAGCCGGCGTGATTCTGCACCAGCCTCTGGGAAATACAGGGGCCCGGCGCGGAGGAACATAGGCCCCCACGAAACCAGCCCGCCCGCTGATCGGTGGGCCCCGATCGCGGGCCAGGCCACCATGCCCCCCCCCTCCTTTCCCGGGGTCGGATCCCCCGACACCCTCTCCACTACGGCCCCCGCGGACATACCTTCCAGGTCCTGCCGTGTGGGACCTGAGTAACCCACGCCGGCGGGACTCGGCCGAACTCAGCGGCCACTCGGCCCGTCAGGGCCCGGAGAATCGCCGGGGGGGGGGGCGTTTGCAATGGCCCCCAACCGGCGCGGCGGGAATCCCGTGGGCACTCGAGAATTGGCGGGGGAGAATCGGTAAGCCGGCGTTGGGGCGACGGGGCACGATTCTCGCGTCCCGCGGGGATTTTCCGACCTGGCGCGGGGTCGGAGGATCCCAGCCCACATGTCAGCAGGAGACCTGCAGTAGGGGTGCACTGCTGGCGGGAAAGGAAAATCCCAACAGCTGGAGAATTCTAGCCCTGATGTTAGGACTTTGTTGCTGTTGGTAAAATTCCAGCCATAGCTTCTCTCCTTCTGACAACGTCTTGAACCAAGGTTTCTAGTGCCACATCAAAAGCTCTGGGGGCCTGGACAGTTGTCTATTGTGCTACATGGTATCCTTCTCCTTACAGCCACTTGCACTAGAGGCAGTCAGCAGTAACCTCTGTGCAATGAATGCAGTTAGTTCCCTTTTAAGAGTGGGAGGCTGCCTTTAAGAGACACAAACTAGCTGAAACATTTGCAAGCCATGCAAGTTGCTGGACCTCCTGTTGAGTGTTCAACCAGCCAGAGGTGCAGATCACGCTCTGCTGAATGCTGCAATCATTGAAATGAGACGATAACTTAACATTTTAGTGCCAACTCCCTCAACAGGACTTGGCATGGGCTAATAACAAATTGCAACCCCAATTTTAAAAAGGAGCAATCCAGTTTTGATCCCTTAGTTTATACTTCTGATGAAACGTATCAATGTGACCTATTAACTCTTCCCTATCCACAAAAGTTGCCTGAACTGTTGAGTATTGCCAGCAGTTTATGTTTTGATTTCACATTTCCAGCACCTGCAGTATTTTGCTTTTAAACTAAATGGTAAAACTCTGCCTCTGATCGGCGCCCACCATTCTTTTCACGCAATTATAGGACATTAACCTCCAACCTTCTAAGAGCAGCCCGTACTTGATAACTCATTCTTTGATGGAGTGGTCTCCCAGATTTTAATGCAATCTACGATAAAAATGCTGAACATTTAATTATAATTAGCTTATTTCTAGCACAAGGTCATCAGGAATGAGCCCCACAATTAATTTAAAGATTGAATTTCTTTAGAATGTTGCCTGTCAAGCTACAGGAGATCTATTAGTAGCTGATTATTTCTAATTACTCTGATTAATATTGTGAAATTCCATTTCACATTTTTGGCTGTACGTGTTGTCAATGGAGGTTAATCAGGAATTTTGCAGGTTTTTTTAAAGTTAGCTTGGAGCACAAAACATTTCAATAGTTTGGCAAGACACAGTAAACACTATTTGATATTTATATATATTTCTCTTTTGCTTAGCTCCAGTCAAGAAGCTTCCTCCACAAAAGGAAGGCAAAAGGGAAGAAGTAAAACAAGAAGAAATAAAAGATGATGGGATCAAATCTGAAGAGGAATATCACTGTGATATGATTTGCTGTGAATTCAAGAGGCCTCCAGTCAAAAGGTTTATACAAAAGTTAAGAGTCCCTGAAAGCATTGATATATACACAGGTAATTTGTTCTTAATCCACAACTTTACCAGTGCAGATTGAATGGTGAACCAAATTTAGAATTAGATGCCCCCATTTTGTTTGCTTCATAAAGAAGTGAATCTTGCCAAAATTTACATTTGCTTCTAGGGGGAGCCATTTGATTGATGCAGTCTAATGAAGGAATATCTGGGAATTGAGTGAAGAGCTTGGATGTGTTTCACATGTAGTTTGATGTGGGAGAAGGGAAAATCATGGGCGTCATTCTCCGACCCCCCGCCGGGTCGGAGAATGGCCGTTGG
This sequence comes from Scyliorhinus torazame, assembly GCF_047496885.1. NCBI lineage: Eukaryota > Metazoa > Chordata > Chondrichthyes > Carcharhiniformes > Scyliorhinidae > Scyliorhinus > Scyliorhinus torazame. The sequence continues at coordinate 165,040,788 of NC_092717.1, read as the reverse complement.
CCGCCGTAAATCCCGCCCCCGCCCCTGCCGAAGTCTCCGGTACCAGAGATTGGGCGGGGGCGGGAATCGGGCCGCGCCGGTTGGCGGGCCCCCCCGCTCAATTCTCCGGCCCGGATGGGCCGAAGTCCCGCCCAGAAATTGCCTGTCCCGCCGGCGTAAATCAAAGCTGGTATTTACCGGCGGGACCAGGCGGTGTGGGCGGGCTCCGGTGTCCTGGGAGGGGGGGGGGGGGGGGGGGCGCGGAGCGATCTGACCCCGGGGGTGCTCCCACGGTGGCCTGGACCGCGATCGGGGCCCACCGATCCGCGGGCAGGCCTGTGCCATGGGGGCACTCTTTCCCTTCCGCCTCCACCACGGCCTCCACCATGGCGGAGGCAGAAGAGACTCTCCCCACTGCGCATGCGTGGGAAACTGTCGGCGGCCGCTGACGCTCCCGCGCATGCGCCGCATTTCCGCGCCAGCTGGCGGGACACCAAACGCCATTTCCGCCAGCTGGCGGGGCGGAAATCCCTCCGGCGCCGGCCTAGCCCCTCAATGTTGGGGCTCAGCCCCCAAAGATGCGGAGCATTCCGCACCTTTGGGCCTGCGCAATGCGCGTCTGATTGGCGCCGTTTCTGGCGCCAGTCGGCGGACATCGCGCCGTTGGGGGAGAATTTCGCCCCATATCTCAGGCAGTCTACTAATGCAGCACATATTTGTTTCGCTTGGTTTAGTTGATGGATAATTTCAATTGTGGGGTGCCTACTTCTATTTTGTAGCAATGTTCAAGATTTCTGTTCAGCTTCCTTATGGTATAGTTGAGGAATAAATCAATATTTTCTGGCAATGTTGGGAAGTCCCATGCTTAGATTTGGACTCCATTGTCATGAAGGTATGTTTTATGCTAACTGATGATTTCTGATCCACAGGCTAGAAACTTGAATTGAATTTTTAAAAAGCAGACTTTTTAAAAAATGCAGAGACTAAAGCATCTTGAACTCACAGCCCAAGATGGCATGCCTCAATTTTCATTATTCCATGGTCCACACTCCAATTCATTGGGGTGGAGTCATTTGGCCTATAAAACCCATCAAAGAAAATGACTTCAGGGAGTGTGAAGACTCACATCTCCCATCTCATTAACAAGGCATCTATAGCAATCAGCTGAGGTATTCAACTGTTGGAGACAGGCCATTAAGATGAATAGCTTGGATAATGGCAGCCAGGCTGAGTTAGCTTCCAGACATGAGCTAATCGGGAAAATATCTTCATCTAGGACAAGGCAGCCCATTTGATTGGCACCTCATCCAGCATCTTCAATATTCACTTCCTCCACCACCATTGTGAAGTGGCTGCAGTGTGTACCACCTACAAGACGTAGTGCACCAGCTCACCAAGACCTCGTCAACAGCTCTTCCTAGGCCTAAGACCATTACTGCCCAAAAGAACAAGGGTAGCAGGGACATGGGAACATCCTGTCCCAATTCACACACCATGCTAAACCTGGAAATATATCACTATTCCTTCATTGTTGCCCAATCAAAATCTAATCTCTCCTCCAGCCATTCATGTTCACTGATCCACAAGTCAAGAGAAATGATTATGAATATGCAACATATCAGAGCATAATCATCTCTCCCTCAGCTCCTCAACAGCTCCATATCATTGTAGGTTTCATCTATTAATCAAAAATTGTTGGGGGTGTCATTGTGTTACATCCCTTTTTTGCTATTAATTTCTATGGAATGGGAATAAGAACACAATGTTGATTTATGGAATAATGAATTCATTTTTCTGGACTCATTGGAGCTTCGAAGAATGAGAGGCAACATTATTGAGACGTATAGGATTCTCAGGGGCCTTAACAGTGGAAGAGCTGAGAGGTTGTTTCCCCTTATGGGAGAGTCTAGTCCCAGAGGGCATAATCTCAGAGTAAGGGATCGCCACTTAAGACAGGGAAGAGGGGGAATTTCTTATCTCAGAGGGTAGTGAATATGTAGAATTCTTTACCGCAGAGAGCTACAGAAGCCAGGTCGGTAAGTATGTTCAAGGCTGAGATAGACAGACTTTTAATCAGTAAGAGAACCAAGGGTTCTGGGGTTAAAGGGGTAAATGGAGTTGAAGATTATCACATCAGATCAGTCATGCTGTCATTGAATGGCAGAGCAGACTAGATGGGCTGAATGGTCTTCTTCAGCTCCTACATCTAATGGTTTTACAGTGGCATATACAATGCAAATTTTAGGAGAAAAGAATTGGAGGTCAATTTCATTGGGGCTCTCCCCATGGTCTATCACAACTTCAGTGACAGATTTGCAGAAACCCTGGGAAAGCAATGACTCTTCTGTCAGAGTGAACATACCAGAGAAGGTGCTCCATAGAAATTCGCCCCTTCCCTTAACTATGACAGTGCAAAGTTTAATGTGGTTTCTGATGGCTATGTTTTCTTTACTTTAAGGTACTGCGTTGAAAATTTGAATACAGTAATAAATAGAGGGGGGAAAAAGGAGGACTTGCATTTATATAGGGGGCTGGATTCCCCGCCCGCCGTGCCACTTTTCAGCCTCGACCCGCCAACGGGATTCTCTGTTACACCGGCTGGTCGATGGGGTTTCCCATTGTGGGACAGCCGCACGCCGTCGGGAAACACCGGGCGCCGGCAAAACGGAGAATCCCACCTACAGAGAATCCTGCCCTGGATCTTTTAGAACCCCCAGACATCTCAAAGCATGTTATGGCCAATGAATTATGTTTGAAGCGCAGTCATGGTTGTAATGTGGGAAACTACAGCAACTGATTTACTCACAGAATTTTGAACAAACACCTTCACTCTACCCGGTCAAAGGCGTTCTCTACATCCATTGATACAATTACCTCCAGCATTCCCCCCTCCCACCCCCGCCCCACCGTTTGGCAACCTTCCTATCTTACTAGAAAGCTACCTTACCTTCACAAATCCCGTTTAGTCTCCAAGACCACATTTGGCAGACTTCCCTCCAATCTTCTTGCCAATACCTTGGCCAGGACTTTCATTTCTGTATTCAGCAGCGAGATGGGCCTATAGGACCCGCATTCCAATGGATCCTTCCCCTTTTTTGGAATCACCAAAATCGATGCCTGCACCAGTGCCACCAGCAGCTCCCCCTTCACCATTGTTTCATAAAACATGCCCAAAAAGTGGGGGACCAACTCCGTCACAAACTGCTTATAAAATTTTGCCGAGAAGCCATCAGCCCTGGCACCTTACCCGACTACATCATACCAATACACTCCATCATGTCCTTTAGCCCTAATGGTTCCTCAAGGGCTTGCTTCTTACCCTCAGCCAACTCCGGGAAGTCCAGCCCATCTAGAAACCGGCCCATATCAGCCTCCTCCCCTCCTGCAACAACCCGTTTCGACCCTATACAGCCCCTCATAGAAGGCCTTGAACACGTCAATTATCCTCTCTCAATCTGACACCACAAAATTCGCCACCCCCCATCCACCCTGAATCCAAACTTCACCCCAGCCTCTGCTCCTGACCCGAAAAAAGTCTCACATCTAGATAGTGCGTGGCATAGTCTGAAATCGTTATTCCTGCATATTCCGCACCTTCCATCCCCTCAGCACCACCCGGCTTACCACAAAAAAGTCAATCCAGGAATATACTCTGTACACATGTGAGAAGAAATGTGGCACGGTAGAAAGAAGGACGACGCGGTAGCACAGTGGTTAGCACTGTTGCTTCACAGTGCCAAGGTCCCAGGTTCAATTCCCGGCTTGGGTCACTGTCTGTGTGGAGTTCTCCCTATTTCTGCGTGGGTTTCCTCCAGGTGCTCTGGTTTCCTCCCACAAGTCCCTAAAGACATGCTGTTAGGTAAATTGGACAATCTGAATTCTCCCTCAGTGTACCCCAACGGGTGCCGGAATGTGACGACCAGGGGATTTTCACAGTACCTTCATTTCAGTGTTAGTGTAAGCCTGTTGTGACACGAATAAAGATTATTATTATTATGATTATACTCCCTCTTTCCCGGGTGCCCAAATTTCCAAGGATCCACCATCCCAATCTTCCGGATAAACCCTCCCAGCTCTCGCACCAGTCTGAACTTCCCCATCGACTTAGTGCTTGGCCTATCCACCTTCAGCTCCAGTACACAATAAAAATCCCCCCCCCCCCCCCCCCCGCCCCACATAATTCAGCTGGTGAGAGTCCAAGTCTGGGATCACACCTGACAACCTCTTCATGAATCTGGCATCACCCCAATTAAGCACATACACATTCACCAATACCATCGGAGTCCCCACTAGCACCCCACTCACTATCAGAAACCTCCTCCCCCCCACCCCCAGGTTCCCACAACTCCCTCCTACGTAAACCCCGTTTTCTTATTCAGCAGTATGGCGACCCCCCTCGACTTCAAGTCAAACCCCAAGTGGAACATTTGCCCTACCCACCCCTTCCTCAGCCTCATCTCATCTTTCACCCGGAGATGTGTCTTCTGCAGGAAAATCACCTCGGCTCACTAACGTTTCAAGTGCGCCAACATCCAGGACCACTTAACCAGCCCATTTATCCCATGTCATGATTCTCACCAGAGGCATCTGCGTCCCATACCCCCTAGAGTCTGCCATCATCACTCTTGGGCTCCGCTCCCCCATCCCCACTCTAAATCACTCCCACCCAAGATGGCCCCCTGCCCCGTCCATGGCCAAACTCATCTTACAGAAATGCCGCGTCCCCCTCACCTCACCCCTTTTCCCAACCCCGCTCCCCCCCACCTCACTCCCCCTCTCACCCACACTGTCTAACCACTGCAGCCTCCATACTCCCAGAACGCCTTGATCCACTGCAATTCACATACCGTTGCAACCAGTCCACATCAGACGCCATTTCCCTGGCCCTACACTCAGCCCTAAAGCATCTCGAAAACAAGGACTCCTACATCAGACTCCTATCTATTGACTACAACTCCGCCTTCAACACCATAATCCCAGCGAAGCTCATATCAAAGCTCCAAAACCTAGGACTTGGCTCCCCACTCTGCAACTGGATCCTCGATTTTCTGACCAACAGACCACAATCAGTAAGAATGAACAACAACACCTCCTCCACAATAGTCCTCAATACCGGGGCCCCACAAGGCTGCGTACTTAGACCCCTACTCTACTCCCTGTACACACACGACTGCGTGGCAAAACCTTGTTTCCAACTCCATCTACAAGTTTGCTGACGGTACGACCATAGTGGGCCAGATCTCGAATAACGACGAGTCAGAATACAGAAAGGAGATAGAGAACCTAGTGGAGTGGTGTAGCGACAACAATCTCTCCCTCAATGCAGCAAAACTAAAGAGCTGGTCATTGACTTCAGGAAGCAAAGTACTGTACACACCCCTGTCAGCATCAACGGGGCCGAGGTGGAGATGGTTAGCAGTTTCAAATTCCTAGGGGTGCACATCTCCAAACATCTGTCCTGGTCCACCCACGTCGACGCTACCACCAAGAAAGCACAACAGCGCCTATACTTCCTCAGGAAACTCAGGAAATTCAGCATGTCCACATTAAACCTTACGAACTTTTACAGATGCACCATAGAAAGCATCCTATCGGGCTGCATCACAGCCTGGGATGGCAACTGCTCGGCTCAGGACCGCAAGAAACTTCAGAGAGTCATGAACACCGCCCAGTCCATCACACAAACCTGCCTCCCATCCATTGACTCCATCTACACCTCCCGCTGCCTGGGGAAAGCGGGCAGTATAATCAAAGATCCCTCCCACCCGGCTTACTCACTCTTCCAACTTCTTCCATCGGGCAGGAGATACAGAAGTCTGAGAACACGCACGAACAGACTCAAATACAGCTCCTTCCCCACTGTCACCAGACTCCTAAATGACCCTCTTATGGACTGACCTCATTAACACTACACCCTGTATGTTTCATCCGATGCCAGTGCTTATGTAGTTACATTGTATATGTTGTGTTGCCCTATTATGTATTTTGTTTTATTCCCTTTTTTTCTCATGTACTTAATGATCTGTTGAGCTGCTCGCAGAAAAATACTTTTCACTGTACCTCGGTACACGTGACAATAAACAAAATCCAATCCAAATCCAGCCACCACCAACCCCCCCGCAACCCACCTCTGTTCACGAGCATTTCTTGCTAGGTGGCAACTCCACCTGAGGGCCCGAACCCAAAACCCCACCATCATCAACCCCTCTACTCATCTCTCCTGCACCCACTATTGCTTCTCTCCTGTCCTCCTCAATGGTCCCTCCCCCAGTACCCTGCACCCAACCCAATGCAAGAAACATCATCCCAAAATGGCCCCCGTATAGAGCATTCTCTAACCACCCCGCCGCCCCATCCCAACTCACTACAACCCCTCATGCACTGTAGCAAGCATAACAAACAGTACAATACATTCGACACTACACCCCCAGCACCAAGGGTTCCCTCCAAAAAAAGCATCAATTTAACTTCAATATAAAAATACAAAAAAGTGGAAGGGTACAACCCCTCCCCCCCCGGAACAACCTTTCAGAGTCGGCAAATTCTCCCTGTGTCTGCGTGGTAAAAACATGGAACAAAATTTAACAGAGACAGAACTTCCACACACGTTCCTCTTTCAACCCTCCCCCAATTTATGTTCCTCAATAAAGTAATTTGCCTCCGCCAGTGTCCCAAAGTAATACTCCCAGCTCTCAAAAGTGACCCAAAGTTTGGCCGGGCACAACACCCCAAACCGAATCTGGCACCGGGACAACAACATCACGGCCTTGTTGAAACCTGCCCGTGTCTTGGCCAGCTCCACACCAATGTCCTGATAAATCCGGATTTGGTTTCCTCCCCAATCGCAATCCCGTTGCCATGGCCCACCTCAGGATCTTTTCCTTGTCCTGGCACGTGTGCATATGCACAATCACTGCCTGTGGCAGCTCCCCCGCTCTTGGCTTCTGCCTCAGAGACCTATGGGTCTGATCCACCTTGTCCATCACCTTCTTGTCCACCAACCTGGCCAGCATCCTCGCAACGTAGCTGTAGCGCACAATGACTTATGAGAGAGACGAGTAGTGATGAAGTCGATGAGGCTTTATTAAGCGAGACTTGTCCCCAGCAGTTCAGCAACAGAATGAAGCGGCGGGGAGAAGCTCGGGTTCTTATACTCCGCCTTCAGGGCGGAGCCAGGAGTCAACAGCCAACCAGGACCCGGGATCTGTCAGCCAATAGAATCACGGCTTCACAGTCTCACATGACCCCTAATACATACCACCACATTCACCCCTTGTTAAAAAGGAACCCGGCGGGGTGGTGGTTCGCATGGTGGTAGGGGTTTACAAGGCTGGTCCTGGGAGGAAAAGTTCGGGCATGTTACTACAGTTTTAGCCCTACACTGTGCTATGTACAAGGTTTGTGAAACTATTTACAATACTAGTAAGAAAAAATTTTTTTTTTTGTTACAGTCCAACAACATTCTTGGTGTCACGCCGATGCCACGAGTCGAGCGGGCGGTCTGGTCTTCCTCGTCGATCGCCTCAGCCCCGGTGGTGGTGCAGGTGCTTGTTCAGGCGTTGTCGTCTCTGGGAGCATTTCGGTGTTCGTTCCTGTTTCACTCCTGGGCGGGCACGGGAGGAGGACCGATCCTCCCAGGAAGGGGGCGGTCGCGGGGTGCGCCGGTGGTAGGGAGGGGATGATCGGTGTCGGGGGTGTGTGTGTGTTGCCGGCGGGCGCCAGGTCCCGCAGGGAGACCGTGTCCTGTCGGCCGTCGGGGTACGCCACGTAGGCGTACTGCGGGTTCGCGTGGAGAAGGTGAACCCTCTCGACCAACGGGTCCAATTTGTGCGCCCGCACATGTTTCCGGAGCAAGATGGGTCCTGGGGCCGCCAGCCAGGTCGGCAGCGACGTTCCGGAGGAGGACTTCCTGGGGAAGACAAGGAGGCGCTCATGAGGCGTTTGGTTAGTGGTGGTACACAGCAGCGACCGGATGGAGTTGAGAGCATCCGGGAGTACCTCCTGCCACCGGGAAACTGGGAGATCCCTGGACCGTAGGGCCAGCAGGACGGTCTTCCAGACCGTGCCATTCTCCCTCTCTACTTGCCCGTTCCCCCGGGGGTTGTAGCTGGTCATCCTGCTCGAGGCTATGCCCTTGCTGAGCAGGAACTGGCGCAGCTCGTCACTCATGAAGGAGGACCCCCTGTCGCTATGGATATATGCGGGGCAACCGAACAGTGTGAATATGGTGCCAAGGGCTTTAATGACTGTGGCCGCTGTCATGTCGGGGCAGGGGATGGCGAAGGGGAAACGAGAGTACTCGTCCACCACGTTAAGGAAGTATATGTTGCGGTCGGTGGAGGGGAGGGGCCCTTTGAAATCCAGACTGAGGCGTTCAAAGGGGCGGGAAGCCTTGATCAGGTGCGCTCTATCCGGCCTGAAAAAGTGCGGTTTGCACTCCGCGCAAATGTGGCAGTTCCTGGTGACTGTACAGACCTCCTCCACAGAGTAGGGGAGGTTGCGGGACTTTATGAAATGGTAGAACCGAGTGACCCCCGGGTGGCAGAGGTCCTCGTGGAGGGCTTGGAGACGGTCTATTTGTGCGTTGGCACATGTGCCGCGGGATAGGGCATCGGACGGCTCGTTCAGCTTTCCGGGACGGTACACGATCTCGTAGTTGAAGGTGGAGAGCTCAATCCTCCACCTTAAGATCTTGTCATTTTTAATTTTGCCCCGCTGTGCATTATCGAACATGAAGGCTACCGACCGTTGGTCGGTGAGGAGAGTGAATCTCCTGCCAGCCAGGTAATGCCTCCAATGTCGCACAGCTTCCACTATGGCTTGGGCTTCCTTTTCCACTGAGGAGTGGCGGATTTCTGAGGCGTGGAGGGTCCGGGAGAAAAAGGCCACGGGTCTGCCCGCTTGGTTAAGGGTGGCCGCCAGAGCTACGTCGGATGCGTCGCTCTCGACCTGGAAGGGGAGGGACTCGTCGATGGCAAGCATCGTGGCCTTTGCAATATCCGCTTTGATGCGGCTGAAGGCCTGGCGGGCCTCTGTCGACAGGGGGAAGGTAGTGGTCTGGATTAGCGGGCGGATTTGTCTGCATACTGGGGGACCCACTGGGCGTAATATGAAAAGAAACCCAGGCAACTTTTCAGGGCTTTGGAGCAGTGGGGGAGGGGAAATTCCATAAGGGGGCTCATGCGTTCGGGGTCGGGGCCTATTATCCCATTGCGCACTACGTATCCCAGGATGGCCAATCGGTTTGTGCTAAAAACGCACTTTTCCTCGTTGTATGTGAGGTTCAAGGCGTTAGCGGTCTGGAGGAATTTTTGGAGGTTGGCGTCGTGGTCCTGCTGTTCGTGGCCGCAGATGGTTACGTTGTCGAGATACGGGAACGTGGCCTGCAACCCGTGCTGGTCAACCATTCGGTCCATCTCCCGTTGGAAGACCGAGACCCCGTTCGTGACACCAAATGGGACCCTTAGGAAGTGGTATAGACGACCGTCTGCCTCGAAGGCTGTGTACTTGCGGTCACCTGGGCGGATGGGGAGCTGGTGGTAGGCGGACTTGAGGTCCACGGTGGAGAAAACCTTTTACTGGGCAATCCGATTTACCATGTCGGATATGCGGGGGAGAGGGTACGCATCTAGCTGTATGTACCTGTTGATGGTCTGGCTATAGTCTATGACCATCCTTTGCTTCTCCCCGGTCTTTACTACTACCACCTGGGCTCTCCAGGGACTATTGCTGGCCTGGATTATGCCTTCCTTCAGCAACCGCTGGACTTCAGACCTAATAAATGTCCGGTCCTGGGCGCTGTACCGTCTGCTCCTAGTGGCGATGGGTTTGCAATCCGGGGTGAAGTTTGCAAACAAGGACGGCGGTTCAACCTTGAGAGTTGCGAGGCCGCAGATAGTGAGTGGGGGTATTGGGCCGCTGAATTGAAATGTTAGGCTCTGCAGGTTACACTGGAAATCTAATCCCAGTAATGTGGGCGCGCAGAGTTGGAGAAGGACGTAGAGCCTGTAGTTTTTAAACTCCCTCCCTTGCACCGTTGATCTCTACGGAGTGGGATCCTGCAGCTAGGGAAATCTTTTGCGTACTTGGATGGATGGTCAGAAAACAGCGTCTTACCGTGTCTGGGTGAATGAAACTTTCGGTGCTCCCGGAGTCGATCAAGCATAATGTCTCGTGTCCGTTGATCAGCACCGTTGTTGTCGTCGTCTGGAGCGTCCGGGGCAGTGATTGGTCCAGAGTCACCGAAGCCAGTCGTGGTCGTAGTGTCGCGGCGTCTTATTCGGACCCCATGGAGCCGTCGATGCTGGGGTCCTTTGTTGTCATCCAAGATGGCGGCGTCCATGAATCGCACGTGGCCGGGGGTGGACAAAATGGCCGCCCCCATAGATCGTACGTGGTCGGGGGTGGACAAAATGGCCGCCCCCATGAATCGCACGTGGCTGGAGGGTCACAAGATGGCGGCGCCCATCCTCCCCTCGTGGTGCCCGGGACCCAAAATGGCGGCACCCGCGAGTCGCACATGGGGCGCTGGGGGGGGGTTGGGGAGCATTTGGGCTATGCTGGGCTCGTTCTTCTCCGGGGATTGCGGTGACCCCCCGGGACCGGCACACTGCCGCGTAATGGCCCTTCTTCCCGCAGCTTTTACAAATAGCTGCGCGGGCCGGGCAGCACTGCCGGGGGTGTTTCGCTTGCCCGCAGAAATAGCAGCGGGCCCCCCGGGATGGTCTGGCGCTTTAACCGCACAAGCCTGCGAGGGGGGGGTTGTCGCGACGGGGGTCCACGGAGCCCAAGGGGCTGCCGCGCGGTCGGGGCCGTAGGCGCGGGCGTTTTGCGAGGCCACGTCAAGGGAAGCTGCAAGGGCCCGTGCCTCTGACAGTCCTAACGACTCTCTTTCTAAAAGTCTTTGGCGGATTTGGGGAGAGTTCATACCTGCCACAAACGCATCGCGAATTAGCATGTCCGTGTGTTCGATCGCGTTCACCGGCGGGCAGCTGCAGCCCCGTCCCAAAATTAGCAGCGCGGCGTAGAATTCTTCTAGCGATTCTCCGGGACTTTGCCATCTTGTTGCGAGTTGGTAGCGCGCGTAGACCTGGTTCACGGGGCAAACGTAGATGCTCTTCAGTAATGCGAGCGCCGTCGGGAAATCCTCTGCGTCTTCTATGAGAGGGTAAATTTCCGGGCTTACCCTCGAATGCAGGACCTGCATTTTCTGGTCTTCGGAGGTAGCCTTCAAAACATGCTTGCCACTGTTTAAATACTGCTGCCAAGTTCGCTGCATGGGGGCTGATCCGCAGGCATTCCGGGGCGATCCGGAGCTCCATAGTCCTTTAAGCTCGCTTAATAAATTGTAGCGCACAATGACTTACGAGAGAGACGAGTAGTGATGAAGTCGATGAGACTTTATTAAGTGAGACTTGTCCCCAGCAGTTCAGCAACAGAATGAAGCTGCGGGGAGAAGCTCGGGTTCTTATACTCCGCCTTCAGGGCGGAGCCAGGAGTCAACAGCCAACCAGGACCCGGGATCTGTCAGCCAATAGCATCACGGCTTCACAGTCCCACATGACCCCTAATACATACCACCACAGTAGCCCACTGCACTTGTTCCCTCCACTCCCTCCAGTCGGCCCACAATCAGAAGATTTTGCCGCCTGGATCAGTTTTCCTGGTCCTCTACCTTTGTTCGCAGCGTCTTGCACATGTCCCCAGGATCGCCACCTCCGCTTCCAGTGAGACAATCCAGTCACTCTGGTCGGACACCACCTTCTCCACCTCTTAGATCATCACCCCTGCACCTTCAGGCTCTTCTCCACCTGATCCAATGTCCCGAGAAGATGTGCCACTGCTCCTCAATCACCTTCGACCAGTCACTCTGTATTTCTTTAAGCGGCTGCCCAAATCAGTCCTTAATGATGCTCCATTCCCAGCTTTCCAGTCGACAATGATCCTACCCCCTCTGCCATTTTTTTCAATTCATACTGCATCAAGAGTCTATTCCAACTCCTTAGCCAGGGTTTTTAGTGTCTTGTGTCGAGTTTGATAACCCGCAGGCCTGCTCATCTGGAGGAGAAGTGATCCCCCTCCACTCTCTGCACAAGGTTTCCGCTTAAATTCTCCGAAGTTCGGGTAAAAGGGGCTAAAACCAATACCTTCATGGAGGAGCCACCCTGTGTGCGACCACCGGGAGTCAAGAAAATGTAATCTTGATCTAAAATAAAAGCATCTTTGGATGTTGGATATATCCAATGCCCATGTTTTTCACTTCCTTCAGTGTGTTGCTCAATGTATTCTGAAACTGCTCTCTGCCAAAATGCTGATACCGTAGATCGTGGTGTAGAAGTCGACCCACCATGTAAGACATTCTCATTTTTTTACATCAAAATACATGTTTAGGCTGAGACTTTGGTGTTTAATCGACATCTCATTTTTCATGCATGTTTTAATGCTCAATTTTAGGGCTCATCAGAGACATATGTTTCTGGTTATACTTACCTTATAATTCAACACATGGGGTCAAAGAGGTGATACAAGCCATGTTGCCAAGTTGATACACAGGGGTTTAAAACACGCCCATCCAGAGCAGACTGTGCATGGTGACTAACAAGGAGCATTGGTGACTCCTTCACCAACACCAATAGTTCACATTTTATGCTTAATGTGTAAGTCACACTCTGTTTTGGGAAGGATTTTCCAAAGGTTGACTATTATGTCACAATCTAATCTAATTAATTTGCTCCATTAATGGTTTGACTTTTATCAAAATAAGCTTCAGCAGTTTCATGCACTCTAACTAGACAAAACTAGATGGACTCACTAGTTTGATACACAGGTGCTACTCACAAACAAAAATATCTGAACGTTACTTTTTTCCCAAAGAAGGAAATATGGCTATATACACTGACATTTACCCAATGGTAGAATGGCCGGCACGGTAGTACAGTGGGTAGCACAGTTGCTTCACAGCACTAGGGTCCCAGGTTCGATTCCCGCTTGGGTCACTGTCTGTGCGGAGTCTGCATGGGTTTCCTCCGGGTGCTCCAGTTTTCTCCCACAAGTCCCGAAAGACATGCTTGTTAGGTGAATTGGACATTCTGAATTCTCCCTCTGTGCACCCGAACAGGCGCCGGAGTGTGGCGACTTATTTCATTGCAGAGTTAATGTAAGCCTACTTGTGACAATAATAAAGATTATTATAAGTACCACCGTAGGGGACTTCCGATTGCGGCTATGCGGAGCTAAGTCGCACTTTCAGCAGCTCCCGCAAAAAATTGACTTTTGGGCTCTTTTCAGGGCCCCCAACGGACTTTTTGCGACGTTTCCCGCTGTGGGAAGGAGAGTACAATAGTTCCCCGACAGTATATGGCTTTTACCAGGAGCGGGGCGACTAAAAAAGTGGTGGTGGATCCGAAGAACGTGCGAGGGAAGAAGAACAAAATGACGGCGGGTGGGGACCAGGCAGCGTGGATGCAGTGGGCGCAGGAGCAACAGGAGGTTATCCAGCGCTGCTTTAGGGAGATTAAAGCGGACCTGCTTGAGCCAATGAAGGCTTCTATATATAAGCTGCTGGAGACACAGACGGCCCAGGGGGTGGTGATCCGCGAGGCCTGACAAAAGATCTCCGACAACGAGGACGAGATCTTAGGCCTGGCGATAAAAGTGGAGGCGCATGAGGCGCTCCACAAGAAATGGCAGGAGCGGTTCGAGGAGATGGAGAATCGGTCGAGGTAGAAGAACTTGCGGATTCTGAGCCTCCCGGAGGGGCTGGAGGGGCCGGACGTGGGGGCCTATGTGGTCACCATGTTGAACTCGCTTATGGGAGCGGGGTCCTTCCAGCGCCCCTGGAGCTAGAAGGGGCCCATAGAGTGCTGGCGAGGAGGCCCAAGGCTAACGAGCTGCCGCGGGCGGTGCTGGTGCGGTTTCATCGGTTCGCTGATCGGGCGTGTGTGCTCAGGTGGGCCAAGAAGGAGAGGAGCAGCAGGTGGGAGAACGCGGAGGTTCGAATTTACCAGGACTGGAGTACGGAGGTGGCGAAGAGGAGGGCCGGGTACAATCGAGTGAAGGCGATGCTGCACAGGAAGGGGGTGAAGTTTGGCATGCTGCAGCCGGCGCGACTGTGGGTCACCTACAAGGACCAGCACCATTATTTTGAGTCTCCGGAGGAGGCATGGACCTTTGTTCAGGCCGAGAAGTTGGACACAGATTGAGGGTCGGGATGGGCGTTTGGGGATTGCGGTTGATATGTTACTTTTTGAGGGGGGGTCCTTTGCTCTTTTTTTTTTTTTTCTGGTTGGGTGAGGGTGGTTAGGGCGGGTTGGGCACTGTTTTGGTTAGGTTGGTCGGGGGGGCTCTTGGAGGTGAGATGGGGCCCCGCGGGGGAAGGGGAGGCCCGAGTCAGGGGTGAGGGGACCGGGCCTGTAAAAGGAGCTGCGTCAGAGGTGGCGGGGCCAGATAGGTGGTAAGCGCGGGCTTTTTCCCGCGCTGAAGACTGGAGGGGGCGGGGCGGGGAAGCGAGGGTTGTTTCCCGTGCTTGGGATGGAAGGGGGAGGTGGAGAGCCTGCGGATGGGGAATGGAAGAGGAGGGCGTGTTACACAATGGGAGGAGTCGAAGGCGAGGCGGGAGTGGCCGGGGTCAGCAGGAGTCAGCTGACTTGCGGAAGTGCAATGGGGGGAGTAAAGCAGCTAGGAGGGGTCCTAGCCCGGGGGGGGATCGAGTTGCTGCTATGGTCAAGGGGGAGCTGGAGTGAGTGGGGGGTTTGAGACGGGGGTCTGCCGCCGTGGGGAACGGGCCAGGCGTGGGGTGCGGGCGCGTGGCTGGCAAAGGTCGACGGGGGAGGAGGGCGGGTAGCCCCCTGATCCGGCTGATAACCTGGAATGTAAGGGGACTGAACGGGCCGGTCAAGCGGGCCCGCGTGTTCGCAGACCAGGTAAAATTGAGGAAAGGGTGGGTAGGTCAGGTGTTTCATTCGGGGCTGGATGCCAAAAATCGAGGGGTGGCGATCTTGGTGGGAAAGAAGGTGTCGTTCGAGGCGTTGAGCATTGTGGCAGATAATGGCGGTAGGTACGTAATGGTTAGTGGTAACCTGCAGGGAGAGAGGGTGGTACTGGTCAATGTATATGCCCAGACTGGGACGATGCGGGTTTTATACAGCGCATGTTGGGTCGGATCCCAGATATGGAAGTGGGGGGCCTGATAATGGGGGGAGACTTTAAGACGGTGTTAGATCCGGCACTCGATCGCTCCAGGTCTAGGACAGGTAAGAAGCCGGCGGCGGCTAAGGTGCTGAGGGGGTTTATGGACCAGGTGGGAGGGGTGGACCTTTGGAGAGTTGCAAGGCCGGGGGCTAGGGAATTTTCATTCTTCTCACATGTCCATAAGGCTTATTCCCGGATCGACTTTTTTATTTTGAGCAGGGCGCTGATAGCGAGAGTAGATGATACTGAGTACTCGACGATTGCCATTTCGGATCACGCCCCGCATTGGGTGGACTTAGAGCTGGGGGGGGGAGAGGGACCAGCACCCGTTGTGGCGTTTGGAGGTGGGGCTGTTGGCGGACGAGGAGGTGAGTGAGCGGGTCCGAGGTACCTGGAGGCCAACGATAACGGGGAGGTCTGAGTGGGGATGGTATGGGAGGCGTTGAAGGTGGTGGTTAGGGGAGAGCTGATCTCCATTAGGGCCAACAAGGAGAGGAGGGAGCAGAGGGAGAGGGAGAGGCTGGTGGGGGAGTTGGTGAGGGTAGAACAGAGGAAGGACTGTTGAGGAAGAGGCGCAGCCTCCAGGCCGAATTCGACCTGGTGACCGCCAGGAAGGCGGAGGTGCAGTGGAGGAAGGCCAAGGGGGCGATTTATGAGTATGGGGAAAAGGCAAGCCGGATGCTGGCGCATTAGCTCCGGAAGCAGGACGCAGCTAGGGAGATTGGGGGAGTTAAGGACAGGGGAGGGAGTGTGGTGCAGAGTGGGGTTGGCTTCAATGGGGTCTTCAGGGACTTTTATGAGGAACTGTATCGGTCCGAGCCCCACTGGAGGAGGGAGGGATGGGCCGCTTTCTGGACCAATTGAGGTTTCCGAAGGTGGAGGAGGGACTGGTGGCGGGATTGGGGGCCCCAATTGGGCTGGAGGAGCTGACCAAAGGGATAGGGAGCATGCAGGCGGGGAAGGCACCGGGGTCGGACGGTTTCCCGGACGAATTTTATAAAAAATATATGTACCTGTTGGGCCCGTTGCTAGTTAGGACCTTTAATGAGGCAAGGGAGGGGGGGCTTTGCCCCCGACGATGTCCCGGGCACTGATCTCCTTGATCCTGAAGCGGGACAAGGAACCCCTGCAGTGTGGGTCTTACAGGCCGATTTTGCTGCTAAACGTAGATGCCAAGGTGCTGCCGAAGGTCTTAGCCACGAGGATTGAGGATTGTGTGCCACAAGTCATCCACGAAGACCAGACGGGGTTCGTGAAGGGGAGGCAGTTGAATGCGAATGTGCGGAGGCTTCTGAATGTTATCATGATGCCGGCGAGGAAGGGGGAGGCGGAGATAGTGGTGGCGATGGACGCTGAGAAAGCCTTTGATAGGGTAGAGTGGGGATACCTGTGGGAGGTGCTGAAGAGGTTTGGGTTTGGGGAGAGGTTTGTCAGGTGGGTCAGGCTGTTGTATGAGGTCCCGATGGCGAGTGTGGCCACGAACAGGAGGAGGTCTGAGTACTTTCGGTTGCACCAAAGGACGAGACAGGAGTGTCCCCTGTCCCCCCTGCTCTTCGCGCTGGCGATTGAACCCCTGGCTATGGCACTGAGGGAGTCGAGGAACTGGAGGGGGTTGGTACGGGGTGGGGAGGAGCATAGGGTGTCGCTCTATGCGGACGACTTGCTGCAATATGTGGCGGACCCAGTGGGGGGAATGCCGGAGGTAATGAGATCCTCAGGGAATTCAGGGATTTCTCAGGGTACAAGCTCAACATGGGGAAGAGCGAGTTGTTCGTGGTTCACCCAGGGGACCAGGAGAGGGGGATTGGCGAGCTCCCACTAAAAAGGGCGGAGAGGAGCTTCAGGTATTTGGGGATCCATGTGGCCAGGAGCTGGGGGGCCCTGCATAGGCTTAATTTCACAAGGCTGGTGGAGCAAATGGAGGAAGAGTTCAAGAGGTGGGACGCGTTGCCGCTGTCCTTGGCGAGTAGGGTGCAGTCAGTCAAAATGACGGTGCTCCCAAGGTTTTTGTTCCTGTTCCAGTGCCTCCCCGTGTTTATCCCGAAGGCCTTTTTTAGGCGGGTACGAGTCTGGGGGCGCTGGCAACAGCGCTGCTGCCGCACCCTCCAAGTAGGTATACCACGAGCCCGGTAGTGGCAGCTGCCCTCAAAATCTGGGGGCAGTGGAGGCGGCACAGGGGGGAAGTTGGGGCCTCAGTGTGGACCCCAATACGGGGGAATCACCGGTTCGTCCCAGGGTGGACAGATGGAGGGTTTTCGGGGTGGCACAGGGCAGGGATACAAAGGTTGGGAGACCTGTTTGTGGACGGGAAGTTTGCGAGCCTGGGTGAGTTCGAGGAGAAGTACGGGCTCCCCCTGGGAACACCTTCGGGTACTTACAGGTAAGGGCGTTTGCCAGGCGGCAGGTGGTGGAATTCCCGCGGTTGTTGCCACGCACAGTACAGGACAGGGTGCTCTTGGGGGGGGGGGGGGGGGGGGGGGAGTGGGGAAGGTCTCGGAAACTTACCAGGTGATGCAGGAGTTGGAGGAGGCCTCGGTGGTGGAGGTGAAAGGTAACTGGGAGGAGGAGTTGGGAGAGGAGATCGAGGAAGGGACGTGGGCAGATGCCCCAGGGAGGGTGAACTCTTCATCTTTGTGCGTGAGGCTCAGCCTCATACAGTTTAAGGTGCTGCATAGGGCACACATGACCGGGACAAGGATGCGCCGTTTTTTTGGGGGTGAGGACAGGTGTGTTAGGTGCTCAAGGAGCCCAGCAAATCACACCCATATGTTCTGGGCATGCCCAGCGCTGGAGGAATTTTGGAAGGGCATAGCAAGGACAATGTCGAGGGTGGTAGGATCCAGGTTCAAACCGGGCTGGGGGCTCGCAATATTTGGGGTGGCAGAGGAGCCGGGAGTGCAGGAGGCGAAAGAGGCCGGAATTCTGGCCTTTGCGTCCCTGGTAGCCCGGCGGAGGATTCTCCTTCAGTGGAAAGATACGAGGCCCCCAAGCGTGGAATCCTGGATCAGCGTTATGGCAGGGTTCATTAAATTGGAGAGGGTGAAATTCGCCTTGTGAGGGTCGGTCCAAGGGTTCTTCAGGCGGTGGCAACCGTTCTCAGACTTCCTGGCAGAACAGTAGACATTGGTCAATGGCAGCAGCAGATCGGGGGGGGGGGGGGGGGGTTACTTTATTTATGTTTATTTACACTGGGGGATCTGAGGGGGTGTATATAGTTGCTATGTTGGCTCTGTGTTAAGTTGGGGTGTTAATTTATTATTTTTGTACAGTGGGGAGGGGGGTATGGAGGGTTGTTTTTTGACTATGGTTTGTATTTAACCCAATTGGGTTCCTTTTTCATTTTGTTATTGATATTCTGTGAAAACCTTCATCAAAATTATTTTTTTTTAAAAAATAAGTACCACCGTAAGCTGGGTTAGTGGATAGCATTGAAATTAAAAATGAATGTCTGTCGATTCACCGAGCATGACCGACACCCAAGGCTGGAATTGAACTTGGGTCCCTGGTGCTGTGAGGCCACAGTGCTAACCACTGTGCCACCGTTCCGGCCCATCATAGCTTTAAGATAAATGTTAGACATGGTTTCAAAATATTTATACTGTGTGGAAGGTTTCTTCATGCTATTGTGTGATAATTATGAAATATTATGTTTCAGATCGTCTTTACGTGCTGTGGTTGTTTTTTGTGGTTCTGGCGTGGAACTGGAGCTGCTGGTTTATTCCTATCCGCTGGGCTTTCAACTATCAAACACCAGAGACTCTTACTTTCTGGTTAACCATGGATTATATATGTGACTTCATCTACCTACTTGATCTGTCAGTATTCCAGGTCCGACTGCAGTTCATTAAACAAGGAGACATAATAGTAAGCTTCTCTTTCATCAACCAATTTCAAATAATCATGTAATCATTTTGTTGAACTGATCATGTTTTGATGAAGAAAGAATAGTAACTCTAAATTCATCACTGATGTGCCATATCAAAATGGAAGATCCCTTATTTTCTTGCCAGTTTCTATTGAATTAGTTGGTTTTGTTTCAGGCACAAGTGGAAGTGAAATGAAATGAAAATGAAAATCGCTTATTGTCACAAGTAGGCTTCAAATGAAGTTACTGTGAAAAGCCCCTGGTCGCCACATTCCGGCGCCTGTTCGGGGAGGCCGATACAGGAATTGAACCCTCGCTGCTAGCCTTGTTCTGCGGTCTAGTTGGTTTCACTGCATGTCCCTGAGGTAGGGAAGGCAAAATTAAGTCAGAATTCCTGGTCCTGATTGCCACCTGGTGATAAGTACTGGAAAATACATGGGGAGCAGATTTTCCTCTTTTGCACTTAGTCATTAAAAAACTGTCGCACTTAAAGAAGGTTTGCCCCCACGTTCTCAAGGGTAATGAGGGGTGGAAACTCAGTGTCGGCAATGGTAATGTCCCATGAAGGAATATTTTTAAATGATATGGACAAATTGAGTTAATTGATCCCAACTGATTTTTCCATTCATTTAAGGACAGAATCGGGCTCAACGATGATGCCCTGATTTCAGATATTCATTGTCAAAGCGAACACATAAAGATTAAGGGAGCTTCTGGAGGACTTCCTCTGCCTAGAGCTATATTTTAGCTGTTGTAAGTACCTTTAAAGAAGGGGTGTAAAAAGGGAAGGAAATGAGGAAGTGTATCATAGCGAATGGCCTTAATATCCGTCATTAGCACAATAGCTCCTGAACGTAGGAAATGCTCCTGGGTCAACTTTGCTGGACCCTGTCCTGTTTTGCTGAACTTGAGTTCATTATGTATTTAGAGAGGGCTCCCAGCAGTATTCCATTAAAAATATTCCAATGTGTGGGACCAGACTGTTCCCAACTTTGGTGTCATATAGGACACTGAAATGAACTTCTGACCGTATATCAATTTCATCACTGTCTCAACCTCTGTAATATTGCATTACTCCACGTCCGTCCCCCCCTCAGCACATCTGCTGGTGAAACTCTCATCCATGCCTTGTGACCTCTAGACTTGATTACACCAATGCTCTGCTGGATGGTCTCTCCCATTCTACTCTCCGTAAAATGAGTTCAGCATAAAAACAGTTTGCTGCCCTTGACCTTACCCCTTACCTCATACCAAGCCCAGTTCACCCATCATCCGTGTGGTTCACTGATCAATATTAACTTCCTGATAAGTAATACCTCAATTGTAAAATTTTCATCTTGTTTTCAAAGCCCTCCCTGTGGTATTATCATAACTATCAGCACTGCAAGGGTTAATGTAGTGTTGAGAGTAGCCACTAGAGAGAGAAACAGTTACAACTATACAATACGAAGTCTTACAACACCAGGTTAAAGTCCAACAGGTTTGTTTCGATGTCACTAGCTTTCACCTCTTCACCTCTTCCAGGTGAACGATTCACCTGAGGAAGGAGCAGCGCTCCGAAAGCTAGTGACATCGAAACAAACCTGTTGGACTTTAACCTGGTGTTGTAAGACTTCGTACTGTGCTCACCCCAGTCCAACGCCGGCATCTCCACATCATGACAACTATACAAGGCAGTGTTGCTAAGCTTTGTGGGGACAGTGTATGCAGGAGTTAGCTAGTGAAGGTCAGAAGAGCAGATAGTGTAAGGAGTGCAGATCATAGTTTAAATCAGTAGTGAGGTTAGCTGTAGATGAGTGTAGTTAGATATTATTCATCAACTGTGTATTCTTAAGGAGTACGTGTCGAATCCAAGATAGTAGTGTTAATAAATTTGTACTTTTGTTTAAGTTAAAGCTATTTTGTAGTCTGTGTGAACACTACGCCATCCTGAAATAAGCAACACCAAGAACACAATACTCCCCAGGTTGACCCCCTCCAGATTTAATCTCCTCCAACCACAAAAGCCTCTGAGATAATAAAAACAGCAAAGGCTGGAAATACTCAGTAGGCCACATAGGATAGGAGGAGAGAGAAACAAAAAAGATGCTTCTGGCCAAAGCACTTTCATCAAAACCTTCCTAGATATCTTCACTCTTGCAATTCTGCCCATTTGAGAATCCCCAATTTTAACTGATCCACCATTGCCAGCCTTCAGCTGCTGAAGTTCCAAGCTCTGGAATTCCCTTCCGAAATCTCTCCTTTTTGTCCCCTTTTGAGATGCTCCTTACAGCATATCTCTTTGACCAAGCTGATCATCTACCCTAATATTCCTTGATACTCTGTCAGATTCTGCCTTATAGCACTCCAGTGAAGCGTCTTGTGATGATTTATTATGTGCTATATAAATGTAAGTTGTTGTTGTGGGGGGGCAGTGACTAAGGAAAATGGACCATCAGACATAGCCCCACCCTCTTGCTGTTGTTAACGTGAGGTGAATAAACACTCCAAAGGGCCTGAGGTAAATTTGAACAGCAAGAATTCAAGAGGCGTTACTGTCTCATTTTCCTTCATTTTCTTCCTCTGCATCAGTCGAAAGGCAGAATTCAGGAAGAAAACCCAGTCCCAACTATTTCCAAATTTAAAATGGATCATTTTTGAAATGTTACATTTCTGGATAGTAAAGACATCAAGGGATAGTGCGGGGGAATTGACGTTGAGGTAGATAATCAGCCATGATCTATTTGAATGGCAGAGCATGCTCGAGGGGCTGAATGACCTACACCTGCTCCTGTTTCCCATGTTCCTATTTGTTGCACAAGAGAATACTTTCTTCTAAGAATGCAAATTAAACTGAACTCAAAGCTTAAGTTGTTCTAAATATTGATTCTATCTTGTCAGGGACTATTCATTTTTGTCTTTACCTTCCCACTTAAGATGCTAACAGTTAAGTGTTCAGGTTCAGCCAGGCAGCATTGCCTTCCCAGCTATTGGTTACAATCCCTATCAATGGTGCTCAGGGTTAGCCAAAGACAGATGAACGAACAGGTTTTCCCTTCACATCCACCGCATTATAGAGGGGCTCTGAATTTTGTAGTCAAGTGAAAAACTGACATTTAAATCTTAGCAGTCAGGTCCAAGAAGTCTCATCTGGAGGCATGCAATGGGGAATGTGTCATTCACAATGGACATAATTTATGCTGGCCTTTTCCCAGTAGGTGCAAGAAAAAACAACTGTGTAAATAAGAAAACAATGTGAAAGTTTGATGCCCTAAAGGAAATGATAATAAAAACTCCTGCACTATACTTTATTTGTTAATGCATGGACCCCATTCATAGTTTTCACTTTGGTTGGTGTTTAGCAGGTAACCAGCAAGTGGTTGATCGTCTCCCCAACTAAATGGTTGTGAACTGGTCCCGGAGTGAAGTCTCTTAAGCCTAGCTGTTACGAATGGGGGACAAATTTAGTTTTTTCTGGGCAAGCTCAGTAGATGGAAAGCTTTTGCTACGCTGGGACACTTTGTCAAGGGAAGGGAAGAACTGAAGCCACTTACCTAGCTGCAATTGCATTTGGCCTCAATGAATCATAGAGCAGCAATGACAGCTAAGGGACAAAAACTAAAAATCCGTAAAGAAAAGTACACATCAATCAGTCCCAACCCAGTAAAGACTTTCAGTATGTAACCAGCAAGTTTAATAACGCATTCACTACACATCACCATTAAGCTGATATGATAATGATGGCCACTTTGTGCAGTTGCAATACTGCCATCATTTGGTGGATTCATTCAGTAGTGTTATGGGTCCGGGTTTACAGAACCCCAAAGTGTTTCATGGAGTTCAACCGACCCACAATTGTTAATAGATTGTGGTGTGGGAAGCACGCGGCGTACTCTCCAGGTGTGATACAGCAATTATGGACAAATGGTTTTTAAAACAAAACAATGTTTATTCTATGAACTCAATTTAACCTTTCAAAAACAAACATTGAATATCTTAACACCCATTACTTCAAAGATAACCCCAAAGGACTACAACACTGAATAATCCTTCAAACTGTTCCTTTAAACATCCAAAAGACTTCACCTTCAAAAACAGACATGAGGTTACATTCAATGCATTTATAGTCTTTGGATTTGCAGACATCAACAGACCAGCTCTGTGTTTTCTTCCTGCAACTCTCAGCAAAACACGTAGACACTCCCAGCTTTCTCCTCAAACTGAAACCAAAAGCAGAAGTGAGCTCAGCTCCCCCCACCCTCGGACATCACTTCAGTAATATGAGTATCTTTGGATCCTCGCTGTCTTCAGGGGATGTCCCAGAGGACTGGAGAATAGCCAATGTTGTTCCTCTGTTTAAGAAGGGTAGCAAGGATAATCCCGGGAACTACAGGCCGGTGAGCCTTACTTCAGTGGTAGGGAAATTACTGGAGAGAATTCTTCGAGACAGGATCTACTCCCATTTGGAAGCAAATGGACGTATTAGTGAGAGGCAGCACGGTTTTGTGAAGGGAAGGTCGTGTCTCACTAACTTGATAGAGTTTTTCAAGGAGGTCACTAAGATGATTGATGCAGGCAGGGCAGTGGATGTTGTCTATATGGACTTCAGTAAGGCCTTTGACAAGGTCCCTCATGGTAGACTAGTACAAAAGATGAAGTCACACGGGATCAGGGGTGAGCTGGCAAGGTGGATACAGAACTGGCTAGGCCACAGAAGGCAGAGAGTAGCAATGGAAGGATGCTTTTCTAATTGGAGGGCTGTGACCAGTGGTGTTCCACAGGGATCAGTGCTGGGACCTTTGCTCTTTGTAGTATATATAAATGATTTGGAGGAAAATGTAACTGGTCTGATTAGTAAGTTTGCAGACGACACAAAGGTTGGTGGAATTGCGGATAGCGATGAGGACTGTCGGAGGATACAGCAGGATTTAGATTGTTTGGAGACTTGGGCGGAGAGATGGCAGATGGAGTTTAATCCGGACAAATGTGAGGCAATGCATTTTGGAAGGTCTAATGCAGGTAGGGAATATACAGTGAATGGTAGAACCCTCAAGAGTATTGAAAGTCAAAGAGATCTAGGAGTACAGGTCCACAGATCATTGAAAGGGGCAACACAGGTGGAGAAGGTAGTCAAGAAGGCATATGGCATGCTTGCCTTCATTGGCCGGGGCATTGAGTATAAGAATTGGCAAGTCATGTTGCAGCTGTATAGAACCTTAGTTAGGCCACACTTGGAGTATAGATTTCAATTCTGGTCGCCACACTACCAGAAGGATGTGGAGGCTTTAGAGAGGATGTTGCCTGGTATGGAGGGCATTAGCTATGAGGAGCGGTTGAATAAACTCAGTTTGTTCTCACTGGAACGAAGGAGGTTGAGGGGAGACCTGATAGAGGTATACAAAATTATGAGGGGCATAGACAGAGTGGATAGTCAGAGGCTTTTCCCCAGGGTAGAGGGGTCAATTACTAGGGGGCATAGATTTAAGCTGAGAGGGGCAAGGTTTAGAGTAGATGTACGAGGCAAGTTTTTTACGCAGAGGGTAGTGGGTGCCTGGAACACGCTACCGGAGGAGGTGGTGGAAGCAGGGACGATAGTGACATTTAAGGGGCATCTTGACAAATACATGAATAGGATGGGAATAGAGGGATACGGACCCAGGAAGTGTAGAAGATTGTAGTTTAGTCGGGCAACATGGTCGGCACGGGCTTGGAGGGCCGAAGGGCCTGTTACTGTGCTGTACATTTCTTTGTTCTTTGTTCTTTGTTCTTTGTTCTATGATCAGCTCCATTTCTTAAAGGTACATTGCTTAAACATCCACTTCTTAAAGGTACTCTCACATGACAGTTGATATGAGACAATAGTGAAAAGAAACATCAAACGCGACTTCACAATAAACAGAATCATGAAATTAATGGCAGCACGGTAGCATTGTGGATAGCACAATTGCTTCACAGCTCCAGGGTCCCAGGTTCGATTCCGGCTTGGGTCACTGTCTGTGCGGAGTCTGCACATCCTCCCGGTGTGTGCGTGGGTTTCCTCCGGGTGCTCCGGTTTCCTCCCACAGTCCAAAGATGTGCAGGTTAGGTGGATTGGCCATGATAAATTGCCCTTTGTGTCCAAAATCCCCTTAGTGGTGGGTGGGGTTACTGGGTTATGGGGATAGGATGGGGGTGTTGACCTTGGGTAGGGTGCTCTTTCCAAGAGCCGTGCAGACTCGATGGGCCAAATGGCCTCCTTCTGCACTGTAAATTCTATAAATTCTATGTAACTAAAGATCAAAGAATGAGCTGTAGAATGTGCTAATTGTGGTTGTAATAATACAGTCCACCTGGTCACTATAATCCAGGGATCATAGCTGTTTGCACCACTCCACATTACCACTCCATGCTTCTATTGAACCTACCAAAATGTTTTGGGGCAGGGTATCAGGAGCGGGATTTTCCAATCTCCCAGCCGCGTGTTTCTCAGTGGCGCGCCGTTCACTGGTGGCAGGATTCTCTACTCCCGCTGCTCGACAACGGGATTTCCTATTGAAGCCACCCTACACCACCTGGAAACCCGTGGTGGTGTTTCGCTGCCCACGGGAAAAGAGAATCCCAATGGCCGGAGAATTGTGGCCCAGATCTCCGGGAATGAGCACTTGTCACAAATGCAATGTTTCCCAACCTTGGCAATGATCCTGGAAGTACATTTGGAAGCTGGTTTCACTGGAAGATGGTTTTCAGGTCAGCTTACTTGATAAAGTGATAGTTTGTGACCTACATGAGAGAGGTCACTTTAAAAATTAAAAAAAAACATTTCCCCTCAATTTCTGGGGTCCACATCCTCCAATCCTGTTCACTTCAAAGCGTAGCATGTCTCAACTCACTTGGAGTGGAAGTTTTCACATGTACACTCTCTCAGTACAGTAGCTAAGTTACTCTATTATTAATCCAGAGGCCTGGACTAATGATCTGAAGATATGAGTTTCAATTCCACCATGGCAACTCATGAATTTAAATTTGGTTAATTATTATTTTTTATTTGTTTGGCCAGAACAGTTTGATGTTATTAACAATAATAATGTTTATTAGTGTCACAAATAGGTTTACATTAACACTGCAAAGAAATTACTGTGAAAAGCCCCTAGTTGCCACACTCCAACGCCTGTTCGGGTACACAGAGGGAGAATTCAGAATGTCCAATTCACCTAACAAGCACGTCTTTCAGGACTTGTGGGAGGAAACGGGATAAACCCATACAGACACGGGGAGAACGTGCAGACTCCACACAGACAGTGACCCAAGCCGGGAATCAAACCTGGGTCACTGGAGCTGTGAAGCAACAATGCTAACCACTGTGATACCATGCCGCCATTCAATGGCTTAATCTGCCGCCGTGTGAGTGGCTGTGATGCCATCAGGAATGGATCTCGCAGGGCAGAAGATCAGTATATTAGAGATGGCCTGACTTGGATGAACACAGTCACTATTTGAGCTGTTCCTCACGTTCTACTTGGAGAACAAGTGGCTACATCCTACTGGTGAAGTTTTCAGCCACTCCAATAGATTTCCATTCGGGCGACAGTGGGCATCCACTGGAACTCTTGAGGAATTTCAGAGCAGGTCTTCAAAACGCTGTCTGCAAGTAGTCTCTTTTCTTGAAACTCCTAATAGTTTAAACATTCAGTTCTGTGTATTGAACAAAGCAGAACGGTGTTATCATAAAATTCCCAAATTCTAGCCTGATCTGTTACTCTACAACTGGGCCAGATATAGATTGTGAAAAATATTAAAGTTTATGGCCAAAATATTCAGCATTATTTAAAGCAAAAGCCAATTGCTGCAGATGCTGGAAATCTGAGGTAAAAACAGAAAATGGCAAAAATCACTGGGCTGGTCAAGTAGCATCTGCAGCAATAGAAACAGATGAAAGATCATTCACTGGAACTGTAATTTTAGTATTAATTTTCCTTTTTCTTGAGCTAATAAATAATACATTTCAGGTCGGCAGGGTGGTGCAGTGGTTAACACTGCTGGCTCACTGTGCCGAGGACCCAGATTCAATCCTGGCCCCGGATCACTGTCCGTGTGGAGTTTGCACATTCTCCCCTTGTCTGCACGGGTCTCACCCCCACAACCCAAAATGTGCAGGGTAGGTGGATTGGCCACTCTTTTGAGGTCCACCAACAAAACAGAAGAAAGGAAAACAAACTGAGGGACAAAGCAAAAAAGGGCCGCTCCTGTTAGGGGCACTGCCCGAACATAACAAAGATCAACAGAAACTTGAAAAACATCAAATAAGAGTGCAGTTAAAGGGGTCAATAAAGGACCCCAACCCCTGCGGTGCCCACAGGGCACGGAAGGCCTCGATGGTGCCCGTGGACACAGCATGCTCACTTTCCAGGGATACCCAGCCACAAATGTGGCCGCGGAAGAGGGGCAGACAGTCTGGCCGGACGACCCCTTCGGTTGCCCGCTGCCTGGACCTATAAATGGCGCGCTTCGCCAGGCCCAGGAGCAGGTTCACAAGGAGGTCCTCCGCATTCCCCGCCCCTCTCCGCACCGGGTGCCCGTAGATCAGGAGAGTGGGGCTGAAGTGCAAACAAACTCCAGCAAAAGATTGGTTAGAAAACTAAAAAGGGGGTGCAGCCTAAAACATGTAACATAGACATGGTCCACAGTCTCCACAAGGCAGCAAAAATGGCAGGCTTCTTGGGAGTCCGTGAACCGGTGCAATCGGTTATTGTATGGCACTGCTGCATGCAACACCCTCCACCCCAGGTCCCGATGATTGAGGGGAGGACTCCTCCATAGAGGGACCTCCAGTAGGCACCCCCGCCGCCAGACGGCAACCAGGCACGCCATGGCGTGTCCGGATGATGGGCAAGGGTAAGGAGGTGAAGGATGTGCAGCAGCAGCCCCTACAGGAAACCCCTCCGCGCAGTACGAAACGACACGGAGGTTATTTCCGTGAGGCGGCTAGGATTGTGGGGCACCAGCCCCAAAGGGAGGTTTCGGGGCCTGGGACCAATGTGGAATTCCGTCCGGGCAGGGGTTCGCCCAGACGGGATACCACCACACACCTGCGCGTCCTCCAAACCACGAGTGCCATCAGGTCCGAACACAATCGTTTCGAGGTCTCGGATGGCATTGGCTGCGAGACGGACGTCCACTGCTGCACGTTGTGCTAACTCATAGGGTGTCATCCAGCCTACTCCTCCGCCACCCAGCACATCCCCGATCCTGGTCACCCCGGCAGCCACAGCTCGCTCCTCTGCCAGCCACTCGAAATGGTATTGGTGGAGGTGCGGATTCGTGAGCAGTGGCTCCCTGACGACAACCACCACTCCTGACGGGGGGGGGAGCTGCGACGCGAGGCGACCATGTTCCAGACTTTGAGCAGGTCCTGGTAAAAGACGGGCAGCGCCTGCAGAGGGTAACGAAGACCTGCAGATCTATGAACAGGAGCTGCACGTCATAATTCAGGCCATACACCTGGCGGAAGAAATGCGTCACCAGGGCACACCATCATGGAGGGGGCTCAACGTAAAGGTATCGTTGCAGGGTCTGAAGGTGGAAGGTCGCCACCTGGGTGTGAACGCACACCAGCGCCTGGCCGGCCTCCCTAAGCGGGAGACTCAGGACCTCAGCAGCGACCCAGTGCAGTCTCTTGTCCCAGAAGAACTCTACGAGCATTCTCGGAATCTTTTTGACAAAGTCAGGGGGAGGGTCAAAGTGACCAGCCTGCACCACAACATGGAGGCTATCAGCTGGTTTCTGACGAGACCTCGACCCCTGTAAGACAGCACTAGGAGCAGTCTTGCCCAGCGTCTCAAGCGAGCGGCGACCTTGGTCTCCAGCTCCTGCCAGTTAGCCCGCCAGGATTCCTCAGCCGGGCAAAGATGGACTCCCAAATAGAGGAGGCTGGTTCTGCTCCAGGTGAAAGGCCTGAGCTCCTCAGGGAGGGGGTGCGTCTGCCACGGACAGACCAGGAGTCCGGAACATTTGGCCCAGTTGATCTTGGCAGAGGACGCGTCGGAGTACACAGCCTGGCACTCTCGCGTCCTCCGCAGGTCAGCAGGGTCAGTGAACATGAGGAGCACATCATCAGCAGAAGCCGAAAGGACCACCCCAATGCCCGGCCCGTGCAGAAGCAGTCCCGACAGCCTCCTCCGCAGGAGGCGCAGGAAAGGCTCCACGCAAATAGAATAAAGTTGGGCAGACAAAGGGCAGCCCTGACGCACTCCTCTCTCAAAGCGAAGGGGCGCCGTCAGGGTCACGTTAACCTTAACGAGACACTCTGCGGCAGTGTACAGAAGCCGGATCCAGGCGACAAATTGCGTCCTGAACCAGAATGCTTGCAGAGTCCCGAATAAATATTCGTGATCCACCCCGTCGAACGCCTTCTCCTGATCAAGGGACAGGAAGGCGCTCAACATAATGGACCAGGTCCCGGACCAGATGAATGTTGTCATGGATTGTGTGGCCCGGGACCGTGTAGGACTGGGCAGGGTGGACCATGTGGTCCAGCACGGTGCCAAGGAGCAAACTCAATGCCTTTGCGAAAATCTTGTAATCCGTGCTGAGGAGGGAGACAGGACGCCAGTTTTTAAGGTGGCGGAGATCCTCCCTCTTTGACAGCAAGGTAATGGTGGCTCTGCGCCATGAGAGGGACATCTCCCCGGTTGCAATACTTTCCCCCAGGACCCCCGCATAGTCGTTCCCAGGATGTCTCAGCACGCCCTGAAGAACTCCACGGTCAGCCCATCCAGCCCTGGGGTTTTGCCCCTGGACAGGCTGTCGAGCGCGCCGGTCAGCTCCCCGAGGCTTATAGGGGTATCAAGTCTACTGGCGCCCTCCGGGCCGACCTGCAGCAGGTCCTCCCACAAAACTCTGCAAGCATCCTCGCCGGATGGATCCAGAGAGAAGAGAGCGCTGTAGAAGCTTCGGATTTGGGCCCAAACTTCCTCCGGATCTGAGACGAGGGCCCTGTCGTCGGCCAGCAGCATAAGGAGCTGCTGACGGACCGCGCGCCTTTTTTCCAGCGAGTAGAAGAAGGGGAAACCGCGGTCCGTGTCCGTAAGGATCTGGATCCACGACCTCACGTACGCGCCCCAGGACCCGACAAGTTGCAGGTCCCGCATTGCGCCCTTCTTCTCTCTGTACACCAGCCGCAAGGCCGTGTCTTCATCGGGCTGACCGAGACGTGACTCCAGGTCAAGCATCTCCTTTTCCAACTCCTCGACCCTGGATTTCCACCTCATTGTCGACCCCCTCGCATACTCCTGACAGAAGGTATGCACGTGAGTCTTGCCCACGTCCCACCATAGCCTCAAGGAGGGGAAGCCTCCCCGTTTCCTTCTCCAGCCGGTCCAGAAGTGACGAAACAAGCTCGTCCTCCAACAGCAGGTTGTTAAAATGCCAGTACGCGGAGCGTGACTGAGTGTGAGACAGGGTGACCCCGCCCACACCAGACGGTGGTCTGAGAACGGCACCTGCTGCACAGAGGCCGTCGGGACATGGGGCAGGTACGCCCTTGAAATGTAGAGGCTGTCGATTCTGGACACTCCAACCCCAGGCCTCACAAATGTGAAGACACTGGAGTCAGGATGGAGAGTCCGCCAGACGTCCACCAAGTCAAAGCACCCGACCAGGTTCCTTAACTTCACCACCGCACGACAGCTGCACTGGGTACCAAGGCGGTCCCGAGGGTGCAATTAAAAGCCCCATGCACTCGCCTGCGGCGATGGTGCCAAGATGAGTGGACACTTGTTCAAAGAAAGCCGTCTGCTGCTGGCCAGTCTGGGGAGCGTAGACATTCACAAAGTGAAGTACCTCCACCCCCTCACGGGCCATCAGGTGCAGCAACCGACCTGGCACTGGCTCCTTGACCCCCCAAGATATCCGGTTGAAAATGTGGGGCCAACAAGATAGCCACCTCGCCTAAACGCGAGGTTAGGTGACTCCTGTAAACCCCCCCTCGCCACTCCAGGAGCCATGTGGCTTTGTCTCCCGGAGCGGTGTGGGTTTCTTGCAGGAAGCACGCCGCATACTTCCCGTCCCGGAGGACCGAGAAGTTCTGGAATCTGCGGAGCGCGTCCCTGCTGCCGTTAATGTTGAGGCGGGCTATGGTCACCTCCATGTCAGTAGTAAAGTGCCACCTTCACCTTTTCAGTGCTCAGAAGGAGCAGAGGAGCGCGGGCCCCTCTGCCCCCTCAGGAGTCCGGCGAGGAAAGATTTCTGCCAGCGCTGTCAGAAGCGTCCGCGTCTCCCACCTCTTTAACGTAGGTGCGGGAAGACCAGATGAGCAGCGCCAAGTCCGACCACCGGTAGAGGGCTAGCTGCACTCGGTTTCGGTGACCGCGGTTTGCACGCAGAAAATCCCGGAAATCCCCTCGGGGGATGAGGGGCGACTCGGTGTCGGCCACGAGGGAGTCCACCATCTCGCTGCTGATGGACCCAAAATCATCCCCGTGCCCCCCGTCCTCCTCCGGGCAGTCGCTGTCTGGGACCGACTCCTCCGCCACATTGAGTGTGGCGGATGGCACGGTCCCACCAATCATCCCGGGATCTGCCTCGATCCAACCCCCTGGATCGTCGACAGACGGGTTCCTCGCAGACTCCTCTAATTGTATCAGGCCAGAGGGAGGTGGCGGCTCAGATCCCCCTCCTCTTGCGACGCCGAGTCACCGGATAGACCCGGGAACAGTTCCGGAATAAGCTCCGGGGTGGAGATGGGGACTGCCGGCGTCGGAGGCTGGGATGGAGAGGGGAGGGGCTCCTCGCCACCACCACCCAATGGCCCTGAGGTCAACGAGCCGTCGCAGCCCTCCGGCGTTGTAAGAAGGAACGCCTCTGGGGTGCAAAATGGCACCGGGCAGAATGGGCCCTCGGGGGTCTCGCTCACACCCGGCCCCATGGGGTCCTGCTCGGGGGGCTGCGACAGGTCAAGGGTCGACAGATGATGGACTTTGTCTAATCTCTTCCGGGGGCGCGGTGTAATGTCGAGGGGCAGGGGTCGGGGCGCCACCCGTTCTGTTCTGGGGGGGGGGGGGTCATGATGTTTCCCTCCCCCCCTTCCAAGGAGTGGCGGCGCTTGCGGCGGGTGCCCTGCGCCGAAGAAATATCAATTCTTGCAACGCCCCCCCCTTCCCTCAACACTTTGCGCCTGGGTTTGAGATGTTGCCGTCTTCTGCACCGGCCTGGGAGCACGTGCATCACCACCCTCCCTCTCTCTTCCCCCCACCCCCCCCCCCCACTTGCTGACCCGTGCCAAAACAACGACGGGCCCGGTACCCGACGCTGAGGCGTCAATGGGCACGGGATGAGCTTGGGTGTCCGCGGTGGTGGCTTTGGAAGCGTAGCAGTTCTTCCGCATGTGCCCCACCTTCTTGCAGGCGTGGTACCGCACGCCATCTGCAGACCAGGAGAAGCGGAAGGTCTCCCCCAGATGGGAGACCTCGAATCCCCCCTCTAATTCATCCTCCCAGACCAAGCTGATGAAAGCCTGGCGCCAGAAGGAGTAGATGTGCCTGGTGGGGGCGTGCTTCAGGCCGAGAGGGAGCGGTGCTACCTCAGAACGAACCTCCCCCAGTAGTTCGTGGGGGAGGAAGAGCTCGGAAGGGAGGTAAGGCAGGACATTGGACAATTGGCCTCAAGAGCGTCCACTGCCACATAGGTCCCGCCCACCGTGAGCCCCTTTTCAAGGACAAGGTGAACCGCCCTCTTGGCCCTCAGGAAGAACACGACTTTCCTGTACATTCGAGAGGTGGCCACAATGGCCGATTGGCTGAGGACACCGGCCATTGCGCGAACGCATGCCTCTATGGTGACGGTGGGGTGACGGTAGCATTTTACGCCCAGTTTTCGCGTCAGCAACCGGAAAGGTGGCAGGGCTGCGGGAGCAGTGGAGGTCGAAGAGGCCACCACCCTCGCATAGGTGGCTCTGGTCGAACCCGCCATTGACGTAGATGGAGTGGCCATCAGGCCAAGTGCCACGCCCACCCCAATGGGGACTTTGTCGCGTTGGAAATTAATTGACAAAATAGATAGTGGAGAAGGAGTTGTCAGGGGCAGAGCGAGGTGGAATGACATACTCTCCCCCTTGGAAGATATACAGGGGAGCAAAGCAGGGAAGGGAAGAGAAGAGAAAACAAGGAGCACAGTTG
Organism: Scyliorhinus torazame; assembly: GCF_047496885.1. Taxonomy (NCBI): domain Eukaryota; kingdom Metazoa; phylum Chordata; class Chondrichthyes; order Carcharhiniformes; family Scyliorhinidae; genus Scyliorhinus; species Scyliorhinus torazame. Next base: position 165,007,626 of record NC_092717.1, on the reverse strand, counting down.
GAGGAGGTCAGCAACACAGGAGGGTGGGGCATCATAGATGGAATGGTGCCCGAGGCGAGAGACTCCTGAGACTCCGGGTGAAGCTGGAGGGTGGGAGGATTGGGGATCTTCAGCTCAGGAGGGGGCCCAGCCAAAAAAAAAAATCAGTCCTGCTCCCACCTTAGGTCACCACACTGAGGTAAGTGACGCTGGTTTAAAGAAATCTTAGGCCAAAGTAGGGCTCAGCAAAATACAGTCTGTGCTCCCACTCTGGAACGACCACCCAATGGAACCGATCTCCTTCCTGCTGGTGTAAGGGATCTTCAGCCCGGGAGGGGCCCAGCAATCACTCAATGAGGGCAGCACGGTAGCATTGTGGATAGCACAATTGCTTCACAGCTCCAGGGTCCCAGGTTCAATTCCGGCTTGGGTCACTGTCTGTGCGGAGTCTGCACATCCTCCTCGTGTGTGCTCCGGTTTCCTCCGGGTGCTCCGGTTTCCTCCTACAGTCCAAAGATGTGCAGGTTAGGTGGATTGGCCATGATAAATTGCCCTTAGTGTCCCAAATTGCCCTTAGTGTTGGATGTTGTTACTGGGTTATGGGGATAGGGTGGAAGTGTTGGGTAGGGTGCTCTTTTCAAGAGCCAGTACAGACTCGATGGGCCGAATGGCCTCCTTCTGCACTGTAAATTCTATGATAATGGCCCCGTCCTGGAACAAGCTCACCAGATGGAATGAGGAACATAAGAACATAAGAACTAGAAGCAGGAGTAGGCCATCTGGCCCCTCGAGCCTGCTCCGCCATTCAATGAGATCATGGCTGATCTTTTGTGGACTCAGCTCCACTTTCCGGCCCGAACACGATAACCATTAATCCATTTATTCTTCAAAAAACGATCTATCTTTATCTTAAAAACATTTAATGAAGGAGCCTCGACGGCTTCACTGGGCACATAATTCCAGAGCTATTTAAATATGTCCAAGCATTGCCACGGTTTGATGAGAAGGAGGTAGAAGATTTTTTCATTTCATTTGAGAAGGTATCTTATTTTGAGGCTATGCCCCCTAGTTCTGCTTTCACCTGCCAGTGGAAACAACCTGCCCACATCTATCCTATCTATTCCCTTCATAATTTTATATGTTTCCATAAGATCCCCCCTCATCCTTCTACATTCCAACGAGTACAGTCCCCATGTACTCAACTTCTCGTCGTAATCCAACCCGTTCAGCTCTGGGATTAACCTAGTGAATTTCCTCTGCACACCCTCCAGCACCAGTACGTCCTTTCTCAGGCAAGGAGACCAAAACTGAACACAACACAAGGTGTGGCCTCACTAACACCTTATACAATTGCAGCATAACCTCCCTAGTCTTAAACTCTATCCCTCTAGCAATGAAGGACAACATTCCATTTGCCTTCTTAATCACCTGATGCACCTGTAAACCAACTTTTTGCTACTCATGCACTAGCACACCCAGGTCTCTCTGCACAGCAGCATGTTTTAATATTTTATTTAAATAATAATCCGTTTTGCTGTTATTCCTACCAAAATAGATAACCTCACATTTGTCAACATTGTATTCCATCTGCCAAACCCTAGCCCATTAACTTAACCTATCCAAATCCCTCTGCAGACTTCCAGTATCCTCTGCACTTTTTGCTTTACCACTCATCTTAGTGTCGTCTGCAAACTTGGACACATTGCCCTTGGTCCCCAACTCCGAATCATCTATATAAATTGTGAACAATTGTGGGCCCAACACTGATCCCTGAGGGACACCACGAGCTACTGATTGCCAACCAGCGAAACACCCATTAATCCCCACTCTTTGCTTTCTATTAATTAACCAATCCTCTATCCATGCTACTACTTTATCCATAATGCCATGCATCTTTATCTTATGCAGCAACCTTTTGTGTGGCACCTTGTCAAAGGCTTTCTGGAAATCCAGATATACCACATCCATTGGCTCCCCGTTATCTACCGCACTGGTAATGTCCCCCAAAAATTCCACTAAATTAGTTAGGCACGACCTGCCCTTTATGAACCCATGCTGCGTCTGCCCAATGGGACAATTTCCATCCAGATGCCTCACTATTTTTTCCTTGATGATAGAATCCAGCATCTTCCCTACTACAGAAGTTAAGCTCACTGGCCTATAATTACCCGCTTTCTGCCTACCTCCTTTTTTAAACAGTGGTGTCACGTTTGCTAATTTCCAATCCGCCGGGACCACCCCAGAGTCTAGTGAATTTTGGTAAATTATCACTAGTGCATTTGCAATTTCCCTAGCCATCTCTTTTAGCACTCTGGGATGCATTCCATCAGGTCCAGGAGACTTGTCTACCTTTAGCCCCATTAGCTTGCCCATCACTAACTCCTTAGTGATAACAATCACCTCAAGGACAAAGCCTCATTTCTATCAGTCACTGGCATGTTATTTATGTCTTCCACTGTGAAGACCGACCCAAAAAACCTGTTCAGTTCCTCAGCCATTTCCTCGGGTGAGATTCTCCGACCCCCCCGCCGGGTCGGAGAATCGCCGGGGGCTGGCGTGAATCCCGCCTCCGCCGGTTGCCGAATTCTCCGGCACCGGATATTTGGCAGGGGCGGGAATCGCGCCGCGCCAGTTGGCGGGCCTACCCCGGCGATTCTCCAGCCCGGATGGGCCGAAGTCCCGCTGCTAGAATGCCTGTCCTGCCGGATTAAACCACCTCTCTTACCGGCGGGACAAGGCTGCGCGGGCGGGCTCCGGGGTCCTGGGGGGGGCTGGGGGCGATCTAGCCCCGGGGGGTGCCCCCACGGTGGGTGCCCCCACGGTGGCATGGCCCGCGATCGGGGCCCACTGATCCGCGGGTGGGCCTGTGCCGTGGGGGCACTCTTTTCCTTCCGCCTTCGCCACAGTCTCCACCATGGCGGAGGCGGAAGAGACTCCCTCCACTGCGCACGCGCGGGGATGCCGTGTGCGGCCGCTGACGGTCCCACGCATGCCCCGCCCGGCAATGTCATTTCCGCGCCAGCTGGCGGGGCACCAAAGGCCTTTCCCATCAGCTGGCGGGGCGGAAATCAGTCTGGCGCGGGCCTAGCCCCTCAAGATTAGGGCTCGGACGCTCAAGGGGCAGAGGATTCCGCACCTTTGGGGCGGTGCGATGCCAGACTGATTCATGCCGTTTTTGGCGCCGGTCGGTGGACATTGCACCGATTACGGAGAATTTCGCCCCTCATCTCCCATTATTAAATCTCCCTTCTCATCCTCTAAAGGACCAATATTTACCGTAGCCACTCTTTTTTGTTTTATATATTTGTAGAAACTTTAACTATCTGTTTTTATATTCTGAGCAAGTTTACTCTCATAATCTATCTTACTCTTCTTTATAGCTTTTTTAGTAGCTTTCTGTTGCCCCCTAAAGATTTCCCAGTCCTCTTGTCTCCCACTAATCTTTGCCACGTTGTATGCTTTTTCCTTCAATTTGATGCTCTCCCTTATTTCCTTAGATATCCACAGTCGATTTTCCCTCTTTCTACCGTCCTTCCTTATTGTTGGTATAAACCTTTGCTGAGCACTGTGAAAAATCGCTTGGAAGTTTCTGCACTGTTCCTCAACTGTTTCACCATAAAGTCTTTGCTCCCAGTCTACCTTAGCTCGTTCTTCTCTCATCCCATTGTAATCTCCTTTGTTTAAGCACAAAACATTAGTGTTTTATTTTACCTTCTCACCCTCCATCTGTATTTTAAATTCCACCATATTGTGATCGCTCCTTCCGAGAGGATCGCTAACTATGAGATCCTTAATCAGTCCTGTCTCATCACACAGGACCGGATCTAGGACCACTTGTTCCCTCGTAGGTTCCATTACATCCTGTTCGAGGAAACTATCGCGGATACATTCTATAAACTCCTCCTCAAGGCTGCCTTGACTGACCTGGTTAAACCAATCTATATGTAAATTAAAATCCCCCATGATAACTGCTGTACCATTTCTACATGCATCAGTTATTTCTTTGTTTATTGCCTGCCCCACCATAATGTTACTATTTGGTGGCCTACAGACTACTCCTATCAGTGACTTTTTCGCCTTACTATTCCTGATTTCCACCCAAATGGATTCAACTTTATCCTCCATAGCACTGATGTCATCCCATACTATTGCCCGGATGTCATCCTTTTTTAAAAAAAATATATTTTATTGAAGTTTTTCAAACAAAGATTTTCCGTTTTTACAACTTAATAAAGAAATATACATTAAACGTTATTTAAATAATATATTAAACTAACAACAGATGGAAAAAGAAATAAACAAAAAGCAAATATCAACAACGAACTAAGAAAACAAAAACAAGAACACGGAATAATCCCCCCCCTCCCCCCTGGGTTGCTGCTGCTGTCTTTTCTGTTTTTCCATTATCGTTCCGCGAGATAGTCAAGGAACGGTTGCCACCGCCTGGTGAACCCCTGAGCCGATCCTCTTAACGCATATTTTATTCGTTCCAGTCTTATGAACCCTGCCATGTCGTTTATCCAGGCCTGCACGCCCGGGGGCTTCGCTTCTTTCCCCATAAGTAGAATCCTTCTCCGGGCTACTAGGGACGCAAAGGAAAAAACGTCGGCCTCTTTCGCCTCCTGCACTCCCGGCTCTTCTGCAACCCCAAATATTGCCAACCCCCAGCTTGGTTTGACCCGGACCCCCACCACCTTTGAGAGCACTATTGCCACACCCTCCCAGAACTCATGCAGTGCCGAACACGACCAGAACATGTGAGTGTGGTTCGCCGAGCTTCCCGAGCACCTCCCACACCTGTCCTCCACCCCAAAAAACCTGCTCAGTCTTGCTCCCATCATATGCGCTCTGTGTAGAACCTTAAATTGAATCAGGCTAAGCCTGGCACACGAGGACGAGGAATTTACCCTACTTAGGGCACCTTACCACAGCCCCTCCTCAATCTCTTCCCCCAGCTCCTCTTCCCATTTTCCCTTCAGCTCCTCTACCATCGCCTCCCCCTCGTCTCTCATCTCCCTGTATATTTCGGACACTTTACCTTCTCCAACCCATGCCCCTGAAATAACTCTATCCTGGACCCCTTGCGTCGGGAGCCGCGGAAATTCCCTCACCTGTTGCCTCGTAAATGCCCTCACTTGCATGTATCGGAAAGCATTCCCTGGTGGCAGCTTATATTTTTCTTCCAATGCTCCCAAACTCGCAAACGTCCCGTCCACAAACAGGTCCTTCAGCTTCCTAATTCCTGCTCGCTGCCAACATTGAAATCCCCCATCTATCCTCCCCGGGACGAACCTGTGGTTATTCCTTATCGGGGACCACACCGAGGCACTCGTCACTCCCCTATGTCGTCTCCACTGCCCCCAGATCCTCAAGGTCGCCACCACCACTGGGTTTGTGGTGTACCTTTTCGGCGAGATCAGTAGTGGCGCCGTCGCCAGCGCTTTTAGGCTCGTTCCCTTACAGGACGCTGTCCCCAACCTTTTCCACGCCGCACCTTCTTCTTCCCTTATCCACTTACAGACCATCGACACATTGGCGGCCCAATAGTAGTCACTCAGACTCGGCAGTGCCAATCCCCCTCTGTCCCTACTGCGCTGCAGGAACCCCCTCTTTACCCTCGGGGTCTTTCCCGCCCACACAAAGCTCATAATGCTCCTGTCTATTTTTTTAAAGAAGGCCTTTGTAATCAAGATGGGGAGGCACTGAAACACAAAACGAAACCTCGGGAGGACCACCATCTGCCCGCCAATGACAGGGGCACCATATCCCACCTCTTGAAGCCATCCACCGTCTGCTCTACCAATCGCGTCAGGTTAAGTTTATGTAGGGTTCCCCAGTTCCTGGCCACCTGAATCCCCAGGTATCGAAAATTCCTTGCTACACTCCTCAGCGGCAGAGCATCTATCCCCCTGCCCTGTTCCCCGGGGTGCATCACAAAAAGTTTGCTCTTTCCCATGTTTAATTTGTATCCCGAGAACTCTCCAAACTCCCTGAGTATCTGCATTACCTCTGGCATCCCCTCTACCGGGTCCGCCACATATAGCAGCAAATCGTCTGCATATAGTGACACTCGGTGTTCCTCCCCCCCTCTAAGCACCCCCCTCCATTTCTTAGAGTCCCTCAGCGCTATGGCCAATGGTTCAATTGCCAACGCGAACAGTAATGGGGACAGGGGGCACCCTTGTCTTGTACCCCTATGTAATCGAAAGTATCCCGATCTTTGCCTGTAACGACGCTTGCCACCGGGGCCGCGTACAAGAGTCTAACCCATCTGATGAACCCCTCCCCGAATCCAAATCTCTTCAGCACCTCCCACAAATAGTCCCACTCCACCCTATCGAATGCCTTCTCTGCATCCATCGCCACCACTATCTCTGCCTCCCCCTCCGGTGGGGGCATCATCATCACCCCCAGCAACCTTCGTACATTGGCATTCAATTGTCTCCCCTTAACAAATCTGTCTGGTCGTCATGTACCACCCCTGGGACACAATCCTCTATCCTTGTCGCCATCACTTTGGCCAGCAGCTTGGCATCTACGTTTAGGAGGGAGATGGGCCTGTATGACCCGCACTGCAGCGGGTCTTTGTCTCGTTTCAGGATTGGCGATATCATCGCCTCCGACATTGTCGGGGGTAATGTCCCCCTTTCCTTAGCCTCATTAAAGGTTCTCACCAAAAGCGGGGCCAACAGGTCCATATATTTCCTATAAAATTCCACCGGGAACCCATCTGGTCCCGGGGCCTTCCCTGCTTGCATGCTCCCAATTCCTTTGATCACCTCATCCACCTCAATCTGCGCCCCCAGACCTGCCACCTCCTGCCCCACCACCCTCGGGAACTCAAGCTGGCCCAAAAAGTGTCTCATTCCCTTTCCCCTCCGGGGTTTGGGACTTGTACAGCCTCTCATAGAATGTCTTGAACATCTCATTCACTTTCCCTGCTCTCTGCTCCATCCTTCCCGTTTCGTCCCTAACTCCACCAATCTCTCTCGCCGCCCCCCTCTTCCGAAGTTGTTGGGCCAGCAGCCGGCTCGCCTTTTCCCCATACTCATATTGTATCCCCTGTGCCTTCCTCCACTGTGTCTCTGCCTTTCCCGTGGTCAGCAGGTCAAACTCCGTCTGCAATCTTCGTCTTTCCCTGTATAGCCCTTCGTCTGGGGCCTCCGCATACTTCCTATCCACCCTCAAAATTTCCCCTACTAATCTCTCTCTTTCTTTACCCTCTTGTTTCCCCTTGTGGGCTCTGATGGAAACCAGCTCTCCTCTAACCACCGCCTTCAACGCTTCCCATACTACTCCCACCTGGACCTCCCCATCGTCATTGACCTCCAGGTATCTTTTGACACATTCCCTCACCCTTCCGCATACCCCCTCGTCCGCCAGTAGTCCCATTTCTAATCGCAAGAGTGGGCGCTGGTCCCTTTCCTATCCTAGTTCCAGATCCACCCAATGCTGGACGTGATCTGAAACGGCTATGGCCGAGTACTCCGTTCCTGCCACTTTCGGGATCAGTGCCCTTCCCAAAACAAAAAAGTCTATCCGGGAATATACCTTGTGGACGTGGGAGAAAAAGGAAAACTCTTTACCCATCGGTCTGGCGAATCTCCACGGATCTACTCCCCACATTTGCTCCATGAACCCCTTAAGCACCTTGGCCGCTGCCGGCCTTCTCCCGGTCCTGGATCTGGACCGGTCCAGCCCTGGGTCAAGCTCTGTGTTAAAATCCCCCCCCCCATTACCAAGCTTCCCGCCTCCAGGTCCGGGATACGTCCCAGCATTCGCTTCATGAATCCCGCGTCATCCCAGTTCGGGGCATATACGTTCACCAGCACAACCGCCTCACCCTGCAATCTGCCACTCACCATCACATACCTGCCCCCACTATCCACCACTATGGTCTTAGCCTCGAACGATACACGTTTCCCCACCAGTATTGCCACCCCTCTGTTTTTCACGTCCAACCCTGAGTGGAATACCTGCCCCACCCATCCTTTCCTTAGTCTAACCTGATCCGCCAACTTCAGGTGCGTCTCCTGGAGCATAACCACGTCCGCCTTCAGTCTCTTTAAGTGCGCAAACACCCTTGCCCTCTTAATCGGCCCATTTAAACCTCTCACATTCCACGTGATCAGCCGGGTTGGGGGGCCATTTACCCCCCCCCCCCACGTCGACTAGCCATCCCCTTTTTTAAACCATCTCCTCACCCAGGTCTCACGCACCCGTCTGTCCACCAGACGGCGCCCTCCCGTCCCGACCACCTCGTCTCGTATCAGCTCCCCCTTACTCTCAGCAGCAGCAACCCAGTTAATCCCCCCCCCCCAGATTCCCCTCTAGCTTGATTACTCCCCCCATATTGCTTCCGGAAGTCAGCTATCTCTGGCTGACCTCGGCTTCCCCCGTTCATCCTTTGACCTCCCTGCGTGTGAGGCTCCCTTCCTTCCTGCGCCCTTTTTCCCGGCATAGTTTCCATAGCGCGGGAAAATACCCGCGCCTCCCTCTCGGCCCCGCCCCTAATGGCGCAGTTCCCTCATTCCCCTTCCCTGTCCCCTTTTCCACCGGCACCCACATTTCTTCATGTCCCCCACATCGGGGGGGAAAAAAAATGTCCCCGTCCAACATTATTATACATTAGCCCTCCCCTCTCCCCACTTTACATTTCTGTGCCACCACCTCGCTACCCCTCTCCAGGCAATTTCTCAAGTCTAGTCCAATTTCTCTTCCTGAATAAATGTCCATGCCTCCTCCGCCGCCTCGAAGTAGTGGTGTTTGCCCTGATGTGTGACCCACAATCTCGCCGGCTGCAGCATCACAAATTTGACTTTCTTCCTATGGAGCACCGCCTTGGCCCGGTTGAAACTCGCCCTCCTTCTCGCCACCTCCGCACTCCAGTCTTGATACACGCGTATCACCGCGTTCTCCCACTTGCTACTCCGTGTCTTCTTAGCCCAGCTCAGGACCATCTCCCTGTCCCTGTAGCGATGGAACTTCACCACTATTGCTCTTGGTGTTTCCCCTGCCTTTGGTCTTCTCACGAGGATCCGGTACGTTCCCTCCACTTCCAGGGGGCCCGTTGGGGCTTCAGCTCCCATTAGAGTATGGAGCATCGTACTCACATACGCCCCAGCATCAGCTCCCTCTGTTCCTTCGGGGAGACCTGAAATCCGTAGGTTCTTCCTCCTCAAGCTGTTCTCCAGGGCTTCCAGCCTTTCTCTGCACCTCTTGTGTAGTGCCTCGTGCGTCTCCGTTTTTACCACCAGGCCCTGTATCTCGCCTTTGTTCTCGGCTGCCTTTGCCTTCACTCCACAGAGCTCCATCGCCTGGACCTTCTGTGTTTCCTTTAGTCCCTCGATTGCCAGTAACATCGGCGCCAGCACCTCTTTCTTGAGCTCCTCCACACATCGTCGGAGGAACTCCTGCTGTTCCGGGCCCCATACCATCTGGGCTCCCTCGGCCGCCATCTTGCTTCTTTCTCTTCTCTGCCGCTGCTCCAAAGGATCCTCCGCAATCTGGCCACTATTGTCGCTCCTTTCCATCCACACCCAGGGGGACTCCTTCCTTTGTCACCTCACACTGGGTTTGGCCGCAAAAAATTTCCGTTGGGGCTCCCGATAAGAGCCCAAAAGTCCGTTGAAACGGGAGGTGCCGAAACGTGCGGCTTAGCTGGTCATCGCCGCAACCGGAAGTCCGCCCGGATGTCATCCTTAAATAACAGAGCTACACCACCTCCCTTACCATCCACTCTGTCCTTCCGAATAGTTTGATACCCTCGGATATTTAACTCCCAGTCGTGACCATCCTTTAACCATGTTTCAGTAATGGCCACTAAATCATAGTCATTCACGATGATTTGCGCCATCAACTCATTTACCTTATTCCGAATACTATAAGCATTCAGGTAAAGTACACTTTGGTTGGCTTTTATACCTCTGTTTTGAACCTTAACACCTCGATCAGTACCCTCTCCTGTTATATTTCCTCTTAACTTTTCTCCTAATTTTCCTTGTCGTTGAACCCATATCTTCATGTAACAACCTGCCGCGTTGCTTACCATTTATGGTTTTACTTCCCGTTTTATTCTTTTTAGAGCCTATTCACTGAGCTGCCCTCAGTCACTGTACCTTCTCCTGTCGCCCTTTTTGATTTTTGACTATGGCTTCTCTGCTTTACACTTTCCCCCTTACTGCCTTTTGTTTCTGTCCCTGTTTTACTACCTTCCGACTTCCTGCATCGGTTCCAGGAAGGCCTGACAGTTGGGAGAACTGGGCAGGGCCGGGTCCTCAGCCGGGAGGGGCCCAGCAAACAAACAGTACAGGGGCTTTACTCCCACCTTGTTTTGCAGCAACCTTCCTGTTGTTGTTGTTGTTGTTGTTCCTTCCTTCCTTCTCTCTTTCCGCTCTCCTCCCTCTCTCTCTCCTTCCTGCAGGCAAGTCAGCAACAGCCAGCACTCAGCGACAGAGAGCTGCTGCAGCCACTCAAGGTGGATTGGCCATGCTAAATTGCCCCTTTATTGGAAAACTTAAAAATAAATTAAAGAGAAAAAAGTAGCACATTTCTCTTGAACAATTACGTTAACATAAGGAACTTGATGAAGGAGCAGTCTCCGTGACCGAAGATGATCCAAATGGCCAATCCTACCTAAACCAGGTAGGAGACTGGCCCCGTCTGGCGGAAAACAGTCCCTGAGAACCAGAAAGTACTGTCTGCAAATTTGCGGATGAACACCGTGTCCCCGGAGCGAATTGTCGGGTTGGTCAACGCCGAAGTGGGCAGTGTCCTAGTAGCTCCTGGTTATGGTGCACCTTTGCCTGATATTGGGGAATAGCAAGCTGAGGCGGGTATGGAGTTGTCGGCCCATGAGCATCTCAGCCGGGGCCACTCAGGTCACTGTGTGAACAAATATCGAGCCAGCCTTATATGCATGGAACCTGAAGTCTGTTTCCAGAGCCCTCGTTTAAACGTCTGTATCGCCCGCTCAGCTAACCAGTTAGCCGCCGGGTGGTAAGGGGCAGCCCGCACTTGCTGAATCCCGTTGGTTTTCAGGAACGCCGAAAACTCCTCACTGGTGAAAGAAGCCCCATTATCCATGACAAGGACCTGGGGATGCCTGCACTTTACCCTTCCTGAACCCTTGTGGCTATGAGTCTGTCATGAACACATCTTCCAAGTCTTGTTGCTCCGATCACATCCTCACCTGGAACCTTCCCACCATCGCCATCTTCAGGTTCCTGTCCTTCCTGTCCTTTATTTTCTGAGGAGCTCTCAGCCTCCTCCATGTCTCCCTCTGGCAAGTGGTCTCACCTTTGAAGCACCAGGTTGTGTTTATAATAAGTATTCATGCCATGCTAATATATGCAAATAATATCCTAACATGGATTAACGGAATCGCTGACCCACCATCATCCTGTCATGAAAGTGACAAAGTGCCTGCTCACACCTGCATATCACCTCACTATTCCAAAACCCAAACAGCATCTCACTCTTTCCCCTACTACCCTCAACTTCACCCCCATTCCTCCGATCCCCAGGCCTCCATACACACACCATCTCTTCATTCCGCACATCTCTGTCTAATCCCCTCCTCAGCACATACCATCGCCGCCTTATGGTACCTCAAGCAGCCAACAACCGGCAGCGCAAAGGTCCACATCCTGGAAGCTCCAGCAGTGAAACGATTCACATCCTGGAAGCTGCAGGGGGGAAAAGATCTACCTGGTAGATGCTCCACCCACCCACTGCTGTGCATTGTTTTCCAGGGTCCACGGTCACTGGAGGGCTCCATCTTCCACTCTCTGCAAGCCGCCCCAGGGCTCCACCCAGCATGTCCATGCCACATTGGTCCGGGGCTTCACCTGCATCCTATTAATGGGATGTAAAATGGCTTCATGTTGGATTGGGTGGGAATAACAACCCGCCACAACAGGCAGGAGAACACGCTCCCGTTGTCATTTCACGCCAGCGGGAGACTGCTTTTTCAGCTCCCGCCGCAATGTCCCCATTTCCCCCCCAAGGCAGCCATTACACCCTCCACTGCTTGGATTTGAAAACTAAATGCTGATGCCGGCGTGGGAACAGTGGTGTTTTACACCAGAAAAAATGCAAAAGCTGCACCGATCCTCCATCTGGTGGGGGGCTAGCAGCCACGCAGCGTAAAGCCGGCAATACCTGCAGATACGGCGGAGGATTGCTGGGTCGGTGGCTGCGCATGTGAACGACAGCAGGCCGTGCGCGGATCCGGCCTGCCACATACTGTCCCCCAGTAACCCCCCTCGCCACCACCAGACTACCCCCCCCCCCCCATCAGTACCCCTAGCCCCCACCAAACATCGCCTGCCCATGCCGCCACACCGGGTTCACGAAAAAAAAAGATAAGTGTTCCATGCCGTCGGGAACTCAGCCCATCAGGGGCGGAGCATCGGGGGAGGGCCTCAGGTGATGTTGTGAGGCCGTCCCGACGGCGTGCGATGTACTCTTTGTTTTTGAGGGGGCGGAGCATTGCAAAAGCACGCTACCCCCGATTTCGCCACAAATGGAGATTCTCCGGCCGATTGGCGAACACGATTTCGGCATCGGCAACCGGAGAATCCCGCCCGTCATCTTTCTTTATTTGTTGAACAAAAAAAAATTACAAAAAGTTTAAGTAAAAAATATTTTAATTGTGTAACATTAATTTCATAATTTATGCATTTTCTTGTTGTTTAGGCTGATAAAGAAGAAATGAGAAAGAATTATGTACAATCATTAAGATTCAAGGTAAACATGCATTTAGTTATGAACATCCAAGCAATTAGCAAATACATTTTTGACTAAGTTGCTTTTTAAGATTAAGAGTATGCTTCCAGATTTAAATTATGTGCCCACAGCTTGATCTGGCATCGATAATTCCATTTGATTTATTTTACCTGGTGTTTGACTGTAATCCGTTGTTTCGACTGAATCGTTTACTTAAGGTAAATACACTTTGATTATTGGCTTCATTTTAGAACTAATTTTCATGGATTCTGTTAAATTAAACTCTTGTCAGTGTAAATCTCATTGTTCTTTTCTTTTCTGAGTCTTTAAAATGTGCCTAGATTGCCAAGAGTTGATGAGAGCTATAAATCATATTCAATATGTTTACATTTTGACTGTATATTGAATAAAATTGATTTCATGATCTTGCCTCGTCAGGCAGAGACATGTGAAAATATTGGGAACATATTACACATTGGAGTGATAGCTGTAATCATTTATTTCATTATCATATTCATGTTGTTATGGGCCAGGGGTTAGAGAACCCCAAAGTGTATCATGGAGTTCACCTGACCCACAACTTTTACTAGATTGTGGTATGGGAAGCACACGGCCCACTCTACAGGTGTGGTACAGCAGAAATGGAAAAGTATTTTTCAAAGCAAAACAATGTTTATTCTATGAACTCAAGTTAACCTTTTTAAAACATACAGTGAACATCTTAGCAACCATTAATTCAAATACAACCCCCAAAGACTACAACACTAAGTAAACCTTTAAGCTTTCCTTTTTAACATCCATACAACTTAAAAACAAAACCTTTATCAGAAGCACATCAGGTTAAAGTCACTACTGAAAACTTTTATAATTCTGAATTCACCAAATGATCAAGAGATAGTCTTTTGATGGCAGAGAGAACAGCCGTACACCTGCTTGGTCTGGCTTCAGCTCCAACACTGAAAACGAAACTAAAACATACCCTGCAGTCTGCTCAAAAACCAAAGTAAAAAGCTGACAGACAGCCCAGCTCCACCCACTCTCTGACATCACTGCAGTAGTAAACACCCATTTCTTAAAGGTACTCTCACTACAGATATTTATATACACACCCATTTATAAACACCCATTTCTTAAAGGTACTCTCACATGACAATGTAAAATCCCAATTCTGTTCCGATAAAATACAAGTTATTTCTGATAAATTGCAAACTTGGAACACTGATTTGTGGGATGTATAGTTTCATTTTGTTCTGGTGTGAGGAGACAAGTGAAACCTCAGTGAGAATAAACAGCCCAGTCTTCGTATAACTCAACCACTTACATTTTAATTGGAGGTGGGTTGACGAGCCTGATCTCAGGAGGCGGGTCTATCATAAGGTTTTTCAAATGAGTTTGCATACCTCCAATTTAAGTGTCCCAGGTTTCAGGAATCCAGGCAGCTGATTTCTGGAGTGAAGAAGTTATCTGAAGGGGAAAGGTTGAGCAGGTTGGGCTTAGGCTCATTGGAGTTTTAAAGAATTAGAGGTGATTTTATTGAAATATATAAGATTCAGAGGGGGCTTGACAGGGTAGATACTGAGAGGATGTTTTCCCTTGTTGGGAATCTAGAACTAGGAGGGATAGTTTAAAAACTAGTGGTCTCCCATTTACGGTGGAGAAGAGGAGGATTTTCCTCTCAAAGAATTGGAATTCATTAACCAAGAGAGCAGAGGAGGCTGGGCCATTGAATGTATTCAAGGCTAAGTTTGAAAGATTTTTGATCTATAATGGAGTCAAGGATTTTGGAGAGCAGACAGAACATTACAATTAAGGCCACAATGAGATCAACCATGATCTTATTGATTGGTGGAGCAGACTTAATGGACCAATGGCCTACACCTGCTTATATTTCTCAGGTTCTTATGTTCTGTTTACAGTTTGCATGCTGCCTGCTACAGAATTAACAGATCAGGATTAACCATGCATTTTGACCATATGCCTGATGTGGGAAATTATGTAATTTATCGACATTAACTTCTGCGCTGGCGCTGGGCCTGGGCACATCTCCAGTATAACTACAGGAGGAGGGCTAGAAAATGCAGCAGAACATGATTTTCCTTAAGGCTCCAAATGCTTGAGGAAAAGGTAATTGATCTCAGAAACGATTGATGCCATTTGGAAGCTTGCGCTGGTCTTCCTTTGGGATAAATGGGAAATATTTCTCACTTGTCGCTCTACATAATTGGGCCTCGGCTTTCCAACATCTGGCTTAAATGGCAAGTAACATTCAAGGCAACATCAATATCCTGGGGTTCAGAATTGGCCAGAAATTTAACTGGACCAGTGACATAAATAACATGGCTACAAGAGCAGGCCTGAGGCTGTGCATTTTGTAGTCAGGAGCTCACCCCTCAGCTCCCCAAACCTTTTACACCACCCATAAGACACAAGTCAGGAATGTGATGCAATTATCTCCACCTGCCTGGATGATTGTAGCTCCAACAATACTCAAGAAGCTCAACGCCATCACAACAATGCAGCCCTTTTGTGTTGGCACCCCATCCATCTCCTTAACATTCACTCCCTCAGCAACTAGTTCAACAGGGCTGCAGTGTGTACTCAGCCATATAAGTGAACTGTGGCAAATCACTAAAGCTGCATCACAGCTATTCACGAAAGGCCAGTGATACCTACATCTCATGAAATAATGGAAAAATCTCCCAGACCCTTGACTTCAACTACCTAAAAGGACAAGGACAGCACGTGCATTGGAAGATTGCAACCTTCAAATTCCCCAAGTCACCCACCATCCTAGAATTATATCAGTCTTCATTCATCAGTATTGTGACAATATCTTGGAACTCCCTGCCGAACAGAACTGTGGAAGTATTTGTATTGCATAAACTGCAGAGGTTTAAGAAGGCAACTCATCACCCCTTCTCTGAGGTAATAAGGTGGTCCATAATTGTTGGCCGTGCTAGCAATGTCCATATGGAATCATAGAATCCCTGCAATGCAGAAGGAGGCCATTTGGCCCATCAAGTCTGCATCAACCCTCTGAATTGGCACCCTACTTAGGCTCAATCCCCTGCAACCCCCTAACCCCATCTAACCTTTTAGAGACGAAGGAGCAATTTAGAAATCTGCCTAATCTGCACATCTTTGGACTGCGGGAAGAAACCGGAGCGCCCAGAGGAAATCCACGCAGACATGTAAAGAACATGAAAACTCCACACAGTCACCCGAGGTCAGAATTGAACCAGGTCCCTGGCTCTGTGAGGCAGCAGTGATAATCATTGTGCCACCGTGCCGAATCTTGTGGATAAACAAATAAATCAATGGTTAGGATTTTAAACCCAGTGAAATTAAATCTAATTTCTTTGTTACCTTGGGCGCAGAGTGGAGACCAGTGAATCGTTTTCATTATTACCAAAATGAAAAAGAAATAATTTGTTTTTAAAACTATTAAGATTAGCATAGAATGTAGATCAAAAATGCACAAAGGTCTCTCAAGAGCAGAATATCTACCTCAAATATGACTTTCTTTTTCCAATTTTCTCCCCGTTCTTCCCCATTTTTGAACATTCTGACACGTGTTTGGGTATACCTCCACAGGTGACAACAGCAATTAGTTATCTTGCCCATAAGGCACTGTTTTATATGTGAGTATAATAGCCAATGAATAATAACAGTTCATCTGTTTGGAAGCTAGAGCCTGTATTCATCTAAAGTTCACATTTGCATGCCTTTAAGCAAAAGTGATTATAGTCATTAGTAAAGGGAACTCAATCTAATTTTCGTCACCCTTAGGCCAACACTCTGAATCCAGAGAAAGCATTGATACTGAAGAGCATATTTGTCGGAAATTAAAAGTTTTTAAAGTGAGTTAAAACAACTAAGATCTTGGGCTTGTTTGACCTACACACCTCATTTGTAAAGCCAAACTTTAGCCTGAGAGGTTCAGGATCTGTTTTTGTACAAATATGAGAGACCAACGCAGTGCTTATACTTTACAGCAGTCATTTATTTGGAACATATGAGTCCAGTGACATCTATGAGCAGTGAGGTTGCCACCAATTGTTTCCAGGTGGGCGGTTCATTTGGTGAGTTGGGTATTCAGAAATCTCTAAATTGCAAACCAAACAGCGGGTAAATTCAGTCAATCTATACCCGGCACGTAGAAGGACTGCAAATCAAAGAATTGGATGCCGAGGCCAGCACACTTGATTTTCCAGGGTTTGATCTTAATCCGTTCTCATCAAGTGAGTCCGTAAGCCAGCTGTGTAGATGCATTCACGTTACCTTCAGATGTCCTAACTTTTTTAAAACGAGTAGCGTTTTCCTTTACACATAGTTTTGTGTCTTAGCACGAAGAGATTCCAATGAATAGAGTTTCTGAAGTGTCTAATTACTTTCCTTACTAACAGCTAAGAAAATATTGCAAGCTGTAATTCCTCTTTGTACCTTTAATTACACTGGCCATGATTTTCTGGGCCCATTCGCCGAGTGCGCAAATCCAGTTATGGCCGCTAACTCTCGCGTGGGGTCCATTACGTGGGTTGTGGTGGCGAGATCTCAGTTTGAGATCTTGCCCACGCCCTCTGGCGACATAGTCAGGTTCACGCTCATTACCATAAATTTGAATTCATTTTCATAAATGGCTTAATTCAGCTGTTTCCAGGGTCATCAGTTAGCAGTGCCAGAGGCGGGGCCTCTGGGAACCCCATTCAGGGGGGCTCCCAGTTCGTAGGGGGGGGGGATGGTGGAAGGCAAGGTTTGTACCTACATGGCAGTGGGGAGGGGGGAACACTTTGGATGGGGGGATGCCCCGATGCAAGGATTGCTGGAGTACGGGGTGTTGGGTAACCCTAATGTGTGCATGATGCGGTGGGGGTGATTGAGTGGTGGTGGGAGATTGTCCTTCTATGTTTTCCTTGTCCGCCGGGTGTCCTGACGTCTGGGAGAGGGGAGGGGGGCCTTTAACGATGCCCTTTAAAAATGGCATCCCAATCTCTGAATCCCAGTTTTACCAGCGAGTTGAGGCCCCACTCCCCCTAGCTGGCTGTGTAATTCTCGCTAGTACTTTGAAATTGTGCAGAGTTATGTTTGATCTTGTTGGAAAAGGCAGCTGTGAAACCAGCAAGTTTCACACAACTTTTCTCGCCTGACCCAGCACAAGGTGCAATGTTTGGAAAATTCGACCTATTGCTAGCATTTGGACTGAAATCCATGTTTTGGTGAATTGCTAACCTAATTATTTAACAAATGTATTGAAGATCTTATTAAAATCACAAGTACATACAGTTAAAGCAAACATAAAACACAAGGCCTTCCTATACAATGTCTAGTTTTGGACCTTATCCATTGAAGACTTTTGCCTGGTTACATCAATTAGCAGTCTACAATAAACACTCTCAACTCAACTGAGTGACTATCCATATTTTGTTTCTGTCAACACAAGTTTGGTTGCATAACAATAGAATCGCACTTCAAATCTCTCTCATTGGATGTGATGCATTTGGGATCTCCGGAGGACATAATAAGGTGCTATAAAATTTCAAGCTAATTCTTTATAATAAAAAACATAGGAGCGATGAAACCTCTCAATATCAAAGTATTGAAGCTACTGGGAAAAAATGTTGAAAAAGAAATATTTCAAATGCTTTTTGTTATGTTTCTTTGGCTTTTCCTTCCTCCAGTATTTAACATTCCTTGAATTCAATGATCGACTTGAGGCTATAATGGAAAAAGCCTATATATACAGGTAAGCAACCATTTAGATGACAAAATCAATGTGTGTTTTGTGTGAAAATCTTTAGTAATAAAATGCCATGTTTATTAAACCCATGTGAAGAAATTCCGCTTGTAAGGCACAATTGAAATTTGTGTCTTTTTTAGTTAAAACAAATTTGTTTCTTGTGTAAATGCTGCTATCAGATGCGGTATCGAATTATCTGCTGAATATATATTTTCAAAACTGCTGACAGGAATCATCTTCCCTTCACCAGGCACAGAAAAAGATGTCACGCATAAAATAAAAAGCAAAGAGCTTGAGGCTGCAGTTTGTCTCAATCTTAGGCTGTCTGCACTGGCCAAGATTAAACTAAATTGATGCACACTGCTGCTTCACAGTTTCTTTAGCATAACCTCACTACACCACCATCTCTAACACTAATACACCTAATTTGCTTCTGAAAGGTCAATATTGACCCTCCAGGTGCAGCATCATATATATGTGCTGCAGACTGCGATGAGTATTCTAAAAGACTGCGTTCTTTCCCTAGAATCATGTGCTGAGATTGGGGTCAAGGGATTGTAGCAATAAATTAATGCTCGTTTTACTCTTTTGTTGACATTTAACTGCCTTTGCCTGAGGAGTGCAAACTAATTTCTGCAAGCGACATTTATATTTCTGTGCTGGTTTGCAATGTATAAAATAAAGGGTATTGAACACAAAGTAGTGAGAATCACTGGCAGCTCAGATTTGAATTGCAGCTGCATACAAATCAGCCCAGATTTTCTGTTTGTGTCATGAGGGCACCCCACCCACCACCACATACAGCCTCTTAACCTTGTCCAATTTTCCAGCCTCAGACTATTTAAATAATTTGCTGGGCTCGCTATTCTATCTTGCAGAGATTGGCTGAGGAGGACTGTTAGCAGCATTGGATGATTGTTGACCTCTGTGCTGCTAACTGAAGATTGCCAAACAAAAAGGGATTCGGCGTTGGTCGACGGCGAAATCGGGAAAGGCGATGAAGCGGAGAATCAGTTCCGACGGCAAAATTGCAACGGGCACCAATTTGACGCCAAATCACGATTCTCCGTCACCTCGACAGGGGCGCCAATGTGTTCTGGAAAGCACTTACAGTAAACACCATTTGCATATCATTAGCGGGCCTGACCCGGTATTATCCAGGGCCGCCGCGATTTTCCGCCTCCGATGGGCCGAGTTCCCGACGTCGCGGTTCACTTGTGCTTTTAAAAATCATGAAACCAGCATTGTGGCTGCTGAGGGAGAGAGAGAGGGGTTCAGACACGGAGAGGACCAACCGCGGTCTGCCGGGCCGGACACTGGCTAGGCTGGCTGGGGTGGGGTGGGCCCTGCCAGGGCCAGGGGAGAGAGGGGAAGCTGGGAACAGGCCGGGTAACCACCCACCCTGGTCGCTGGTTCTGCAAAGTGACACTGACCGTATAGGTGCCTCCACACCCCCCCTCCCGCACCCACCATCCGTCACCCCCCCCCAACCTGGCCACCACCCGCCGGCGGCCCACTAAGGGCAACAGCCACAGTAGTCCTTACAGGGGCTGCGGTACATACCCCTGGCGGGCTAAGTGCCAGCCAATGGTACCCCATGGCATCAGGGACGGCCGCCAGAGCCAGTGGCCCCCATGGTGCCGGCCACCAACGGGCCAAGGATGTGGGGATGGGGTAGGGGGACATGCGGGGTTGGAGCCCACAGTGCCAACCGGGGCCACCATTTAGCCCGGTGGACCTGGTTGGGCACGGGGGTATGAACCATGTTCACATGTCGGCCTTTCACCCCTTGCAGACAATGGATATTGGATTTCAACTGGCAATGGTGGACTTCCTGCTGATCGCCGCAGCCCTGGCGGATGCCTGTGTCTGTAGAATCTCAAGCTACTTGATGAGGAGGAAGCTACACCAGAGGAGTGGGCAGCAGTGGAACAGGACAGAGGGGCGGGTGGCAGCCGCCCAGTTGGAGAGCCAGCTGCCCACAGGCCAGGAGAAGGAGGGGCCAAGGAGGCGCCGCATGAGGCCGCGTGGGCACCTGCACGTGACAGGCCACTCTACACAAACCAAAAGGGGTTCCACGAGATGAACGCGCAGCTGATATGTGACCATCAACTGTGCATCATACACATCTGTGCCCAGTACCCGGGCACTGTGCATGACGCCTTCATTCTGGCACATTCGACGATTCATGACATGTTCGAGATGCCCCCCCGGCTGGGGCGTTGGCTCCTGGGTGGCAGGCATTATCCATTGCAGTCGTGGCTGATGACACCGTTCCGGAGACCACAGACTCTGCCGAGACCAGCTACAATGAAGCGACCAGGGGTGTGATCGAGCGATGCTTCAGCCTCCCGAAGATGCGGTTCAGGTGCCTGGGCCGCTCTGGCGATTCCCTCCAGTATGGAGAATTGCCTGCATCATGGTGGCCTGCTGCATCCTCCACAACATCGCACAGCAAAGGGACGATGTGCTGTAGGAGGAGGAACGCCAGGCCTCGTCCGATGAAGAGGATGTGGGAAAGGACAAAGATGGGCAGGACATGGGGCCCAGGCAAGCACAGGAGGCCGCACAACGTGTGCACCAGGGCCAGCATGCACAGGATGGTCTGATTGCCTCCAGGTTAATTGACTAGGGGGGGGCGGTGGAGGGGGGGGTGTACCAAGGCTGGTGGGCAGGTGAGTGTCTCTGGGATGATGGAGGATGTTGGAGATACCTGTGACGGGAAATCTGTGTGATCCTCCGACCCGAGCTCTGGGGTCTCCTGAGTCTCGGGCGGAGGGCTAATGTCCAAGCTGCTCTCAGCATCATGCTCGGTTCACCGGGGGTCCCGGCTGTGGCACTGACTGGGCATAGGGGACGCCAGACGGACCTGCCCCATCACCAGCAGGTTCTGCAAGACACAAGACAAGACGTATGATTAGACCGCGGCCAGGGGGGAATGGCGGTGGGCATGTGGGTGGGGGGTGGTGGTGTTGGTGCGAAGATTAGTGGGGGTGAGGCTACTATGGGGGTGAGGGTGCTGGGGGCGATTGGGAGGGGTTGGTACATGTGTCACAGAGAACCACAACTAAGCGGGGTCTCACTTCCTCACCCACGGCCGAGCCCCACCCTGGCGGCCTCCCGTTCCTCGGAGCTGCTGACCACATCCAAGGCTCACTGCTCGGCCACGGTGAGGGGCCGCAGATCCGGCGGTCCCCCTCCTGTCTTCTCACACTTCCACACTGTGTGTGGCTTTCTCCTGGGGGGTGGGGGAGGTGGGGGGAGGGGGGCAGGGGGAACAGAAAACGACAGTGTTATACAGTCAGACACATGCAGCCCAGGGGTTGGGTGGCTCAGTGGCCAGGGCACCCGGCCATGGCGGCCGGTATGGGCACCCGCATGTGGTGCGGAGTAGGGGTTCGGCCGTCCTCCTGGTGGGGGAGTGGATAGGGTTACGGGTGTGTGGGTCTTGGGTTACTGCTAAGGGCTCAGTGCTGCCTACTCACCCTGGCTGCCCTGAGGAGGTCGTGCAGTTTATTCCGGCACTGCTGACCCACCTGGACCGTGTTGCCCAGGGCGCTCACATCTTCTGCCACCTGCGCCCAGGCACAGTGAATGGCGGCAGCTGGCAGCCTCCTTCCCAGGCCGTGGTACAAGGCCATCCGCCACCCCTCCAACATGTCTCCATCTCGGCATCAGTAAGCCTCGGGGCTGCTCTCCTCACTGCCATCTTGTTGGCTGGGATGGTGTGTATGGGGAGTGCAGTGTGTGCATGTGGCTGCAGCTTGTCAGCCTTTGAGTGTGTATCTGCTACCATTTCTTATTAAAATCGACTGTGTTCCACGTGGCGCTGGTGTTAGCCCCTTAGCAGTAGCGGAATCAGTTCAGGTGTGGCGCCTGTTTTTCTGTCATGAAAGTCCATGAATTCTGCATGGGCGTCAACAATCCCGCCCAAAGTATTTCGAAGTCATGCAAAAAATGCATCTCATCATCCTGCAGTTGATTGAACAGGCTTTCCATATTTCTACATTTAAACTTGCTTTCCTCTCCCAACCTTAGCAATGCAGGACTCTGGGACAAACAAGTGCAATGGAGTTAATGGTTCTTCAGTGCAAGTGGCAGAATACACATAAAATGACACATTTCTGTCACTTGAATATCATTATAATATGCCTACACCCATGTATTGTACAGCACCCAGGCATTTAGAACATGTAAATATGGATGTAGACAGGGAGTCCATCCTGTTCCATTTCTAACTTCTGCCCATTCCAATTCTTCCACACAAATTGAGGGGAAGGAATGGTGGGGACAAGAGAATCCTCCCGTCATGTCTTTTCCTCCTTCACTAGGCCTCAGTGACAGATCAGCACCATCCCAAAGTCCCTTCCCAATAGTGCATAACAAATCCAGTGGTCTTTCTCACAGTTCTCAGAGATGTCCTGGTGAGACCACATTTGGAGTATTGTGTGCAGTTCTTGTCACCTCATTATAGGAAGGATGTGGAAGCATTGGAAAGGGTGCAAAGGATATTTACCAGGGTGCTGCCTGGATTGGAGGGTAGGTCTTATGAGGAAAGGTTGAGGGAGCTAGGGCTTTTCTCATTGGAGCGAAGGAGGATGAGAGGTGACTTAATAGAGGTTTATAAGATGATGAGAGGGATAGATAGAGTGGACATTCAGAGACTATTTCCTCGGGTGGATGTAGCTGTTACAAGAGGGCATAACTATAAGGTTCGGGGTGGGAGATATAGGAGGGATGTCCGAGGTAGGTTCTTTACTCAGAGAGTGGTTAGGGTGTGAAATGGACTGCCTGCTGTGATAGTGGAGTCGGACACTTTAGGAACTTTCAAGCGGTTATTGGATAGGCACATGGAGCACACCAGAATGACAGGGAGTGCGATAGCTTGATCTTGGTTTCGGACAAAGCTTGGCACAACACCGAGGGCCGAAGGGCCTGTTCTGTGCTGTACTGTTCTATGTTCTATGTCCACCAACACTGAGAGGCAGGTCCTAGCATCCACTGCCAGTATTGAGTGACAGGTTCCAAATGTTCTCTCCAACACTGAGCGGCACACGTCAGCAGAAATGTTGAGCGACTCTGTGTTCTTCACCAAAACAGGATTACAAATTCCAGTACCCAGGAACTCATAAAATCTACCCCTTTTAAGGCTATAAGAGATTAAGTTGATGCTTTATAATGCACTTAAGAAGATAAAAAGGAAAACAGAAAATTCTATCAATATGAAAGTAATTAACAATGAAGGAGAAGAAGACAGTTTCATGGTGGAATAATTTGTCACACTGAAACTGAAAGATAAGCAAGCATTTTACTATACTTTTTAAAACTAGAAGTACAGGACTTTCTGAATTCCATCTGAATTTAATGGTGGGACATGATTACTACTTTGGAATCCATTTTCTGATCGCAGCCAGCCAGATTGAGAAACTGTGGCCACCAGGCAGCAGTTGTGGAGTATGGAAGATGTTGGGAGGGAGAGATTGTGGGGCCTTAAATTGGAGGGAGGTGGTGGGACCTGGAGAGCACAGCACACAAGCTGACAGGGGAGGGGAGGGGGCAGTGAGGATATTTAGCGGTGGGGTGGGTATGACAGGTAGATGATCAAGGCCCATGGAAGAACAGGGGAGGAGATCAGCGAGCAGGACGAAAAGTTTTATTGTGGAAGGCAGTCTGAATTAGGTTGGTAGTGTAGAGTGGGAGGGGGAGGCAGGTAAAGCACTCCTGCTCCTCCTGGTTCACATCAGTGCTGGAAAGACAGTCCACCTGTCACTTCAGCTGCCATGTTTCCCAAGGCCTGTGAAACCAAGTCGGTCAGTACTAAAGCTGAAACAGAGACACTGGGTGAGTGTTTAGCTCACTCAAAACTTTAATTAGGATATCTTTAATCAGACCGAATTTGAGATGTACGGTGCATTTGCACAAAGGTGCTGTTTCTATAAATATACCACAACCCGATAAAACTTTGTTAATGAGCTGAGCCACTATGTTAGATAGCAACCCTGAAAGCTATGTTCCAGCAAATAGCTCACCATTGATACTAACTAGCATATACATCTCATTTTGTTTTCAGAGTTGCACGAACAACAGGATATCTGCTTTTCCTCCTGCATATAAATGCTTGTATTTATTACTGGGCTTCAAAGTATGAAGGCATTAACAGTACTAAATGGGTCTACAATGGCAAAGGAAATAGGTAAAAGTTTGAAAATACAGCTGCAAAAATGAAAGAGAGCATTTGGCACAGCAGTAGCAGAATGTATAATAGCTCTTCAATTTTACAGCCACAATGATTATATTTTCATAGTGACATACAATAATTTCAACCTTTGGGAATATAAGTGGGTTGTAAAATAAAAATCTACTATATATTCTGTATTTGCTGCCTCCTTCTGTCTTACCTGTGGTCCTCAGCATTTCCTTGTTGCGCTTGCCTGCTTACTCACTGCTCACTGATCCTGGAACTGTCTCCCTGGGACAGAGAGAAAGAGAGAGAGAGTGGTAAGATGTCATGGGAAGAGCCCTTGACAAAAAGCTATTGAGATTTACTACTCAAATCAAGTACAAATTAAGAGTTCTTTTGGCTATTTTGCAGAACTTCATTAAAACCATCATTTGTCACATTGCCAGTATTGTTTTTAACTACCAGATTATCTTGGTTAAGTTCTGCAGTTGATTTATTTAACACCAAAATCATGTTAATCTCCCATGTTAAAAAAAAGTATGGACTATTTTAAGCAACTATCCAATTTTCTGGATTAATAAAGCTCAATCGAATCGTGGGGTGTGACAGTGACAGTTGAACTCTGCCTCAGCTTTCCAATTACAGTTTAGAAATTCCATTCAGTGCATTGCCCTACATTCATACTCAGGTATCCATGGATGGGGAGGCAATGGCCTAGTGCTATTGTCATTGGACTAGTAATCCACGGACCCAGGGTAACACTCTGCTGGACCTGGGTTCGAATCCCACCATAAAAATCTGGAATTAAAAGTCTATGCAACCATGGTTGTAAAAACGCACCTGGTTCACTAATGTCCTTTAGGGAAAGAAATCTGTCATCCTTACCTGGTCTGGC
This sequence comes from Scyliorhinus torazame, assembly GCF_047496885.1. Taxonomy (NCBI): domain Eukaryota; kingdom Metazoa; phylum Chordata; class Chondrichthyes; order Carcharhiniformes; family Scyliorhinidae; genus Scyliorhinus; species Scyliorhinus torazame. The sequence goes on along the minus strand of NC_092717.1, from coordinate 164,982,105 downwards.
CTACATGTGACTCCAGATCCACAGCAATGTGGTTGACTCTTGCCCCTCTGGGGTGGGCAATAAATGCTTGCCCAGCCAGTGATGCCCATATCCCATGAACAAATTTTAAAAAAGGATAGATTGCAGAACGTTAAGTCAATCATTTAAGAAAACAATCACAATCAGGACCATGTTCATATATTTTATTATTTATATTTCAAAATCCAAATCTGCTTGGCCTTTGTACTTGCTGATTGCTTCACTGCTGAATGTTGCATTGTTTTATTCTCTTTGAACCTGCACAGAACCTTACGTGTTTTCACTGAATCTTGAATTTATTTATTTTCTTTATATTTCATCATGTAAATTTGATGGTAAATTGTTATCTTTAACCATTCGCCACATGTTTAGATTCCTACTGGAAGTTGAAAATTTTCGATTTTTCAATTTTTTTTCAATGAATTCTTGTTTTTTCTTGCCCTGGTGGTAATTTTCTTTAGCTACGTCAGCTGTTTCCTTTATGCAGAGAAATCCCTTCTGATGATTGCTGAACTTCCATACCCCACCAATGAATTTGAGCAAATATTTCAGATGTGCAACTATTTTTCAGGAGTTCTTATTCTTTCAGCCATTCTTGGTCAGGTACATTTAACAATTTTTTTTAAAAATTCTAATATTTATTTTCTTGAAACTGCTTGTTGTATGATGAGAAAGAGACCTTTTGGACCTGATTTTTTTTATCTGCTATTTTTATTTTCAGTTCTTTATAAGCTTCCAGAGTTCCAATTTATTTTGGGCCAACTCAATTGGAAATCTGTAACTGATGGTGCAGTTGACAAAATCTCCTTCACATCAAAATATGGGACACTAAAAATACATAGACAATGAAATGTGTTTGCGTAGCGCTACCAGACTTGCGTAAATTCCACTGAGACAGGCAGCACTGTAGGCCGCTACCTGCAAAGCCTGTGCAGCGTTCCTCAATTATGTCAAGTAGCCTGTCCTGGGGAGTTAAGGTAAGTCTGCACAATGACACTGCAAGTGGTACTGCACAAACACATTTCTCCCACAGAGGCAATACAGATTTTAGGACTTAACTGGCAAATGGGTGACAGATACGATACACTATATCAAACTTAAAATAATGCAGTAGTAATACACAAGTTGCACTTATATAGCAGCAGCAACATGTTAAAACCGCTCAATAAACATTCAGCGATCAGTTACTGTTTGAGTGCAGTGATTGTTATTGTGTAAACATGGACATAGCCCCAAACAACAATATGAATGACCAGTGAACCTTTTGTATAATCTTTAGTATATTTTGTATATTTTGTTTATTTGCTCTGTGGAAGTGAGCAATGCTACGTTTTTAGTGCCCACCTTTAGTTGCCCTGAGAAAGTGGCCTTTCTCTTGGATTGCTGCAGTCCTTTGGTGATGGTGCTCTGACACCATTAGTTATGTATCCGAGTCCAAGATAAGTAATTAATTGGTTGCAATGCACTTTGTAACTTCCAGAGAATGAAAAAGGCACTATATGAATGCAACTTTTATCTTTTGTTTCAAATCGTTCTTGTTCTTATTGATACTGATGTTTTAACCAACAACTTCCATTCTGAAAATTTCCCCTAATTTAAACATGGTTCCAACTACTGAAAACATTTGTGTTCTCCAGGTACCTAAGGTGTTACTATTGGGCAATCCGCTCTTTGATTACTATTGGTGGTATTTCTGAACCAGTTACTCTCTTTGAAATAACCTTTCAGGGGTGCAATTATTTCCTAGGTGTTGTAGCATCGTCAATATGACGCGAGGCAGGTTGAGGTAATGTCAATTGAAGGCTTTATTAAGCAGAACTTTATCCCCAGCAGCGTGGTTACAGAATGCAGCTGCTGAGGGAAATGGAGGGAAAAGCTGAGTTCTTATACCGGCATTTCTGGGTGGAGTCCAGTAGGTGGCAGATCCTATCAAGACCTGGCATCCCTCCACCAATAGCCTGTCGACATGTGGTGTACCGTATTACCCCTAATACATACCACCACATTCACCCCTTGTTGAAAAAGAACCCGGCGGGATGGTGGTTCGCATGGTGGTAGGGGTTTACAGAGTCAGTACTGTGCCGTAACTTTGAACAAAACACAAAAATCGCTTCAACTGGGCCAACGGGCCAAACAGGGTCGGCATGATGCCATAACTATATCAAGACACAATAACTGAAAACGTTGAGAGTTAAAGTGATTCGATGAGCCGGATGGGCGCCGTGGTCGTCCTTTCCGATCGTCTCGTGAGTGGTGGTGATGGCGCTGGCTCGAGTCCCGTCGACTCTGGGAGCGTAGCGCTGTCCCCTGTGTCCTTACTCCTGGGCGGGTCTGGGAGGAGAACCGAACCCCCCGGGAAGGGGGTGGCTGCGGGATGAAACGGCAGGAGTGAGGAGGTGGTGATTGGCATTGGGGGGGTGTGGGTAGCTCCGGCGGGCGCCAGATCTCGCAGGGAGACCGTGTCCTGTCGGCCATCGGGGTATTCCACATAGGCGTATTGCGGGTTGGCGTAAAGGAGATGCACCCGTTCCACCAACGGATCTGATTTGTGCGCCCGCACTTGTCTCCGGAGCAGAATGGGTCCCGGAGCTGCTAGCCAGGTCGGAAGTGGCGTTCCAGAGGAGGACTTCCTAGGAAAGAGGAGGAGGCGCTCGTGAGGCGTTTGATTCGTGGTGGTGCACAGCAGGGACCGGATAGAGTGAAGGACATCCGGGAGGACTTCCTGCCAGCGGGAAATTGGGAGACTCCTAGACCGGAGGGCCAGCAGGACGGCCTTCCAGACCGTTCCATTCTCCCTTTCTACCTGCCTGTTCCCCCGGGGGTTGTAATTGGTCGTCCTGCTCGAGGCTATGCCCCTGCTGAGCAGGAATTGATGCAGTTCGTCACTCATAAAGGAGGACCCCCTGTCGCTATGGATATAGTCGGGGAAACTGAACAGTGTAAAAATGGTACCGAGGGCTTTAATGACCGTGGACGCGGTCATGTCGGGGCAGGGGATGACGAAAGGGAAATGGGAGTATTCGTCAACGACATTCAGGAAGTACGCGTTGCGATCGGTGGAGGGGAGGGGACCTTTGAAATCCAAACTGAGTCGTTCAAAGGGTCGAGAGGCCTTAACCAGGTGCGCTCTATCTGGCCTGAAAAAGTGCGGTTTGCACTCAGCGCAGATCTGGCAGTTTCTGGTGACTGTTCGGACGTCCTCGACGGAGTCAGGGAGGTTGCTGGCCTTAAGGAAGTGGTAGAAACGAGTGACCCCCGGGTGGCATTGGTCCTCGTGGAGGGCTTGTAGACAGTCCACTTGTACATTGGCACATGTGCCGCGAGATAGGGCATCGAATGGCTCGTTCAGCTTTCCGGGACGGTACAAGATCTCATAATTGAAGGTGGAGAGTTCGATCCTCCACCGCAAGATCTTGTCGTTCTTGATCTTGCCCCGCTGTGCATTATCGAACATGAAGGCAACCGACTGTTGGTCAGTGAGGAGAGTGAATCTCCTACCGGCCAGGTAATGCCTCCAGTGTCGCACAGCTTCCACTATTGCTTGTGCCTCCTTTTCCACTGAGGAGTGGCGGATATCTGAAGCGTGGAGGGTTCGGGAGAAGAAGGCCACGGGTCTGCCTGCTTGGTTGAGGGTGGCCGCCAGAGCTACATCCGATGCGTCGCTCTTGACCTGGAAGGAGAGGGACTCGTCGATGGCGCGCATCGTGGCCTTTGCGATATCCGCTTTGATGCAGCTAAAGGCCTGGCATGCCTCTGTTGACAGGGGAAAAGTAGTGGACTGGATTAGCGCACGGGCCTTGTCGGCGTATTGTGGAACCCACTGGGCGTAATAAGAAAAGAAGCCCAGGCAACATTTCAGGGCTTTGGCACAGTGGGGGAGAGGGAATTCCATGAGGGGGCGTATGCGTTCAGGGTCGGGGCCTATCACTGCATTACGCACTACGTAGCGCAGGATGGCTAGACGATCGGTGCGGAACACGCATTTTTCTTTGTTGTAAGTGAGGTTCAGGGCGTGAGCGGTCTGGAGGAACTTTTGGAGATTGGCGTCGTGGTCCTGCTGGTCGTGGCCGCAGATGGTGACGTTGTCGAGATACGGGAACGTGGCCCGTAAACCGTGCTGGTCAACCATTCGGTCCATCTCTCGTTGGAAGACCGAGACTCCGTTCGTGACGCCGAATGGAACCCTTAAAAAGTGGTATAACCGCCCGTCTGCTTCGAAGGCAGTATAGTTGCGGTCACCGGGACGGATGGGGAGCTGGTGGTAGGCGGACTTGAGGTCCACAGTGGAAAAGACCTTGTACTGTCCAATCCGATTGACCATGTCGGATATGCGGGGGAGAGGGTACGCATCTAGCTGAGTGTACCTATTGATGGTCTGACTATAGTCGATGACCATCCTCTGTTTCTCCCCGGTCTTAACAACTACCACCTGGGCTCTCCAGGGACTGTTGCTAGCCTGGAGGATGCCTTCCTTCAGCAGCCTCTGGACTTCGGACCGGATAAATGCTCGGTCCTGGGCGTAGTACCATCTGTTCCTTGTGGCGACAGGTTTGCAATCCGGGGTGAGGTTCGCAAACAAGGAAGGCGGTTAAACCTTGAGGGTCGCGAGGCCGCAGACAGTCAGTGGGGGTATAGGACCGCCAAATTTAAATGTTAAACTCTGGAGGTTGCATTGGAAGTCCAACCCTAGGAGTGTGGGTGCACAGAGATGGGGGAGGACATACAGCCTGTAATTTTGGAACTCCCTCCCCTGCACCGTTAGGTTAGCGATGCAGAACCCCGTGATCTGAACGGAGTGGGATCCCGCCGGCAGGAAAATTTTCCGGGTGCTTGGCCGAATTACAAGGGAACAGCGCCTTACCGTGTCCGCCTCTCCGTGCTCCCAGAGTCGATAAGACACGGCGTCTCGTAGCCATTCACTAGGACTGTAGTGGTTGCAGTCTGGAGCGTCCGGGGTCGCGACTGATTGAGTCAAAGCCAGACGTGGTTGTTGAAGTTGAGCATCGTAATCAGGCAGTATGTGGCCGTCTGTGTCATGGTCCTTCAGCCAAGATGGCGGCGTCCACGGATCGAGCGCGGTCGTGGGTGGACAAATTGGCGGCGCCCATCTCTCCCTCGTGGCGTCCGGGGTCCAAAATGGCGGCGTCCGTTGGTCGCACGTGGATCGCTGGGGGGGGCTGGGTCTGTGGTCCCGTTTCTTCCCCGGAGATAGCGGAGACCCCGCGGGACTTGCACACCGTCGCGTAGTGGCCCTTCTTCCCGCAGCTTTTGCAGGTAGCCGCGCGGGCCGGGCAGGGCTGCTGAGGGTGTTTCGGCTGGCCGCAAAAATAGCAGCGGGGCCCCCCCCGGTTGGTCTGGTGTTTTGGCCGCGCAGGTTTGCGGGGGTGGGGGGGGTGTCGGAGAGTCGACCGCAGCGGGGGTCCACGGAGCCCAAGGGGCTGTAGTGCGGTCGGGGGCGTAGGCGCGGGCATTACGCGAGGCCACATCGAGGGATGCCGCCAGGGCCCGAGCTTCTGTAAGTCCCAGAGATTCTTTCTCCAGAAGCCTCTGGCGGATCTAGCCAAACCTGCCACATACGCATCGCGGACCAGGAGCTCTGTGTGTTCATTCACTGTTACCGCCGGGCAGTTGCAGTTTCGACCCAGGATCTGCAGGGCGTTATAAAACTCATCCAGCGATTCCCCCGGAAATTGCCGTCGTGTGGCGAGCTGGTAGCGAGCAAAAACCTGGTTGGCGGGCCGGATGTAGATATCCTTCAGCGCAGCGATGGCACCGGTGAAACCGTTCTCGTCCTCGATAAGGGAGTAGACGGGAGGACTCACCCTGGAATAGAGGACCTGCATCTTTTGTTCGTCTGTCGGTGTGCCGGGGGCCATTCGGAGGTAGCCCTCAAAGCATGCCAGCCAGTGCTTGAAAATAGATGTCGAGTTAGCTGCTTGGGGTGCGATGCGCAGGCACTCTGGGGTGATTCGGAGTTCCATGTTCCCACGTCGTTTTCTTCAATTTAAATTCTGCTTAATAAATTGTAGCACCGTCAATATGACACGAGGCAGGTTGAGGTAATGTCAATTGAAGGCTTTATTAAGCAGAACTTTATCGCAGCAGCGTGGTTACAGAATGCAGCTGCTGAGGGAAATGGAGGGAAAAGCTGGGTTCTTATACTGGCATTTCTGGGTGGAGACCAGTAGGTGGCAGATCCTATCAGGACCTGGCATCCCTCCACCAATAACCTGTTGACACGTGGTGTACGTATTACCCCTAATACATACCACCACAGGTGTCTTTGTTTTCTCCAGCTTACTTGGTCAGGTAAATGGACATACCTCAAAAATGAATTGCTGTTCACTACAGTATATTCATTGTGTCATTTTTAAATTATGAATTAAGCTAAAGAAAAAAAGTAAAGGCTGAGCAAGAGGTTGGAAATCAGTATCACGGAGTAAAATATTAGCAAATTTTAGGTTTTCAAACCTTGATTGCACTATAATAGAAAACTCTGTTTCCCAATGGTGACATGGGATGGATTTGTTCTGCAATAAACTATTTTTCGTTTAAACCTGCATTAATCAATAAACTATGTATCACTTAGCAAAATCACATGAGAAAGATGGTAATGTTGAATTGCTGTGTTCAACAATATTAGAAGAACTTTTTTATAAGGAAAGGATATCCAACTCAAATAATGTTAGCGGATGTCTTTCAAGATCATTGACGAAAAGGGGGAGATGAGGACAATTTATTTTACTCAACGAGTTATAATCTGGAACATATCCTGAAAAGATGATGAGAAAGTAACTTGCAAAAGGAAAGTGGATATATCAATAAAACAGAAACCTTTGTAGGGGACTTGGGAAAGAACAGGCCCATGGGAAAAAAATTCAAAGAACTGACAGGCAGGATGGGCAAATTAACCTCCTCCAGTGCTGTATTATTCTAAGTGCAATGATCCCACATTCCCCTGCTCCTGTTATACAGGTAATTTGACAGCACTCAACAAATACAGCTCTCATGATTATCACCAAAGACCATCATGTATATGCGTTTTCACTCCTTGTTAACTGGTGTGTGACTTTATGCTTAGTAGTCCATGGGCATGTGTAGCCATCTGAGATGGCCACCTGCAAAGGACCATGGGAATTATGGCCAACCCAGGACTCAGTCAGATACAGAGCTTCTGTGTATTTGAAACGCAGGTAGCTAGACCTGATTGAAACCCCTGCTCGTTTGCATTCTAATAGCCCATTTCCCCAGAACAATAGGACTGCACTCAAGAAACCGATACAGCCACAGACTGATCAGCGTCACTCCGTTTACTCAGAGAGCCCAACTGCCAAGGTCGCAACTGCCAAGGACCCGCCCAGCCACCAAGGCACCCGCCTCTTTATTGGCCGAAATCGAAGGCAGTGATCGAAGCCCTGTCGAATTATTGGGTCCAAGATTAAGGACCGCCCCAAAGAGTGCAAAACCCTAGAGGGGTAAAAGGGGACACAGCCATGTGTTCAGTCTCTTTTGGACCCAGCCTGTGCCAGCCTCCTTTGAATCCGGCCTGTGCCAGCCCAACTGCAGCATAACGACCAGACAGCCAAGTTCAAGACCAACGATCGCAACCTGATGGATGAGCCCAGCAGAGACAGGGCCACTTCTTCAAACCATCCACTTGAAATCAAGATAAAGGCCTTATCCACTTGCACAGTGCCGGTCGCCTGAAGTTAAATATAGCTATTGTAGTTGATAGGTGTAGTTTAACTTATAGTATATTGTGCTTGCATGCCGAAGTAACCCTTGTGTGTAAATAAACCATCTTTGAACTTGAACTGACTAATTGGTTGTGTGGACATTTGACCGATATACGGGAAAGCCTTGTGGTTCAGTAAGAGAAATAGAAACACCCACAATATTGGCGACGCTGTTGGGACATAACATCGTATCATAAAAAGAGCCTCAGTATCATATTGGCGACTCTAAAGAGCAACATTATTGGCGACGCTGGTGGGATAGTGTTCCATTAAATTGGCAACATTTATTGGCAACCTCTGATGGGACTCGATTTAGAAGTGACTTTGTCACTCCGAGAGAACCACAAAGCTTTGAAATCCAATTGCGAGAGAAAGAAAGAACCACAAGTGCAAGCCGATATCGACCAAATCACCAAATTTCGGAAGTGTGTACTACCCTGCATGCGTACCAACAGGGATATAAGATAAACGCGTTAGATTGTGTCAAAACTATCGAGGGAATTGTGAACCGGAAAATAGCTTAGGCCATACCCGCAGTTCAAATTGCTGCCTTATCCCCCTTTCCCAAATTAACGATAAGAAACAGAGATTAACGGTAGGAAACGAGAAAAGAGAAATTAAAAAAGCGATATTAGAAGCAATGGCCACAAAAGCGATGGAACGTTTAATGATCCCACAGGAACCCGACGTCGCAGCGACCAACAGAGCAGAGCAATGCCCCATATGGGAGGAAGAGTTGAGGAAGTATTTAAAGGGGAAAGGATGGCCCCGTTGGTCCCATTTTTGTGCGAATGAGAGTCAGGTCCAGGAAGCATAGGACAAACTTGGTGGGACAACCTAACTGAGGTCCAAAAGAAAAATGCAGCGAAAGTCCAAAAGCCAATGGCAATAGTGTCCTGTTTGGCATAGTTGCGAGGCACAGAGGAGGTCGTGAAGATGCTCCGCAGGCAGTTAGTTGAGAAAGATGAGAAGAGTGAGGGAAACAATAGTGAAAGTGAAAAGATAATTGAGCAACTCCGGGAACAGTTAGCAGCTAAAGATAAGGAGATGGCTGATGTGAAACGTGCACACCAATCTTGTTTAGTTCACCTTAGCAGCTTTCAGACCCAGTTCGATAAAGTCTACCAAGATACACAGCGCGCAGTCCTGGTAAGAGAAGAAACAGAACAGCAGGTAGCCCAGCTAAGTAGTCAATGCACGGATTTTAAAGCAGCTTTGCGAGCACGCCACAGCTCCACAACAGAATAGAGACAGAGTACAGTAGACCACGCGAAATGGAGACAACAAATAGAGAAACTACAGTCACTGCTATCAGGGCAGACTGGATTTAGATATACCTTTGGACAAAATTTAGATGAGGAAGATGCCCCCGATTGGCAAGAATTAAATGAAAGCGGCCAGAGATATGTTGAGGATACAGGAAGTCAGAAACGAACCCCCCATGCCCCAAAAAGGAAAGCACCCGCACCACGGACTGCACAGGCAGCACACATCCCCATGAATCCGGTCACCACACAGCGCAAGTCATCGGATCAGGATGAGCCTGATTTCGTTTACACCACCCCACTATCCATAACCCAGTTGAGAGATGCTTGCACCAAAATCGTTCCATTTCAGCCCACCGCAGATCCGCACAGCTTCTTTGAGGAAGTGTGCCACCAAAACGTTATGTACGGTCCAGACGAGAGAGAGGAAGTCAAACTCATAGTTATGAGCCTTTGCCAGTCCGTAAGATCAGCTTTGCCAGAACCCCAGAATGTAGCAGGAGGGAACCTACAGGAAATGAAAACGGCTATTTTAGATGCGATTGGGTACAACAAGGGAGATCCAGTACAGGGTTTAAACCATTGTAGGCAAAAGAAGGGAGAGCATCCGACCGCATTTGCAGGTCGCCTCTGGATCCATTTTAAAGCAGTATTTGGGGATTTGAACCGCGCACACTTAAATGAGGACGACACCACTAAATGGTCCCGCACTTTAGTCTCGCATGCCACAGAAGCAGGCCAAAAGGCTTGTGTGAATTACGACCTCGCAGACCACACAAATAATAAAGTTTGGGTTTTAAAGAGACTCTCCAGAGCATGGGAACAATCTCTACACAAACAGGCAGATCAGGAACAGATAGAAACAAACATGCACCCAGTTAGAACTAACCAGGACCCAACATGGATAAACGAGGGTAGACATGAGGGACAGCACCCCAGAGCACAGGCACCACGAGGTTGCTACCATTGTGGACACATGGGACATTACGCCCGTGAATGTCGACAGAACCCCCCCCACCCAGGAACAATGTTAGGCCCATGCATAGTGTTAGCGCCCGTTCAGACGCTTTAGCGATCAACACCTCAGATTGATGGTGTCCAGACTCCCCAACTTGGGTCTGCGACACACTCTGGGACAAATCAGGCAGGCCAGTAGTCACAGGCACAGTCCGGGGACAATCAGTCGAATTTCTGTGGGACAGAGGAGGGTCCCGCACCACTTTAAACTCCTCCACCATGTTTCACCATGACAAATGGCCCACCACAGACACCATCATCCTTAATGGATTTACCGGACACCTACAACAAGGATACATCACAGCCCCCGTAGATATTTAGATAGGGAATATTAGCACCAGGCACCCCGTTGTTTTAGTCGACTTGCCCCAAACAGCCGAGCACATTCCAGGAATCGATTTTATGAGGTCCCATAATCTTTCCTTTGATCCAGTGAATAAATGTGTATGGAGAAATGCCAAAGCAGCTAGGACCCCCGCTATGCTCACAGTAGGGGATTATGAACATAGGATTTGCTCAGTAGGAGACTATTGTTTTGATCCGCAAACAATTAGTACAGACTAAACAATTAGAGAGGTCCTCGTGAAACACAAAGCTTTGCTCGCACAACACAAACACGATTGTGGGAAGATCCCAGGTACGGTCACAATTTCAGGTCCCGATCCAAAGCCACAAAAGCAATACGGTTTCCCACAGCAAGCCGAGGGTGAGAGTTCTAAAGGTATCAACAGTTTATTAGACCAAGGAGTAATGCGGCCCGTAGCCTCAACAAATAATGCCCCAATTTGGCCGGTAAGAAAACCCGATGGCTCATGGCGGTTAACGATCGACTACCGAGAACTTAACAAGGTAACCCCTTTATCAGCCCCCACCATTGCCATGAGTCCCGAGACCATGCTCAAGCAGGGAGTACAGGCAAAGTACTTTACAGTGCTGGACATCAGCAATGGCTTTTGGTCCAACCCATTAGACAAGGCCTGTCAATATAAGTTCGCGTTTACATTTCAAGGGCAGCAGTAACGTGGACATGCCTCCCGCAAGGATTCCACAACTCCCCCTCCATCTTTCACCGACAATTGGCCAACTGACTTTACAAATTTTCCCGACCCAAATGCCTTATACAGTATGTGGACGACTCACTCCTACAGACGGACGCTAAAAAAGAGCATGTGAAGCTTCTTTCGGAATTACTAGGTCTTTTGCAATCCATCGGATGCAAGGTCAACCCCCAAAAAGCCCAGATCTTAAAAGAAAAGGTCCTTTATTTAGGCACCATTATCACTCACGGGAAGAGAGAAATTGAACACAAACGAATCAAATCAATCGTTAAATTGCCCCTGCCCCACAATGTCACTGCACTCCGGTCATTCCTAGGTTTAGTAGGATATTGTAGGAATCATATAGATGGTTTTGCCACAAAAGCAGCCCCACTCTCAGAACTGCTTAAAAAGAACGCCCCATGGGAATGGCTTCCACAGCACACAGACGCCATCGAGGAATTAAAACGCGCCCTAGGCACAGCCCCCGCTTTGCAAGTTCCAGACCCACACTCGCCCTATGCCATCGAAGTGGCAACCACCGACCAAACCCTATCAGTAGTACTCCTGCAAGAACAACATGATCGCTTAGGACCTGTAGCCGATGCTTCACGAGTTTTGGACCCCGTAGAGCAAGGATTCTCAGCCTGCGAACGGCACGTTTCTGCAGTTTTTTGGGCAGGACAGTATTTTACGTACATCACAGGCCTTAACCCAGTAACGATCTTAACCGAGTGCATCCCAACGCAACTCTTGTTAGATGGTGGATTAAAGGACGGTTCAGTCAGCCAAATCAGAGCAGCTCGCTGGACACTGCTGTTACAAGGAAGGGACATTACAGTCAAACGTACCAAGAGCCACACATTTCTGGCCGATAATCTTCAGTATGCAGGGACCCCACATGAGTGCCAGATCACAGCAGACCAACACCACACAGGACCCTTTATTCCAAGGTCACTACCCTCACGTGCAGGCAGTAAAACACAGGATTCCCAGACCACGGGCAACGCTTTAAGGATTTATGTAGACGGTTCCTCCACGATAGAAAATGGAAAGAGAATAACTGGTTGTGGAATTTATGTAGAAGACGCACAGGGACGCGCATTAGAAGAAATCTCTTTAAAATTGTCCGGCCTCCTAGGTTCACAAGCAGCAGAACACGCAGCCATAGCATATGTAGTGCAACACCCAGATTCTTTCCCAACCCCCGCATACATACAATTAGACAGTCTATATGTATGCAATAGCTTGACAGAATTCCTGCCCCTGTGGGAATCTAGAGGATTTGTTTCAGCCAATGGAAAGCCCCTACCCTCTGCCCCGTTGTTGAAACACATTCTTAGGACAGCCTCAGACCGCACGTATGGTGTAATTAAAGTGAGAAGCCATCATCGTTCGCCCCCACCCGGTAATGTAAAGGCAGACGCCTTAGCCAGGCAGGATCACACCATGGTCACTTTTGGCAGCCCCCCGAAAGTGAACCGATACACGCAGTCCAGGTTTCCCAGACCAATATTGAGGATCTAGCCCAGGCCCAAAAGGCAGATGACACTCTCAAAAAGATTTTAGACGGTAACTTCCCAGCCCCCTATGATGAATGGAAGGACGCACTGACGGTACAGGATGGCATAGTTTTGAAAAATGGAACTTATGTGGTCCCCACCCAGGACAGAAACCAGATAATTTACCAGTCTCATGACGGACACGGACATCAGGGGATAGACAATACCATTGCCCATTTAAGACCATTGTGTTGGTGGCCCGATTTAAAAACCGATGTCACACATTATGTAGAGAATTGTCTTATCTGTGCTCAAAACAATCCTGAACCGTACACAAAGAAAGGACAATTACGCCACACCCGACCTGTTAATGGCCGCTGGTCAAACTTGCAACTCGACAACATTGGCCCCCTCCCCCTTTGCAGAAATGGAAGTACATGCTAGTTGTAATCGACACCTTTACGAAATGGGTAGAAGCATTTCCGTCACGGACAAACACATCAAAAGCCACCGCTAAGATTTTGACCCAGTAGATATTTACACGCTGGGGTTTCCCCCGCAGCATTGAGTCAGACCAAGGCTCCCACTTCACCGGCAGAGTCATGCAAAATGTTTTAACGGCTTTTGGAATCAGGCAAAAAATTCCACAGAGCATATCACCCCCAATCCAGCGGCATTGTTGAGAGAATGAACCGCACTTTAAAAGCGACCATTAGGAAGATGATGCAACAGAATAATACCACATGGGACACAGTTCTCCCATTTGCCCTCATGTTTATTCGGAACACCGTTTCCAGTTCCACAGGTTTCACCCCCCACACTCTCATGACCGGATGACCCATGAAGGGAATTGAATATTTATTAGGTCTCGATTTGGCAAGCCCCACAGTCACCGCCCTCACCCATGAAAAAGCAGTCCAACAAGTTACAGAGAATATTAAAGCAGCACAGCTCGCTACAGCTGTCCGACTAGGCGCTAGAAGATGTCATGATATGCAAACATGCAACCAATGAACACTCAGAATAGGACACAACCAATGGGCAGTCAGGACACTCAGAGGTGGCATCACCACAAGGGGGCATGACATAAACACGAGAAAAGAGATGAGGCACTCACACCCTGCCTCTTTCCACAGACAGACATCTAGAGAGTTAGGCAGGGTTGATCAGCAGCATCACACCCAGCACGTGGCTTAGAGCAAGCTGGTACAGTTAGACTGAGTTACTACAGTTAGATTAGCAGAGAGTCAAACTCATTTGAGAACTGTGTTAATAGTTCAATAAACACGTTGAACTCATTTCAGAGTCTGGAGCATCCTTTTGTTAAGATTGCATCAGGTAACAGCCTGTGTTATTGAAACAGCATAACACAACCGAAGAAAGCAGAGTAAAGCCTGCTTTGACAAAACCGTCCACCCCGTAGAGTATACAGTCGGTCAGCAAGTAATGGTTTCCCTCTACAACCCCAGTTCTTTCCTCTCCCCCAAATTTGCAGGACCCTACTCCATCTCGGACAAAGTGAACCTCTCCGTGTACAAGATAACGTACCCCAATGGTAAAACTGGTTGGTTCCACATCAACCAACTCAAAGTCTATGGAACCCAATGTAGCCACTCCCACCACATCTCTCTGGCAATGGGAGACGATTCTGCCCGCCCATTGACAACCAAGTGCAACCTTCCCCCAGCCATGCCAGCACATCCACAGACCCGACCTTGTCTCTGCCCACAGGTATAGACTTTCACCTTGAGCTTGATACGGTCTCCCTACGGGACTTGGCGCCCGCCGGAACCCCACGCGCACCCCAACCACCAACCCCACCCCCCCCTCCACAGCACCACACAGGAGGGTCAGTCCTCCCACCGCCCCTGCCTAGGCCCTCCCACCCACCGACGCCCCCTACAGGCGCCCCCCTCCCAGGTCAACCGTTTGCCCCACCAGCGCCGTCTAGGGGTGACAAAGCTGCCATGGAGGCCGAAGCCACGCTCCCGGAGTCGCAGGCGCCCAGACCCCCACCGGAATCACCACCGAGGCTCAGACGATCCAGGAGGACGACCAGGGCACCCAACCAACTGATTGCTTCAGTTCAACCGATCTGTAACTGTAAATAATAAACACTGACTGTATATATCTGCCATGACTGTAAATATACTCTAAACACTGTAAGGGGGTATCACAGTACCTCCATAGCTGATCATACCATGTTGAATATAGTTGTAGCCGCTGGCCACCACCCCCGCCGGACTCTTTTTTAACAGGGAGTGAATGTGGTATTATCAGGTATTGCAGTACCCGAGAGGCTGAAGTTCCATTGGTTAAATGTAGGGGTTTACCATTGGCTGTATAGTATGTAGCTCCGCCCTGATAGGCGGGGTATAAGAACCGGTGCCGTCCCAGCAGCCCTCATTCTGTACCTAAGCTGCTGGGCAACAGTTCTAGTCTATTAAAGCCTTCAGTTATGCTACAACCTCGTTTTAATAGTTATTGATCGTGCATCACCATGGCATGTCTTCCGCCGACTGATGAGGCAGACCATTTAAATTGCTGTTTCTGGGGGTCACGTGATGTGAGCGTGGGAGAAGCTGCGTTTTTGCAAGCTCTGGATCTGCTCATCTTTTAATCTTTAACTTTATCCTTGTGCACATTTCATCATTGTCTTTTTTCGGGACATATGCTTGGTAATATATCCTTGCCTGATTGGAGCTATGAAGAATCCTCGTGTGTTTGAGGCAGTCGGAGTTGGCTGAGGTGGGGCCCAGCTTGCAGCGGATTGTAGCTGATGAGCGGGCCTACGCCTCAGCAGTGCAGGAAGCATTGGGAGTGATAACCGCCTCTGAAAGTGTTGTTCTGGATGACGATCTCAACTCCGTGTTACAGGTCTTCGGTGCTCACCTTCAGGAACTGCAAAGTATCCTTGAGAGAATGACGGAGGTGCAGGACAGAGCCCGTGCATTAAATAGAGCACATTCCCTGGTATTCCCAGTTCATTGAGATCCCGCTGCTTGGTGTATCGCATATCCTGATGGAAATCGGGAGGCAGGGGCCAGGCAAGGAGTGCCCCTGTGTCCAGTTTCTGGTGGGAAGTGAGAGGCGAGTTCCCAACTGAGTCTGAAGATTGGCTGCCATGCTTTAGTAATCCTGACTTGGATGCTGGGCATATCAGGTTTGACAGAGCACGATATCTGCGGCCTTCAAGGCCTGTGGTCCTTCAAGGCCCCCCGACCGCTGGCCTTGTATGACCTTGTTTGGTGAAGGTGCCCCGTTTGTTGGAATCCTCGAGAAATCCTGAAAAATGTTTGATGATCCTGTCATGGCTTTGGCCTTTTCAAGCAACACAAATGGTATTATTATCCTGTGGTTCTTCAATAATCCTGGATTATGCTGTTGATAGCTTGTTGTTGTCTTTTCTCCTGTAACGTTGTGTGAGGTGTAAACACAAAGGCGAAAGTCGCCTGTTATTCTATTCTTGCAAAAACCATATTAAATCGAATCTATGATATGTGATCTGTGCACAGTTTTACTCCTTTCGTTTTATGTGCAGTTACCTTTGTGGTTATGGGAATGGAGTGCATTTTGGACACCCCTTACCTCATTGATAGAGAGGATGAGTGGTACCACTGTACGGTGATGGGTGGATGGTTGGTGTGGAGTTGGGTGATAGGGTTAGTTAAATCCTCACTGAGATTGAGGATAAGCCCCCAGCTAGAACTAACAATATCGGGTTTTTATTTCACTTTTTGTTATTTTGAATTTAAGAATCTGTGCGTACCTCCATCGCTGTCCCGGGAAGATTATGTATCCAGGGGTGGACTGGGTTCCTTCTGACTTTTCCTGTAGGTCGGTATTTTTAGGGAAGAGTGGTGGCACATGCCAAGGTGCACTCGGTTACTCTTTGATTGATTTGCTGACTGTTCCTAGACCAACTCAGGTGTTTTTCCCTGAAGGGTTTTTTTCTTCTGGTTGAGCAGTATATTGTTCAGTGGGAAGGTGCACTGCCCTGGGTGAGGTTGAGGAGGTTCAGAACTGGCTGAGGTATAAGCTTTGGGGCGTGCTGGAGATGCCGAGGGAGCTGGCTTTTGTATGCCAGAGGGTACCGAGCCAGGCCTGGTCCGCTGCTGCGGTTGGTATCCTGTTGCTCCCTGGAGCTTGGGATGTCCCTTCTGGAAGGCACTTATTAGGGACATCCGGGGAGGACTCTGTGTACTGGGGCCTGGGGTTGAGCTGAGTTCTGTGCTTTAGTTAATAGCCTGTTGCCCCTCTCTCCTTGTGGTCGGTGTCATGATATTCAAACACACACATCATGATGGACACACTAACAGGCAAATCAGAGTACACAACACCACAACCAATCACAGACAAGAACACCAACCACATAAAAAGCACGAGCACGACACCTGGTGGTCAGTAGGTCTGGGGAGAAGGGAACAAGAAAGAGCTGTTAAAACATCACAAGCAGGGAACCCCCACGTGCAGAGTGCAAAGACCAAACTGTAAATAGTAAGTTTAAATAAAATAGCGTTGTACCATATACAACCGTGTTGGCTCATCTGTGTGTCAGAACACCCAACACCACATGGTACAGGAGTGGATCGATACCTGCCTACTAACCTGCCATTCTGGACATGGACCACACCGACAAACCGCAGCCGATGCAAGTCGCGGGGAACCTAGGTACCAACTGGAAGCTCTACAGGCAGCGATTTGACCTGTACATCCGTGCCACCGAAAAACAGAATGCCTCGGATGACACGAAGATTGCAATGCTCCTCTTCTACGCAGGTCAGCACGCCACCAACGTCTTCAACTCACTGGTGTTCGAAGAAGGCGAAAACCAATCCAAATATGACACGGTCATCCTCAAACTGGACCAGCACTTTCAAGTTGAAGTAAATGAAAGTTTTGAAAGATACCTCTTTCAGCAACGCCTGCAAGGTAAGGAGGAGCTTTTTCAACCCTTCTTGACGCACCTCCGGATTCTAGCGCAGTCCTGCGGTTACGGCACCACCACAGAGTCCATGATCAGGGACCAGATTGTTTTTGGCGTTGCCTCTAGTGGCCTACGCCAGCAGCTTCTTAAAATGAAAAGCCTCACCTTAGCGTCTGCTGTGGAAGCCTGTGTCCTCCACGAAAATGCTACCTGCCGTTTTGCCCGATTTCAGGCGTCCGAGTTGGCACGGAGGGGGTCCCCAGCCGTCGAATCGGCAAGCCAGGCCGCCCACGACGTCGAACGCATCCAGGCCGTCGATTACTTCCCGACCCACGGCCCGGACGACAGCGGCCGCTTCCCGCGCTTTTCGCGGTCTCCCGCGCAGGTGCGCGCCAAAAATAACGGCCACAACGAGGGACGCACTGCGCAGGCGCGCCCACCGCAAGATCGCACTGCGCATGCGCATTGGCGCAACGAACGCCGTGACGTCATGACGTGCGGCAATTGTGGAGCTCTACATTTAAAAGGGCAATGTCCTGCAAAAAACCGACAGTGCCTCAGATGTGGCAAGATGGGCCACTACGTAGCCCACTGTCGTTCGGCTCAACCCATGGATCCGGCGCATCCTCGACAATCTCGCAGACAAGTCAGGACCGTCCAGCCCACGCATCAAGACTTCCAGTTAAGTGATGCAGATGACCAGGATGCCTTCCGCGTTTCCGTCATTGATGTCAACAAGGTCAATGCCATCAATCCAGCCGATGAGTGGTGTGCCACCCTGACGGTCAACCGATCGCGCGTCGCCTTCCGTCTGGACACCGGCGCATCCGCCAACCTGATTGCTTACTCTGCAGTCCAGGCCATGAAGGTCAAACCACCCATCACGCCATCCCGGCTCAAGATGGTTGACTATAACGGGAACGTCATCCCGTCCATAGGATCTTGCCAGCTACAGGTGACTCACAAGATGTACACGGCCACACTCCCCTTCGAAGTTGTCGGCTCATCAAAGGACTCGTTACTGGGCGCACAGGCGTGTAAGGTCCTTCACCTGGTACAGCGCATTATGTCTCTCTCTCCAGATGAGATATCCGACTTCCCGGATGCTGAGTTCCACGCAAATCTCCATTCCCTCCTTGCTGACAACCAGGAGGTTTTTGAAGGCATCGGGACATTGCCATACACGTACAAGATTCGACTCAGACCGGACGCCATCCCTGTCGTTCACGCACCTCGCAGGGTTCCTGCGCCACTCAAAGACCGCCTCAAGGCACAACTGCAGATTCTTCAGGACCAAGGGGTCCTATCCAGGGTCACGGAGCCCACGCCATGGGTCAGCTCCATGGTCTGTGTAAAGAAGCCCTCTGGCGAGCTCCGTATATGTATAGATCCTAAAGATCTGAATAACAACATCATGCGGGAACACTATCCCATCCCGAAACGAGAAGACCTCACCAGCGAGATGGCGCGAGCCAAAATATTCACTAAATTGGATGCGTCCAAAGGATTCTGGCAGATCCAACTGGACCCGGCCAGCCGAAGACTATGCACATTCAACACCCCTTTTGGCAGATTCTGCTACAACCGGATGCCATTCGGCATCATTTCAGCATCTGAAGTTTTCCACCGCATTATGGAGCAGATGATGGAAGGCATCGAAGGGGTACGTGTATATGTGGACGATATCATCATTTGGTCCACCACTCCGCAGGAACACATGCATCGTCTACGACGTGTCTTTACCCGCATATGACAAAATGGCCTGCGTCTCAACCGTGCGAAGTGTGCCTTCGGCCAGACGGAGTTGAAATTCCTCGGGGACCACATCTCAAGGTCAGGGGTCCGTCCCGATGCAGACAAGGTTAGCGCCATCACAGCCATGCCACGACCGGCTGACAAGAAGGCTGTCTTAAGATTCCTGGGCATGGTCAACTTCCTTGGGAAGTTCATTCCCAACCTGGCTTCTCATACAACAAATATGCGCCATCTCGTAAAAAAATCGACAGAATTCAACTGGCACCAATCGCATCAGCGGGAATGGGAGGAGCTCAAGCACAAACTGGTCACGGCACCAGTGCTGGCCTTCTTTGACACGACTCGCCCTACAAAGATCTCAACAGACGCCAGCCAATCTGGTATTGGAGCGGTACTCCTGCAAAAAGACAGCACGTCGTCATGAGCCCCGGTTGCATATGCCTCACGAGCCATGACCCCTACCGAACAGCGCTACGCGCAAATCGAAAAAGAATGCCTGGGCTTGTTAACTGGACTGGACAAGTTCCACGACTATGTGTATGGCCTGCCACGATTTACGGTCGAAACTGACCACCGCCCCCTGGTCAACATCATTAACAAAGACCTGAACGACATGACTCCTCGCCTCCAGCGCATCTTACTTAAACTCAGGAGGTACGATTTTGAACTGATCTACACTCCGGGGAAGGAGCTCATCGTGGCGGACACTCTTTCCCGAGCAGTGAGCACACCACCAGATGCGGAGGGGTTCGTGCGTCAAATTGAGGCACACGTAACTCTGACAGCAGCAAATCTGCCAGCTGATGATCCTAGTCTGGCCCACATACGCGCAGAGACGGCGACTGACCCCCTTCTGCAGCGAGTGATGCGCCACATGACGGAAGGGTGGCTAAAAGGGCAGTGCCCCCAGTTTTATAATGTGCGAGATGATCTCACCAACATAGACGGGGTCCTTATGAAATCACACAGGATCGTTATTCCGCACAGCGTGCGCCAGATGATTCTTCATCAACTACACGAAGGCCACTTGGGCGTCGAAAAATGCAGACGAAGGGCCCGGGAGGCGGTATATTGGCCGGGTATTAATGAAGTCATGGTGCTCAACTGCACAACCTGTCAGAGGTTTCAGCCGGCGCAACCTCCGGAAACACTTCTACCACACGAGATGGTGACGTCCCCCTGGGCGAAGGTGGGTGTTGACCTATTTCACGCGCTCGGCAGAGATTACATCGTTATTATAGACTACTTCTCAAACTACCCGGAAGTCATGCCTCTCCATGATCTGACGTCGTCCGCAGTCATTGGGGCCTGCAAGGAAACATTTGCTCGCTATGGCATTCCAAGGACTGTCATGTCAGACAATGGACCCTGTTTCGCCAGCCGTGAATGGTCGTCCTTTGCCGCAGCATATGGTTTCACTCATGTGACATCCAGCCCTCTGCATCCACAATCGAACGGGAAGGCTGAAAAGGGTGTCCACATCGCCAAGCGGCTTCTGTGCAAGGCGGCTGCTGCCGGATCGGACTTTAACCTTGCCTTGCTGGCCTATCGATCGGCCCCGCTATCCACGGGTCTCTCGCCAGCGCAGCTACTAATGGGTCGCTCCCTCAGGACGACGGTACCTTCCATCCTGGCACCAACAACAGACCATGAGGCGGTTCTTCGGAACATGCAACTGCAGCGTGATCGCCAGAAAAGTCGGTACGACACACGAGCGACGGACCTGCCCCCCCTGTCCTCCGGAGACAAAGTACGCGTCCATCAACCGTATGGTGGCTGGTCAGCACCGGCCGAAGTCCTCCGACAAGTGGCTCCCCGCTCGTTCCTGGTTCGCATGCCGGATGGTTCCGTGCGTCGCCGCAATCGGCGCGCCCTTCGCCGACTTCCACGCTCACAGCCACACAGTACGCACACGCCAGATCCTCAACAGGCTTCCGAGGATGACTTTGTGGAGCTGCCGCACATCACGCCCTTTCCATCGCCACCCATGGCCATGCCTGCACAGCAGCCGGTGGTTCTTGATCCACCCTTGAGACGGTCAACCCGAACTCGTCGCAAGCCCATTAGACTGGACTTATAATACCGTTCATATGTTTAACAAGTTGCACAATTTTACATGATAACCTGTTGTTGTTTATCGTTCCAGATGTCGTCTGACTGGACAACTGTTCAAGTTTTTTTTTTTTCTTCTTCTCTCGTTCGCATTTATGTTATGTTATGGTACAACTTGGTTCATGTGACGCACCCGACATCGCCCCATGTACATAGTTCCGTCATATGCACATGCTGCACACGACACACACACACTCTTAGATGCACTCACGACACGATCATATTTATTACCACGTAGGCACATATCTTTGTAAAAAGGGGGGATGTCATGATATTCAAACACACACATCATGATGGACACACTAACAGGCAAATCAGAGTACACAACACCACAACCAATCACAGACAAGAACACCAACCACATAAAAAGCACGAGCACGACACCTGGTGGTCAGTAGGTCTGGGGAGAAGGGAACAAGAAAGAGCTGTTAAAACATCACAAGCAGGGAACCCCCACGTGCAGAGTGCAAAGACCAAACTGTAAATAGTAAGTTTAAATAAAATAGCGTTGTACCATATACAACCGTGTTGGCTCATCTGTGTGTCAGAACACCCAACACCACAGTCGGGATACTTTTTTATTCGATTGAGCAGGGTTTTTTTCTCTTCCTCATGAATAATGCTGAGCATGCACTGGGGGAATACGGATCCACAGTTGGGTCCTGACCCTTGGTTATCCTGTGATCCACTCCTGGTAGTTCTCCGTCCCTTTCGTTGGGAGGCATCGTCAACACTGATCATAATCTGTATGTATAGCTGGTGATCCTCTCTGTATACGTGTATGGAATGATGTTCGCTCTGTACTGGGCCTGAGACTGAGGTTATGTTGCGTTGTGTGGTCTATATCTAACATCCTTTTAGAACTGGAGTTCTCGTGAATTTTCCTTGTTTTATTTAAGGGTGGGTGTAAAGAATCCGTGATTGGATCGTGCAGGGGGTACAGATGGGTTTGGTATCCGAGGGAAGGAGATGGCGGTGTGTCATTGCTGCCTCTGCCGCTGCTGGAGTTGAAGGAGTTGTACATTGGTGCACACTTGAACATGGCGCAAAAAGTTCTTCCTAAGTTCTTGTGGTAATTGCGAGCAATCACTGCATGAAAGGTGTGCACCATTTTACCGTGTTTCCAAGGCTTTATCCTGTTTCTCCCCTCTTCTCTGGTGGGGCTTTTAGGAATATCGAGTTAAATCTAAAGAGTGTATTGACCCAGTTGTACTGCTGTTCTCCTCTGTATTCATGTATGTTGAGCCTTTACGTTTTCTTGTGGTGCTGTACCATTCCTGTGGTTTTGTTGTGTTGTTTGTTAAATTGTTAAATTTCAATAAATAATAATTTTTTATTGAATTGCTGCTTAAACCACCGGGCAAGATGGGCCAAAACATATTGGCCCATGCTTCTGGATCATTCGGCCATGCTTTGAAATTTTAAGTCTATCTTTTCCTTATCATTAACATTCCCTTCATCATTAGTCTATTCCACCATTTCTTGCTCCTGCAACACTGCCTGGCCAGATTGCAGTTCTTCTATATTTAAAAAGGAAAGGGGAGGGAGAGATTGCAAGAGATGCATCCTTAAACCATTTGCAGGTTGCAAATCAGAAGAGTTATTATGATGAGGGGAAATTGGGATGTGAGAAGGAGGATTATGTATGAACACACTGTCATGTTATTCACCCTGGGGCAACACGGACTGCAACACGATGCAGTTAAATGATCAAGCATACACCAAACCTAGGCGTTGGTTCAATAAGATTTATTGAACTTCAGTAACGAAGCACACAGCTGCCTGTGGGGTGACTCTCTACTACTCTAAGTAAACTAACATGAACGATCTAGACCAGGCTAGCTCTGATCCACGTGTAGAAGGTGTTGAATGATTTGTACACCCTGACTGTCACTACAGTTGTCACCAGTGGAAAGAGGCAGAGTGCTGATGCCTCGTGTGGTTTATAGTTGGAAGCCCCCCGTCTGGTGTTCTGTCTGGTGATTGGTCGTGTTCTGTTCTGTATGTTGATTAGCTCACCTAGGTGTCTGTCACTGCCTGCTTTTACCTCATGATGTGCATGGGTGCATATTATGACACACACCATCATTTTCAATGATTCGACCCCATTGCAGATTATGGCCTTTGTCATGGCCGCACCACCGCACCAATGAAGGCAAGTACTGTCTATTCCACGCGGGTAAGGACATGCATCCATGTCTGCTACCCATGGTTAGGTGATGTCATCTTTGTCCTGCAAGAGAGAGGAAAGTGTGTCAGTGAGTATGGTGCAATGGGTTTGGGTAACATGGCTACCATGGTTAAATAACTGGTGGCATGTGCAAGCTGCGAGATGTTGGTATGAGGTTTGCAGGAATATTAGTTATGTGAGACTGAGGTAAAGCTATGAATGTGAGGCAGTAGTCATGACTGATAAGAAATTATTGGTAGGTGAGTGACAAAAGGGTTGTGCTCAATTGAGTAGTGTGTAAATCTAGTGGCTGAGGTTTAAGGATGGTATCTGAAGATGAATTCAGCACGCTACCATAGTGGTTAACACGATGGCTTCACAGCGCCAGGGTCCCAGGTTGGATTCCCGGCTTGGGTCACTGTCTGTGCGAAGTCTGCACGTTCTCCCCAGGTCTGCATGGGTTTCCTCCAGGTGTTCCGGTTTCCTCCCACAGTCCGAAGATGAGAAGTTTAGGTGGATTAGCCATGCTAAATTGCCCTTAGTGTCCAAAAAGGGTAGGTGGGGTTACTGGATTACGGGAATAGGTTGGAAGTGTAGGTTTAAATGGGGTGCTCTTTCCAAGGGCTGGTGCAGACTCGATGGGCCGAAAGGCCTCCTTCGGCACTGTAAATTCTATGATTCTATGAATTCAGTGGCCTTGAACACGCGTGCAATATCATTGAATGTCTTGTAGCACTGCTTCAAATATGACAAGGAAACTGAGCCTTTACTTACAGACTTTATTTTGTGGATATTCCTCCTGAAAGTTTCATCTCTTTGCTGGTTACTCCACTGCTGCTTCCCTGCTTACTGTTCCCACTCTCCTGAGAAACAACAGAGCTGTGAACATCACGCTACTCCAGATCCTGTTGCTGGTGATGTTGCTGGTCACCTTGGTTCTTATCTGCAGTCCAATCTAAGGAAGCAAAAGTAGCATCCATCTTGATCTGAGGGAGCAAACTTCCAAAGAGTAGAAAGTAACATTGCAGAAAAGATACCCTTCCCCATCAAGTCCCCTGAGATTGATTAAGCTCTGTTAATTGCTGTTGTATATTCACCCTGCTGTCACTGGTGAATTTCAAGGAGCCCAGGAAACCCATGGATTTGATTACATCAAATTGACACACCGGTCAAAAGTGTGTGCTCATATCACTCTAATGGGGATTGTATGCAGGCCGCCTAACATGCTCAAATTAAATAAAGTGAGTTAAAACAGGCTTCCCCACACAATGACATTTTTCCTGTTTTTGATCCTCTGACTCGCACCCAACCCACACAATCTTCCAGATTAAAATTCAGCACTTTATTTCATAACATAATCTGTTATCTTGAACCCAAGCCCATTTTATTATTTCAAAACTATCTCAAATTCAAAAGGACAATTTTGCTGAACTGACAGGACACAACAATGTTCAATAACATTTTCCCAAAATAAACTTCCTTCCTTGATACACAGCAATGGGAAGGAACCATTTTCTCGTTTAAAATAAACATTTGCTTATCCCTTTAAATTTTAAGTAAATTCTCCCTTCTTGACTGCTTGAGAAAATCATCTGGAATTATCAAATTCATTCCAATTTCAGGAACAAATTATGGCCAGTTTCGGCGTTTTCACATTAGCAACAGACTGCTTAGCATTTACTTAAGATGTCCACCAGACATTTTTCCACATTGCTATCATGGGGATAGCAAAAGAGACTTTAATCATTTTTTTCCCCCGGGGTCACTTTTTATTACAGTCAATAATAAAATCAAAATGTGATAGCTAGCTATCACATCCCAATGCAACCAAGATAATTGAAGAGGTAGAATTGCCTCATATCTCCTAAAGGTGTAGGGGCACCAACCACATGAATTTCCCACAACATTTTCCACTTCAAACCACCAAGCATTAAAGAAATTCAAAACCATCACAATAATATTATTTTAATGTCATTGGGGTTAATTTTGACTTTGGGCAATGGAAATGAAAATCGGGAGATGTGCAGCTGACCTGATAGAAGCCATTTTGCATCATTACTCAAAGTTAAAATCACAATATTGCGTGTGAGCTGAAAACTTGGGCGAAATTCTCCCCCAACGGCGCGATGTCCGCCGACTGGCGCCAAAGACGGCGCCAATCAGGCGGGCATCGAGCCGGCCCAAAGGTGCGGAATGCTCCGCATCTTTGGGGGCCTAGCCCCAACATTGAGGGGCGAGGCCGACGCCGGAGGGATTTCCGCCCCGCCAGCTGGCGGAAATGGCGTTTGTTGCCCCGCCAGCTGGCGCGGAAATGCGGCGAACGCACGGGAGCGTCAGCGGCCGCTGACAGTTTCCCGGCGCATGCGCGGGAGCGTCAGCGGCCGCTGTCAGTTTCCCGCGCATGCGCAGTGGGGAGAGTCTCTTCCGCCTCCGCCATGGTGGAGGCCGTAGCGGAGGCGGAAGGGAAAGAGTGTACCCATGGCACAGGCCCACCCGTGGATCGGTGGGCCCCGATCGCGGGCCAGGCCACCGTGGGGGCACCCCCCAGGGTCAGATCGCCCCGCGCCCCCCCCCCCAGGACCCCGGATCCCGCCCACGCCGCCTGGTCCCGCCGGTAAACACCAGGTTTGATTTACGCCGGCGGGACAGGCAATTTCTGGGCGGGACTTCGGCCCATCCAGGCCGGAGAATCCAGCGGGGGGTCCCGCCAACCGGCGCGGCCCGATTCCCGCCCCTGCCCAATCTCCGGTACCGGAGACTTCGGCGGGGGCGGGGGCGGGATTCACGGCGGCCAACATCTATTCTCCGACCCGGCGGGGGGTCAGAGAATGACGCCCCTGGTGTTGGTCTAAATCTTAGGCAATTCCTCAACCTGCAAGTAATCTAAGGCTTCATGCTCCCAGAGTCCAAAAATGATTTATTCTTTGTTAGGTAGTCTCCAAGATCTTCAATTGAAAGTGTCATAACCCCCACGAGGATCATGGGGAACAATCATTGATCTACCTGTGGGACCTGTGGAATACGAGTTTCCGCGGGACGGAGGCCAACTATCTGCGGCTCATTGTGAGTAAGGTATAAAAGCAGGCTCCAATCAGAGCCTGGTGCAATAAATCGTCCCAGCTAGGATTGCACTGGGAGTATGATCATACATTAGACAAGCTATTGTAAATATGTAAATTATATACCATCAATTCACTGCGAGACTATGAGAACGAGTGAACATAAGGCTTTATTATCCAGGAACTTGCCTGCCAGTGTCTGCTGTACAAATGAGTGCCGCCCACAGGTGGCAGGTCCATATATCGCCCCGGGGGGCGGAGCCAGAGGCTGTGCCCCCCGGGGTTCTAGTACAATACCTGGAAGTAGATCGCATTACCATTTCCTGGCCATCGGCACAGTATTATAAAGACAGCTCATATTCAGGTGAATACATTCACCACAGTAAATAAATTAATCTTCGTTAACGCCAGTTTTCTCAAAGAGATTGGTTTAGCACAGTGGGCTAAACAGCTGGCTTGTAATGCAGAACAAGACCAGCAGCGCGGGCTCAATTCCCGTACCGACCTCCCCGAACAGGCAGCAGAATGTGGCTACTAGGGGCTTTTCACAGTAACTTCATTGAAGCCTACTTGTGACAATAAGCAATTATTAACAATTATAGAAGGGTAGTGTGAAAGTGCTTGACAAAGAGGATCAAGTAAGCTTGCTGCGGCACTTAATTGAAATGTCTGATGGGTCGTCCTTTTTCCTACTTTTCAGATGCGTGATATTATTGGGAGAGCCACTGCAAGACAGAACAATTACCAAACTTCAATTGACAACACAATGACATACATGAATGCATATTCAGTTGCAAGAAATGTGCAAAATCGTGTGCGTAAATGGTATGAATACACATGGGAATCTCAAGGCCTGCTGGGTATGTAAGCTGAGCCCACACTTGCTGCCTCTTTCAGAAATGTTTCTGGTGGCCTCTTTTACAATAAAAATAAACTGTATTTCTTTCAGACTCATCTGAGCTAATGGAAAATATGCCAGTACAAATGCAGCTGTCCATTGCTATTGATCAAAACTATGCAATAGTCAGTAAAGTTGACCTGTTTAAGGTATGTGTATTGGAACCGTTACACTGCAAATAAACTATTGCATTTTGGCTTTGAAATTCCTCTGCACGTTACTTTTGTTGACGTTAATTTTCTTACTGTGCCATATTAACATATTTATTAGTTAACTTATTGATTAATTTAAAATAGTTTGTTGCAAACGTGTTAATGACACTGCCAAAAAGTAGTATCTGTACATAACAGGATATCTGTTAATCTTTATCTGGGGTATCTTTAATTTAATAAAACGAGAGGAGCCAGGAGTTTAAAAAGAGCATGAGAGGAACCAGGGTCGGGATTCTCCGACCTCCCGGTGGGTTGGAGAATCGCCGGGGGGCGGCGTGAATACTGCCCTGCCACTCCGACGCCGGCTGCCAAATTCTCCGGCGCCGGTTTTCAGGCGGGGATCACGCCGCGGCGGTCGGGGGCCGTTGGCAGTGACACCCCCCGGCAATTCCCCGGGCCCTGATGGGCCGAGCAGCCGCCCGTTTTTGCCCAGTCCCGCTGATGTGAAATAGACATGGTCCATCCTGATGGGACCTGGCTTGGAGGGCGGCTAGCGGAGTCCTCGGGGCAGCGTGGGGGGATCCGGCCCCGGGGTTGGGGGGGGCGGGGCCTTGGTGGCTTGGCCATTGATTGGGGCCCACCGATCTCCGGGCGGGCCTGTGCCGTGGGGGCACTCTTTCCCTCTGCGCTGGCCTCTGTAAGGCTCCGCCATGGCCGGCGCAGAGAAGAAACCCGCTGCGCATGCGCAGGAAACACGCCGGTGGTTCTGCGCATGCCAGAAGTTTAAAAAGAGCACGAGATGAACCAGGCACGGGATTCTCCGATGGCGCCGGCCTAGCCCCCGGAAGTGCGGAGGATTCCGCAACTTCCGGGCAGCCCAACGCCAGAGTGGTCCGCGCCGCTCTTGGGGCCGGTGTCGGGCCATCCCGCCAATTGCAGGAGAATCCCGGCCCAAGAGTTCAAAAAGAGCACGAGAGGAGCCTGGAGTTTATAAAGCGTGCGAGAGGAGTCAGTGGCTGGATTCTCCGTGAGCTGACACCGAAATCGCGAAACGCGATCGGGCGGAGAATAGCTTCCGACGCCGAAATCGAGCCTGATGCCGGTTTCATACCAAATCGACATGCATGGGTAGGGCCGCGGTGCCAACCGGTCCACCGTGTAGCCATGGCACCTGGTTGGGCACAGGTGTATGCGTCATGACAACATGTTTGCCTTTCACCCCCTGCAGAAAATAATGACTTTCGACAACAACCTGCGATGCTGGTCTGCATGCAGCCCTGTGGCAGCATGAGTGGGGGCCGCTCAGAGAGGAGGCGGAGGCTGCAGCAGAGGAGCGGGCTGCAGAGGGGCAGCTGGCAGCCGTTCAGGATGGAGGGCCGGCTTCCCAATAGGCCAAGGAGGAGCAGGAGGAGGAGGAGAAGGAGGAGGTGCCAAGGGAGGCACCGGATGAGACCACACGTGTACCATGACCGCATGTCCTGTGAGGACCTTCCGGACCAGGCGTGCAGAAGAAGACTGCGGTTGAGCAGGGAGACAGTGCAACACATCTGCCAGATGATGGCACACCTGGCACTGCATGGGTATGGGGGAGGACATCCGCTCCTGGTGGCCGCCAAGGTGACGGTCGCTCTGAATTTTTACGTGATGGGGTCGTTCCAGTCACTGAGTGGGGACCTGTCCGGCATCTCCTACGCAGCACCGACGCCCTGTATGCCCAGGAGGAGCAGTACATCCAGTACCCTGTAGACCACGCCCACTAGGATGCCCGAGCAGCGGGGTTCGTTGCCATCGCCTGGATGCCCCGGGTCCGGGGGTCATCGATGGGGTTCATGTTCCCCTATGCCACCGGCAGATAACAGACCGCTGTTCACCAACAGGAAGGATTACCATTCAAGGAACATTTAGGTGGTCTGTGACCATCAGATGCGGATCATGCACGTCTGCGCCCAGTACCCGGGCAGTGTACATGATTCTTTCATCTTGGCGCACTCGGTGATCCCCGACATGTTCGAGGGACACAACCCCCGGCTGCGGGGCTGTGGCTGAGCAACAGGGGTTACCTGGTGCGGCCGTGGCTGATGACGCCTATACGGAGGCCACAGAGCGACGCGGAGACCCGCTACAATGATGCCCATTGTGCGACCAGGGGTGTGTGTGTGTGGGGGGGAGAATCTCTTAAGTGCGGCTGCAGCTGTGCGGCAATCCGCTGTCGTTCCGCGTATAAAGTGTAATGTTTCCCTTGACGCCCGTGCTAGCCCCTTTGGAGTGGCTGAATACTATCACCTGTCGCGCCCTTTTTACCATCTCGAAACTCCACAGTTTTCACAACGGCGTCAGCACTTAGTCTCAGAAACGGAGAATCCATCCCGAGGAATATAAAAGAGCGCGAAAGGAGCCAGGAGTTTAAAAAGAGCATGAGGGGAGCCGGGAGTTTAAAAGAGCGCGAGAGGAGCCAAGAGTCTAAAAGAATATAAAAGGAGCCAGGAGTCTAAAGGAATGTGAGAGGAGCTAGCAGTCTAAAAGTAGAGGTGTCTGGGCTGGCGATATGCGTAGCTGCACGATGTGAAAGCTGGCAGATCCCATTACGAGCAGCAGTGATCACATCTGCAGCATGTGTTTGTTGCCCGAGGAATGTCGGCACAGAATTGATGAGCTGGAGTCTGAACTTCAGACCCTGTGGCACATCCGGGAGGGGGGGAGTTACCTGGATGATTTGTAAGGTGACTGCGGGAGTGAAAGTTGGGAATGAGGCTGAATGCTATCAGAGATTAATAAAGGAGGTCAGAATGTGTGGAAAGCATAGTGCACAAGGAAATCCTGCAAGGGAAAGATAAATCAGTAGGGCATATTTAAAAACCTGGGCTGGATTCTCCACCCCGCCACACCACATTTCTGTTTCAGCACACAGGCGGGGTATCTGTTACGCCAGCTGGTCAATGGGGTTTCCATTGTGGGGCAGCCCCACGCCGTCGGGAAACCCCTGGGCTTCGGGCAAAATGGAACATCCCACTGGCGGAGAATCCAGCCCCTTGTACCTAAATGCATGCAATATTTGGAATAAAGTCAATGAGCTGACAGCACAAATCGAGACAAATGGGTATGTTTTGGTGGGGTTTGAACAGCCGAGGGTACTCAGTATTCCTAAAGGATAGACAGGATGGAACAGGAGGTGGAATTGCTTTATTGGTTAAAGATGGCATCAGGGCTGTATTAAGAAATTATATATGGCAGCACCGTGGCGCATTGGTTAGCACTCCTGTCTCACGACACCGAGGTCCCAGGTTCGATCCCGGCTCTGGGTCACTGTCCGTGTGGAGTTTGCACATTCTCCCTGTGTTTGCATGGGTTTCGCTCCCACAACCCAAAGATGTTCAGGGTAGGTGGATTGGCCACGCTAAATTGCCCCTTAATTAGAAAAATGTAATTGGGCACTCTAAATTTATTTTTTAAAAAGGCAAAAAAAGAAATGATATTGGTACTAAGGGCCAAAATGTTGAATCAATCTGGGTGGACATAAAAAATAAGGAAAAAAAACTCCTTGGTAGGAGAAGTATATTCCTGAGAGGAAGAGGAAGTGTAACAGAGAGAAGAACGTTCCATGGCTAAACAAGAAAGTCAAGGAAGGCAGAAAGGCAAAAGCTAGACCATACCCATACTGCAAAAGCTAGTGGTAAGCTGGGGGGTGTGGAGAACTTTAAGGTTCAGCAAAAGGATACTAAAAATAAAATCGAAAGAGCTAAGATGAACTATGAAAGGAAACTAGCAGAAAACATAAATACTGATACCAAAAGCTTATACAAGTATAGAAAGAGGAAGAGACTAGCTAATTAAATGTTGTCCCTTTAGAGGATGATACTGGTGAGGTAATAAGGAGGAACATAGAAATGGCAGCAGAGGCACTGAACCAACCTTTTGTCTCTGTCTTCACAGTAGAAGATAATTTTAAAAATTCCAAAAACAACATTTAATGCAGAGTAATTTGGTGCAATAACCATCACTAAGGAGACGGTATTGAATAAACTGATCGAATTAAGGGCAGATAAATATCCAGGGCCTGATGGCCTGCACACTAGGGTATTAGGGAGGTGGCAGCGGAGATAGTGGATGCATTGATTATGGTTTTCAGAATTCCCTGGATTCTGGAAGGGTCCCGAAGGATTGGAAACACACTAATGTGACGCCCCTATTCAAAAAGGGAGAGAGGCAAAAAGTAGGAAACTATAGACTGGTTAGCTTGACCTCTGTGGTGGGGAAGTTGCTGGAATCACTCATTAAGAAGGAGATGACTGAACATTTGGAAAGACAAAGCTCAATCCACCATTATCAGCATGGTTTAACGAAGGGTAAGTCATATTTGACAAACTTGCTTGAGTTCTTTGAGGACGTAAGCAGCAAGGTGGCTAATTGGGAACCTGTGGATGTGGTATATCTAGACTTCCAGAAGGCGTTTGATAAGGTGCCGCATAAAAGACTGATCCAGAAGGTTAGATCGCAGGGATTGGGGGTAGAATACTAGATTGGATTGAGGATTGGCTGACTGACAGAAAGCAGAGGGTCGGGGTAAATGGGTCCTTCTCTGGCTGGCGAGCTCTAACCAGTGGGCCCTGCCGATTCCAGCGGCCCGCAGCCGGCGCCGCGCCAAACGCGCCGGCGCAATTGGCGCCGATTCTCTGCACCTCGGAGAATCACGCGCCGGTGTCAGTGCATCGTGGCGCGGGGCTCGGAGAATCGCCCCCTGGGTGTTTTTGTTCATGAATTGCAGAAAGTCGGTATGCAGATACAGCATGTATTTAAAAAGACAAATGGAGTGTTAGTGTTTATTGCCAAAGGACTGGAGTATAAAGGTAGAGAAGTGTTGTTGCAATTATATAGGGTGTTGGTCAGACCACATCTGGAGTATTGTATCCAGTTTTGGTCTCCTTATTTCAGGAATGATGAAATGAAATGAAATGAAATGAAAATCGCTTATTGTCACAAGTAGGCTTCAAATGAAGTTACTCTAAAAAGCCCCTAGTCACCACATTCCGGCGCCTGTTTGGGAAATAATGCGGTGGCATTGGAGGCAGTTCAGAGGAGGCACCAGATTGATTCTGGGGATGAAAGGGTTGTCGTATGAGGAGAGATTAAACAGATTGGGCTTATACTCACTGGAGTTTAGAAGTATAAGAGAGGCTCTAATCGAGGTGTATAAAATACTAAATGGGATTGATAACGTAAATGTCGACCAAATGTTCCCCCTTGTGGGGCAATCTGGAAAGAAAGATCACGGATATAAATTGAGAGACGGTAAATTTAGAACTGAGATGACGAGGAACTACTTCTCGCAGATTGGCAAAATTGTGGAACTCACTGCCCCATAGTGCGGTAGAGCCTGACTCATTAAATGGTTTCAAGAAGGAGATAGATATATTAAAGGGATATTGGCAACAGTTGGGGAGGTGGATTTGAGACCAGGAAGAGATCAGCCATGATCTGATTGAATGGGGGAGCAGACTCGAAGGCTGAATTGCCTACTTCTCCTAATTCATATGTTCTTATGTTCCTATTGTGGCATTGATAAACAATGCTTGTTGTCTCAGATGAGTACAATGCCATATATTGTCTGGACACAGATGTTGATTTTAATGGCTTCTTCTTGGACAAATTTTGAGTGGGTCATTTTAATTGCCACCTCTCTCCACCTGCGTTATGCCAAGCAGGGACGCAGTTAAAATGGAACGGAGAATTTACCCATTCTAATTCGATTGACCAACTGCAATTTTAGCCCAGATTTAATGAGTAATGGTCCGCTGAGGGGGCAACCATCCGCAGCTCCCATGCCAACCCCGGGATCATGTGTACCAATTCCGGAATCCCTTATCCCTTCCCGTCTGAACCACCGATTACCCGTAACCCCCACTGACTGCTGAGGCCTCTATCCATACGTCTGAAGGCTATTGCTGAATTGGCAATCATAGTTAAGTGTGCACTTCATACATCCTGTGGGGACGTGAGTGACATCTCGCAACCCACAGCCCACAGGTGCATCCGACAAGTCACGGATGCCCTGTTTACCTGGGCAAAAAACTACATCAACTTTGACATGGACCAAGCCCAACAAGATGTCCGGGCAGCAGGATTCTCCGCCATCGCCGGGATGCCCCAGGCCCAGGGGCTGATAGACTGCATGCATGTTCGCCTTGAGAACACCGGGCCAGCTGGGAGTGTTCTACATCAACAAGCACTCCCTTAACGTACAGCTCATGTGTGACCACCACATGTAAATCATGCACATGTGTGTATGCTTCCCAGGGAGTGTGCACAGCAGCTACATCCCGGAGTAGTCAGACATCCCCGGCCTCTTCGAGGACCACCCCAGGATGACCGGCTGGCTCTTGGGGATAAGGGGTACCCGCTCAAGACCTGGCTAATGGCGCCAGTACGGAGGCCGGCGGCCGAAGCGGAGACCCCATACAACGAGACCCAGGTGGCCACACGAGCTACCATTGAGCGGCACATCAGACTTCTTAAAATGCGCTTCCGATGCCTCGACCACTCTGGTCGTGTTCTGCAGTACACACCACGGAGGGTCGCCCACTTTGTGGTGGTCTGCTGTGTCCTCCACAACCTGGCACAGTGCTGGAGGTAAGAGGTGAGGAATATGTGCCATCTCCGAGGAGGAGGGGGTGGACAAGGATGAGAACGAGGGTGATGAGGAGGTGCCAGAGTGGCAGGGGCTGGAGAACGAGCCCGGGGTGGACCCACCGGACCAGCCAGAGGCTGCAGGACAGACGGCAGCGGCGAGGGTCCAGGAAGCCTAGAGGGCCAGGGAGGCCATCATACTCGCCCACTTCACTTAGGATATGGCCTGGTCCATCACCCCCCCACTCCCATTTTCCATCCCCTCCCCAGGGTCTGTGTCACATCACTCCAGTGTGCAGGGACTGTGTCGGCACCGTCAGTAGGTCAACAGTCAAGGGCAGGGGGGTGATGATAACCCGCAGAGAGCTGAACGCTGGTGCTCCTAAATCTATGCCACAGCCTGACCCCTGCCTGTCTGTTGAGTGTTCGCTCACACCCGTCACCTGCACGCTGTGTGCCCGGGGAGAGATGGGGGCCAGAAGCCTGGAGAGATAGGCCAAGGTTTCGGAGGTCAGCCACATTGCGAAAGAAACTGACAGAGGTGTCATACTAGTTGTGGTGAGGGCTTTTTAATGTCTCACAGTGTCCAACAATACCCCACTCTCCCAATGGTGCTGCCCCATTCTACCCTCCACCCATTAATTCCACCTCACCCCCTACCTACTCCTCTCTCCTGCAGCACCCCCCCCCCCACCCTCTGTCACTCAAGTGATCCTCAACATGCTTAGCTTTCACTGCTCTACCGCTACGTCTAGGTGTGTCCCCAGGATGGACATCAGAGGTGGAGACAGCCAGCTGCTTACCATGCCCCGTGGCCTTCAATGCCGTTGGCGGACATCCTCTAGGGCTCTGGGGCCCGAGGGCGCTGGCGCACTTGCCAGCGACACATGCTGCCCTGTCCCATGTGCTGACTATGAGAAGTAATCTTATCAATGGTGGTGGAAAGGTCTCGGTGGAGGGGGCAGGGGTGGTGTCAACTCACATGTGCATCCCAGTGTAGGTCGTTGACCTTCTTGTGGCACTGGAGGCCAGTCCTCCTGGACACGCTTTCCGAGCTGACGCCTACTGCCACTTCATCCCAGGCGGCATTGGCTGCCCTGTGGCTCACCCTC
The DNA here is from genome assembly GCF_047496885.1 of Scyliorhinus torazame. Taxonomy (NCBI): domain Eukaryota; kingdom Metazoa; phylum Chordata; class Chondrichthyes; order Carcharhiniformes; family Scyliorhinidae; genus Scyliorhinus; species Scyliorhinus torazame. Next base: position 164,946,724 of record NC_092717.1, on the reverse strand, counting down.
TGGGATCCTCGGGGGAACAAGACATCCCTTCTGCCTCGACAGCATCAACTAGCCTCATCAGGTCTGTGTCTCCAAACCTTGGGGTTGGATGTCTCGGCACTATGGCTGCGAGCTGAGTGGGGTTGGCTGTGCAAGTGCTGTTTAAGTGTTGCTCGACCTTGTTAGCGGGGGCTGGCGAGCGCGGTCCCAGTGAAGTGACTGGTGATCCTTCATTTGTGGTGTGAAGCCCGTGGGGCCTTGTTAAGTGGACCAATTAGCGTTGTATTGCGTTGCCGGCCTCACCAGGCTGAGCGCCAGGAAGCTTGCGATAGTTCCCGCTCGTTACCACACATAGAAATCTTTCCGGAGAATCTTGCCCTCTATTTTGAAGAGTGAGCAGCTGGGAGTTTGATGAGTGAGGCAATCTTATTCCAGCTTTATCTGCATTTCGCGCTGAACTAAAAATTCTTGTTTCAGTCAATTTTAAATTTCCAGCCTTAAGCAGAGATAAACAAGCTCTCTACTCGAGAGCAGTTGTATTTGACTAATTAGGTAGCAGGCTTAGTCTGGTTTCCAGCAGAGCTGACACATCTGAATCTCAACTAATATAAATAAAGGGCTCTCAGTGCGACTTTATGCAGTGAGCAGCAGCGGGTTCAGCAGGTGAGCGAGTTCAGTGAAGAGGGCGAGGAGATGCCCTTTTCAATTTCTATCTTTGTCAGCCTCCAGTATTTGGTCTTACTTTGGTACATAGGAAGAAGCTGATTGGTGAGCAACTGATGCGTTATAATAAATAGTTTGTAAAAGTTAAAGTTGGGAAGGGCAGCTCATCCAGTGGAATATGCATGCTGTGGAATGTGGGAAGGCACAAATGCACCATGTATGCTCGACAAACACATCTGCAGGAAGTGTCGCTGGCTGTAGAAGCTTGAGCTCTGGGTTTCAGAAATCGAGCAGTGGCTGGAGTCACTGTGGGGTATCTGTGAGGCAGTGAACTATGTGGATAGCACGTTTAGGGAGGTGGTCACTCTGCAGGTTAGGAGTGTTCAGGTCGAGAGGGAACGGGTGACTGCCAGCTAGTTTAAGAGAATTAAGCAGCTAGTGGAGGAGTCCCCTGAGTTGATCTCAGTCACTAACCCGTTTTCCATCTTAGATACTGGTGAAGGTGATAGTTCCTCAGAAAAGTGCAACAAGAACCATGATCATGGCACCATGGGTGGCTCCGTTGCACAGTTTTGTAAGGGCCCCGAAGAATCCAGCACGAGTTTTAAGGATACAAAATAATAACGTTTATTTACTATAACAATATATACATAACAGTAGCAGTAACTTCCCTTGCTACCTTCTCCTTCCTCCTGGTTCCTGGACTGGCCAGCTTATTTATAGTAGGAGTTTCTCCGCCCCCCTCATTGGGGAAGTTCATACTCCCATAGGATTGTGGGATAGTCATTAGTCCCCAGCCAATCGTCAGTAGGCAGGTTATAACATCCCTCCCCCCCAAAGTCCAAGGAATCCACCGTAGGCCCTGGCGAAGGAAGGCGTCAAACTCGTTTGGCCGCAGGCCGGACGCCATTTGCACGCGGCGCTGGATCAGGCGGCGTATAACGAGACGGAGACCGGCGCTTCCGTGATGAACGGCGCGGTTGTACATCCACGGCCTGTGGACCCGAGGATTCCCCCCTCTGATTCATCCTGTGTCTCCATCTCGGAGTCAGAGTCTGCTGCCTCCGTCATGTCAGCGGCTCTATCCCCATTCGGTCCCGTCACGACCTGCGCAGGCTTCGAGTGAGGCACCAGTGGAAGATTTGGAGGACTACCTTCCCTTGTTTCTGGTCTTTGCCGCTGTTGAACTGAGCTCCGGGGGCAGGGATCTTTTGCGGGGATGATCTTCTGGACCGGACGTGGTCTACATGTTTTCGCTGGAGACGACCCTGGGCTTGCACTTGGTACGATATAGGGCCCGTTTGGCGAAAGATTACACCAGGAACCCATTGGGCACCACCAGCAAAATTCCGCACGAATACTGGGTCACCGGGCGCAAACTGCCGAATCGGACGATGCCGAGACAATCCCGGTCCCTGCCGTTCTTGTGTGCGGCGTACTTTTGCGCCAATGTCCGGGAAGACCATACTAAGGCGGGTGCGAAGTCTCCGGCCCATTAGGAGTTCTGCGGGAGCTACCCCAGTCACTGTATGGGGGGTGGTCCTGTACGTGAACAAAAACCGAGCCAGTCTCGTGTCCATTGATCCGGAAGACTGCTTCTTTAGGCCTCTTTTGAGTGTTTGCACTGCACGCTCTGCCAACCCATTTGAAGCCGGGTGGTAAGGGGCAGTGCGGATATGGCGGATGCCGTTCGTCTTTGTAAACCTAGCAAACTCCTCACTCGTGAATGGAGTGCCATTATCCGTGACCAGCACCTCGGGGAGGCCATGCGTGCTAAATGATAAACGCATTTTTTCAATTGTTGCGCAGGACGTTGTCCCCTGCATCTTATGCACCTCCAGCCATTTGGACTGGGCGTCAATTAATAGAAGGAACATGGAATTCTGAAAAGGGCCTGCGAAATCTGCATGTAAGCGTGCCCAAGGCTGCCCTGGCCATTCCCAGTGATGTAGGGGCGCGGCCGGCGGAAGCTTCTGATGCTCCTGATGCTCCTGGCAAATGGAGCAGTTTTGGGCCACCTTCTCAATGTCGGTGTTGAGGCCTGGCCACCAGACGTAACTCCGGGCCATAATTTTCATCTTGGTCACGCCCGGATGCCCATTGTGCAAGTCTGATAATATCAGCTCCTGGCCTTTTTCCGGGACAATCACACGCGTCCCCCACAAGAGGATGCCGTCTTCCACGCTGAACTCTGACAGCTTGGAGGAAAATGCCCGCAACTCGCCTGGGAGCTGTCTATGCTGCCCACCATACAGGACTATGTGCCGAACCTTTGACAGGACTGGCTCCGTCTGGGTCCACTCACGGATCTGTGATGCCGTGACAGGCAAGGTGTCCATAAAATTTAGGGTTGCGACCACCTCACCGGTCGTGGGGGTCGACATGGGGCCGGTTGATAAAGGCAATCGGCTCAGTGCGTCGGCATTTGCTATCTGCGTACCTGGTTTGTGCTCCAGAGAATACTCATATGCAGCAAGCAACAAAGCCCAGCGCTGGATCCGTGCAGAAGCAATGGGCGGTATTGGCTTATCCTCTCTGAAGAGTCCCAGCAGGGGCTTATGATCAGTCACGATAGTGAAATGGCGGCCGTACACATACTGGTGGAAGCGTTTCACCGCGAAAACCACTGCCAGGCCCTCCTTCTCGATCTGCGCGTACTTTTTCTCCGCTGCAGTCAATGTGCGGGAGGCGAAAGCTATCGGTCGCTCGGCCCCGTTCTCCATCTTGTGGGACAGGACAGCCCCAATACCATACGGGGATGCATCACATGTGACGAGCAAAGGCTTTCCCGGATCATAGTGGGTTAGTAACCCAGACGACGACAATTGTTGCTTTACCCGCCGGAAAGCAGTTTCTTGCGGCTGACCCCAAACCCAGGTGTGATTTTTCTTTAGCAGCAGGTGTAAGGGGGCCAGCGTAGTTGCCATATTGGGGAGGAACTTCCCGTAATAGTTTACGAGACCGAGAAAAGAACGAAGATGCGAAGTGTCAGTCGGGGTGGGGGCATGTTGAATTGCACGCACCTTCTCTGCGATGGGGTGCAGACCCTCGCGGTCCACCCGATAACCTAGGTAGACTACTTCTTTTGCCTGAAATATGCACTTTGTGTGACGTAAACGGACTCCAGCCTCCGAAAGGCGTTTAAGGACAGCCTCCAGATTTTCCAAATGCTCTTGCTCCGACGTCCCTGTAATCAACACGTCATCTAAGTAGACAGCCACACGTGGTAAACCTCTCAAAATGCCCTCCATAACACGTTGAAAAATTGCGCAGGCAGAGGATACTCCAAAGGGCAACCGTGTATATTCATGCAGGCCCCGGTGTGTGTTAATTGTTACATATGGTCGGGAGGCAGGGTCCAGCTCCAACTGCAGGTAGGCGTGACTCATATCTAATTTTGTGAATGAGAGTCCGCCTGCAAGTTTCGCGTAGAGATCCTCTATGCGAGGCATTGGGTATCGGTCGAGTCGGGAAACTGTATTCACTGTAAGTTTATAGTCGCCACACAAGTGAACTGTGGCATCTGGCTTCATTACTGGTACAATTGGTGCTGCCCAGTCAGCAAAACGGACGGGCCTGATAATACCCAAACTCTCCAAACGAGTGAGCTCCCCTTCTACCTTCTCGAGCAAAGCGTAAGGCACTGGGCGCGCCCGGAAATAGCGTGGCGTGGCTCCTGGTTCAACTTGGATACGGGCTACGGCCCCTTTTATTTTCCTCAAACCAGGCTGGAATACCTCTGGGTATCGTCCTAGCACCTCAGTCAACCCTCCAGAAACTGTTTGGAGGATGTGCTTCCATTGCAACCGCAAATGGCGCAACCAGTCCCGACCCAACAGGCTGGGCCCGTGGCCATGCACTACGATAAGTGGGAAACGCCCCTCCTGGCGTCCATAGACAACAGAGGTCATTGTAGTTCCTGCAATGTCCAGTGGTTCCCCGTGTAGGTGGCCAACCTGGCCTGTGAGTCAGTTCATCCACATGGAAGGTACGGCCTCTGGGCTGGTCCCAGTTACGGCCCCTGGGCTGATCCCAGTTTCGGTCGGAACGACGGCGCCTCTGGCGTCCCCAGGACCGCCGTCCGCGACGGGGTCGGCGCCTACAAGTCTGACATGGACATGGCTCCTCATCCATTGGCTCTGGAGAAGGCTCCCTTCGGAGAGGAATGTCCGATGGCCACTGGCGTCGGTCCGGTCGTTGCCTCGCCCAAGGTACCGCAGGAGTGCGGGGGGACATGTTTGGGCGGAAAGGGTTGCGCCCCAAGGCATGCACTTCCATTCCCTGTAGCTCCTGTACTCCTCGCTCTGCGCTCTCTCGGGACAAGACTATTTGTATTGCCTGTTGAAAAGTCAATGTTGGCTCCGCTAACAACTTTCTCTGGGTGGCCGCATTGTTAATACCGCAAACCAAACGGTCGCGTAACATTTCTGACAAGGTCTCACCATAGTCACAATATTCCGCAATCCTGCGTAGCCTGGATAAAAAATCGGCAAGGGATTCTCCAGGGGTCCTCTCAGCAGTATTAAACTGGTAACGCTGGACTATCGTTGACGGGGTTGGGTTAAAGTGTTGCCCCACTATATTCACAAGTTCGTCAAACGTTTTGGTGTCCGGCGCAGCTGGGTACGTAAGGCTCCTAATCACCCCAAACGTATGCGGCCCGCAGGCGGTGAGCAATATGACCACCTGGCGCTCGTTTTCAGTGATATTGTTTGCCCGGAAATAGTAACGCATCCGTTGTGTGTACTGGTTCCAGCTTTCCAGCGCAGCATCAAAAACATCCAAACGTCCGTACAGAGGCATGGTATAATAGAAAACAACTTCCAACCTGTATCCAACAAAAATCCAAGGAGGTGGCTTCAGCAGTGTAGACAGCTATTCACTTTTACCTTCGTCGCCAGTTTTGTAAGGGCCCCGAAGAATCCAGCACGAGTTTTAAGGATACAAAATAATAACGTTTATTTACTATAACAATATATACATAACAGTAGCAGTAACTTCCCTTGCTACCTTCTGTGGTAGTATGTATTAGTGGTCATGTGGGGCTGGAAGCCCTAATGTCATTGGCTGACAGATCCCGGGTCCTGGTTGGCCGTTGACCTCTAGCTCCGCCCTGAAGGCGGAGTATAAGAAGCCGGAGTCCTCCCCCGCAGGCCAGTCTACTATCGAGCTGCGGGGGAACAGACACGCTTAATAAAGCCTCATCGACTTCACTCTATTCATCTCACGGAGTCTTTGTGCGCTACAATTTACTAAGCGTGCCTAAAAAGGACTATGGAACTCAGGATCATCCCGGAATGCCTGAGGATCAGCCCCCACGCAGTGAACGCGGCAGCAGCCTTCAAGCACTGGCAAACTCGTTTTGAGGCCTACCTCAGAACGGCCACCGGCCGGGTCACAGAAGACCAAAAACTACAGGTCCTGCACTCGAGGTTAAGCACGGAGATTTTCTCCCTCATCGAAGACGCGGAGGATTTCCAGACGGCGTTCGCAGCACTGAAAAGTCTCTACGTCCACCCAGTTAACCAAATCTACGCTCGCTACCAGCTCGCGACGAGACGGCAAAGTCCCGGAGAATCGATGGACGAATTCTCCGCCGCGCTGCTAATTTTGGGACGAGCCTGCAGCTGCCCTTCGGTGAACACAAATGAACACACGGACATGTTAATGCGCGATGCTTTTGTGGCAGGTATTAATTCCTCCCAAATCCGCCAAAGACTTCTAGAAAAAGAATCGCTAGGACTCTCAGAGGCACGGGCCCTAGCAGCCTCTCTAGACGTGGCCGCGTGTAATACCCGCGCCTACGGCCCCGACCGCGCGGCAGCCCATTGGGCTCCGTACGCACCCGTCGCGACAAACCCACCCCCCCCCCGGACACCCCACAGGCTTGCGCGGTCCAAACGCCAAGTCGCACCAGGGGCGCCCGCTGCTATTTCTGCGGCCAGGCGAAACACCCCCGGCAGCGCTGCCCGGCCCGCGCAGCAATCAGCAAGAGCTGCGGGAAAAAGGGCCATTTCGTGGTTGTGTGCCGGTCCCGCGAGGTCGCCGCTGTCCCGGGAGAACAGGGAGCCCTGCACGCCGCTTACGCTCCCCAACCCCCCCAGCGCCCCATGTACGACCCGCAGGCGCAGCCGCTCTGGGTCCCAACCACCGCGGTCCCGGGAGAACAGGGAGCCCTGCACGCCGCTTACGCTCCCCAACCGCCCCCCCCCCCCCCCCCGTCCCCACGTATGACCCGCCGGTGCTACCAATTTGGGTCCCGACCACCGCTGTCCCCAGAGATGAGTGAGCTCCGCGCGGTCCGAACGCTCCCCAACCCCCCCAGCGCCCCATGTGCGACCCGCAGACGCCGCCATTTTGGGTCCCGGCCACCACGAGGGGAGGAAGGGCGCCGCCATCTTGTACCACCCCAGACCTGTACGACGCGTGGGGGCGGCCATTTTGTCCACCCCCGCCGCCATCTTGTGACCCCGCAGCCACGTGCAATGTATGGGGGCAGCCATTTTGTTCATCCCCGACGCCATCTTGGACGGCAACAACGGACCCCAGTGTCGACGGCTCCACGGGGTTCAAGGAAGACGCTCCACTACTACAACCACGTCTCGCTTCAATTACGCTCGATCAAGCTCGGCCCCGGACACTCCAGACGACGACGACAACGGTGCTAATAAACGGGCACGAGACACCATGCCTAGTCGACTCCGGGAGCACGGAGAGCTTTATCCACCCCGACACGGTAAGACGCTGTTCCTTGACCACCTATCCCAGCGCACAAAAGATTTCCCTAGCTGCAGGATCCCACTCCGTACAGATCCAAGGTTTCTGCATAGTTACCCTAACGGTGCAGGGGAGGGAGTTCAAAAACTACAAACTACACGTCCTTCCCCAACTCTGCGCCCCCACATTACTGGGATTAGATTTCCAGTGCAATCTACAGAGCCTTACGTTCAAATTCGGCGGCCCAATACCCCCACTCACTATCTGCGGCCTCGCAACCCTCAAGGTGCAACCCCCGTCCTTGTTTGCGAACCTCACCCCGGATTGCAAACCCGTCGCCACTAGGAGCAGACGGTACAGCGCCCAGGACCGGACCTTCATTCGGTCCGAAGTCCAGCGGCTACTAAAGGAAGGCATAATCCAGGCCAGCAATAGCCCCTGGAGAGCACAGGTGGTAGTAGTGAAGACAGGGGAGAAACAAAGGATGGTCATAGATTATAGCCAGACCATCAACAGGTACACACAACTAGACGCGTACCCTCTCCCCCGCATATCCGACATGGTCAATCGGATTGCCCAGTATAAAGTTTTCTCCACCGTGGACCTCAAGTCCGCCTACCACCAGCTCCCCATCCGCCCAAGTGACCGCAGGTACACAGCCTTCGAGGAAGACGGGCGATTATACCATTTCCTAAGGGTCCCATTTGGCGTCACAAACGGGGTCTCGGTCTTCCAACGGGAGATGAACCGAATGGTTGATCAACATGGGTTGCGGGCCACGTTCCCGTATCTCGACAACGTAACCATCTGCGGCCACGACCAGCAGGACCACGACGCCAACCTCCAAAAATTCCTCCAGACCGCCAAAGCCTTGAACCTCACGTATAACGAGGACAAGTGCGTTTTTAGCACCAACCAGCTAGCCATTCTGGGCTACGTAGTGCGCAATGGGATAATAGGCCCCGACCCCGAACGTATGCGCGCCCTCATGGAATTTCCCCTCCCGCACTGCTCAAAAGCCCTGAAACGCTGCCTGGGGTTTTTTTCATACTACGCCCAGTGGGTCCCCCAGTACGCAGACAAGGCCCGCCCCCTAATACAGACCACGACCTTCCCTCTGTCGACAGAGGCTTGCCAGGCCTTCAGCCGCATCAGAGCGGATATCGCAAAGGCCACGATGCGCGCCATCGACGAGTCCCTCCCCTTCCAGGTCGAGAACGACGCCTCCGACGTAGCTCTAGCGGCCACCCTTAACCAAGCGGGCAGACCCGTGGCCTTTTTCTCCCGAACCCTCCACGCTTCAGAAATCCGCCACTCCTCAGTGGAAAAGGAAGCCCAAGCCATTGGAAGCTGTGCGACATTGGAGGCATTACCTGGCCGGCAGGAGATTCACTCTCCTCACCGACCAACGGTCGGTAGCCTTCATGTTCGATAATGCACTGCGGGGCAAAATCAAAAACGACAAGATCTTGAGGTGGAGGATCGAGCTCTCCGCCTTCAACTACGAGATCTTGTATCGTCCCGGAAAGCTGAACGAGCCGTCCGATGCCCTACGCACATTTGTGCCAACGCACAAATTAACCGCCTCCAAACCCTCCACGAGGACCTCTGCCACCCGGGGGTCACTCGGTTTTTCCACTTTATCAAGTCCCGCAACCTCCCATACTCTTTAGAGGAGGTCCGTACAGTCACAAGGGACTGCCACATCTGCGCGGAATGCAAACCGCATTTTTTCAGTCCGGATGGTGCGCGCCTGATTAAGGCTTCCCACCCCTTTGAAAGCCTTAGTCTGGATTTCAAAGGGCCCCTCCCCTCCACCGGCGCAACACATACTTCCTTAATGTGGTGTACGAATACTCCCGCTTTCCATTCGCCATTCCCTGCTCTGAAATGACCGCGGCCACAGTCATTAAAGCCCTGAACACCATCTTCACACTGTTCGGTTGCCCCGCATACGTCCACAGCGACAGGGGGTCCTCTTTCATGAGTGACGAGCTGCGGCAGTTCCTGCTCAGCAAGGGCATAGCCTCAAGCTGGACGACCAGCTACAACCCCCGGGGGAACGGGCAAGTAGAGAGGGAGAATGGCACGGTCTGGAAGACCGTCCTACTGGCCCTACGGTCCAGGGACCTCCCAGTTTCACGGTGGCAGGAGGTCCTCCCGGACGCTCTCCACTCCATCCGGTTGCTATTGTGTACAAGCACTAATCAAACGCCTCATGAGCCTCTCCTTGTCTTCCCTAGGAAGTCCTCCTGTGGAACGTCGCTGCCAACCTGGCTGGCGGCCCCAGGACCCATCTTGCTCCGAAAGCATGTGCGGGCACACAAGGCGGACCCGTTGGTCGAAAGGGTTCACCTCCTCCACGCGAACCCGCAGTACGCTTACGTGGAGTACCCCGACGGCCGACAGGACACGGTCTCCCTGCGAGATCTGGCGCCCGCCGGCAACACACACACCCCCCCGACACCATTCACCCAACCCCCCCCCTTCCTGCCACCGCCGCACCCCGCGACCGCCCCCTTCCCAGGAGGATCAGTCCTCCTCCCAGGCCCGACCAGGAATAAAGCTCAAGCTGAAACCGTAAGGCTCCCGGAGACGACAACACCGGAACAAGCACCACCACCACCACCGGGGCCGAGGCGATCGACACGGACGACCAGACCGCCCGACCGACTCGTGGCGTCGATCTAAATCAATATATGGACTTTTCACAAGAACATTTTGCTTTTCTCCCGATACCTTCTGTAAATAGTTGAAACAGGACAAAATTGGACATACTGTATTGCCATATGAATGTTTTCCTCCCAGGACCAGCCCTGTAAACCCTTACCACCATGCGAAGCATCACCCCGCCAGGTTCATTTTTGACAAGGGGTGAATGTGTTGTATGTATTAGGGGTCATGTGGGACTGGAAGCCCTAATGTCATTGGCTGACAGATCCCGGGTCCTGGTTGGCCGTTGACCTCTAGCTCCGCCCTGAAGGCGGAGTATAAGAAGCCGGAATCCTCCCCCGCAGGCCAGTCTACTATCGAGCTGCGGGGGAACAGACACACTTAATAAAGCCTCATCGACTTCACTCTATTCGTCTCACGGAGTCTTTGTGCTCTACACCTTTTCCTTCCTCCTGGTTCCTGGACTGGCCAGCTTATTTATAGTAGGAGTTTCTCCGCCCCCCTCATTGGGGAAGTTCATACCCCCATAGGATTGTGGGATAGTCATTAGTCCCCAGCCAATCGTCAGTAAGCAGGTTATAACACACAGGAAGAAAGAAAGAAGAACGGAAAAGCAACAGTGAAAGGGGATTCATTAAGTAGGGGAACAAACAGGCATTTCTGGCGCCACAGTTGGGACACCAGGGTGGCATGTTGCCTCCCTGGTACCAGAATCATGGATGGTACAGTATGGCTGCAGGACTTTGTTTTAGGGGAGTGTGAACAGCCAGTTGTTGTGGTCTACCTGGCTACCAACAACATGGGTAGGAAGCGTGGTAAAGGCGTGAAAGCAGATTTTAGGGAGTTAGGAAATAAACTAAAAAGCAGGACCGCAAAAGCAGTGATCTCAGGATTAATCCGAGTGCCGTGTGTCAGTGAGCACAGGAATTGGAGGATTGAGTGATTGACCAAGTGGCCACAGAATTGGTTTAAGAGGGAAGGCATCAGATTTCTGAGGCCTTGGGACCCATTCTGGTACAGGATGGACAGGTTGCACCTGAACAGGATTGGGATGAACATCCTCACAGGGAGGTGGGAACCTAAGGGGGTGCTCAGATTGGATGGAAGCAAAACTGTTTACAAGAAGTAGAAAAGTAGTAAGCGGAATTAGAAAGCAGATGAGGTGAAGACAAGCATCAAATAGGATCAGGATGCAAAATTATGTTAAAAAGCGAAAGTTAAAGACACTCTATCTGAATACACGCAACATTCACAATACGCTAGATGATTTAAAGGCACAAATAGCATAGATTGGTAGGATTTAATTGCCATTTAAGAAACATGGGGCGCAATTCTCCCAAAACGTTTCTAAGAGGTCTTAGGCGGGAACCAAGGTGCGATCCCCACCTCATGGTTCAGTGTGATACAGATTGCAATCCACCCACACCTAGAAATGTTTTTGGAGGTTGGGGTGATCTATGTCCTAAATGAGTGTGCAGGACCTGAAGACGTCGGCAGGTCCAGTTCCTCAGAGATTTTTAAAGGACATATATTGGCATTGGTAGGTCATGGTAAGATTGAAGGGGGTGTGAGGGCTTGAGGGTTGTGTTTTTGTTTCAATTTTTTATGCTTTCATTCAGCAAAGTGCCAGAGCTCAGAGTCAGGCTTTCCCAGCCAGCCCACCTCCGCATCCGACAGTCTCTAACATCCCTGACTCCTAATCCAATACGTAAGCTCCCAGAATGAAAATGAGAACTGTGGGTGGCCATTTTCTAAAGGTCAGATTTGCATAGCCGTCTCTGCACTCCAAACCTGGGGAGTTGTGGTGAATGTATCCACCTAATGCATGCATGATACTGTAACCTATGACCTATGACCTGGAAGTGGTAATATGAGCTGCTTCCAGGTACTGTACTGTAACCCCGGTGGGCTCTGCCTCTGGCTCCGCCCTCACCGGGGCCATATATAGACCGGCCGCCTGTGGGAGGTATTCATCTGTACAACCGACTCTTGCTAGACAGGTTCATGACTAATAAAGCCTAATGTTCACTCGCTCTCTCTGCCTCTCGGTGAATTGAAGGTATATCAATTTATTAGTCATGGACAGCACTATGGAAGCCACTCTAAAGCCAGACAGGCTCAAACTCGACGCCTGCACGTCCGAAGCCAAGGAGATATTCGAACATTGGCTTTGATGCTTCGAGGCCTACCTCAGCTCCTCCACAACGCCTCCCACGGAGACCCTCAAGCTGCGACTCCTCCACGCTCGGGTGAGCCATCGAATCTCAGTAATGATTGAGAAAGCAGCCACGTAAGAGGCAGCGGTCGCAACCCTCAAGGCACACTTCGTGAAGCCCGTAAATGAGGTGTTCGCCAGACACCTTCGCACTACTCGCCGTCAACGCGCCGGAGAATCGCTGGACGTGTATCTGGAAATCCTGACTCTGCTGGAAAACAGGACATCCAACCTGCGGGACACGATAAAGCTAGCTACCTCGTTAGAGGTGGGCTACCAGAACCTCAGTGTGTTCCCCGCGGGCCTGGCGAATCCCTCGTGAACACCCTCGTCGCAGCCCCCGTCGGACCCGACTACGTCGCATGCCTGCGCCGCGCGGCTGCCAGCCCAGCCCGGGGAACTGCAGTGCTACTTTTGCGACCAGGGCCAACACCCCCGGCAGCGTTGCCCTACCTGCACAGTGATGTGCAGCAACTGTGGAAAAAAAGGGCACTTCGCTAGAGTCTGTCTGGGCCGTCCTAAGATTCAGAAATCGAAAACGTGCCTGCCCGGAACACCCCCGTCAGATGCATCATCAGCATCGTGCGACTCATGGGTGCCGCCATCTTGCTCGCCCTCTCCAACACCGACCGACACGTGCGACTCATGGGGGCCGCCATATTGGCCGCCGGCTCCGGCACCGACCATCACGTGCGACCGATGGGGGCGCCCATCTTGGTCGCCATCTTCACCCCAGCCCGACACGTGCGACTCATGGGGGCCGCCGTCTTGTGATTCCACACAGGCTTCCCAGAGCTGGGCACAGTCACTCTCGACCAGTCGCAGCCGAAACAGCTGAAGAACTCCATGATGGTCGTCCGGGTCAACGGGCACGAGACCCCCTGTCTTTTCGACTCCGGGATCATGGAGAGCTTTGTCCACCCCAACACGGAAGTCCATCTCCGGGGTCTCGCTTCCCTCTTGGCTGACAACTCCGGGACCAGTCCTTCTCCGGAGGCACATGAGGAGCCATAAGACCGACCCCCTGGTCGAGAGGGTCCAGCTGCTCCGCGCCAACCCCCAGTACACCTACATCGCGCACCAGGATGGACGGCAAGATACGGTCTCCCTACAGGACCTGGCGCCAGCTGGTTCCCCTACCAATGTGCCCTGCTGCCCACTGCCACCCCAGCGCCCTGTACGCTCCCCCGTGTCTCCTGTATTGTCCCGCGCCGACACTGCCACCACCCATCACCCCTGCCTACTCCCACACCCCAACCGTCTCCGACATGCCGGACTGAGGCTCAAGCTCCAGACACGATGCCCCTGGACTCACCACCTGCAACAACCGTGCCCGCCGCACCGCCAGAGCTGAGGAGGTCGAAGAGAACGATCCGGCCTCCAGATAGACTGAATATGTAATGACCCCACGTCACCCGCGCTGGAATTTTAACAGGGGGTTAATGTGGTGAATGTATTCACCTAATGCATGCATGATATTGTAACCTATAACGTGGAAGTGGTAATACGAGCTGCTTCCAGGTACTGTACTGTAACCCTGGTGGGCTCTGCCTCTGGCTCCGCCCTCACCGGGGCCATATATAGACCTGCCGCCTGTGGGCATCATTCATCTGTACAATCGAGTCTGGCTAGGCAAGTTCATAACTAATAAAGCCTAATGTTCACTCGCTCTCTCTGCCTCTCGGTGAATTGAAGGTATATCAGGAGTGAAAATCTGGGCCTTTATAGTGTAAGTGGCAAGCGTATCTTCTTCAAGTTGCTAACTGGTTCACCTTTAACTATGGAACTTGGACTCTGATATATTACTGAAGCTCTGGCCTCGTTTCATGCATTTTCTATCACATTGTTACCTATGAGCTTTGCAATTAAGCAATAAAAAGAGTAGCAAGCAAAAGTTGGTTAACATATCCGATTGAAACTGTTTGGTTTAAAGATTCCTCCTGCAATGTTATTTTATTAAATTAATTTGGACAATCTCGTCCCAGTTTCTAAGGAAAGAAACTCTCTGCTTCGAAAACTGCACAGTGCTGACATGGGCACCAAAAATATACTATTTGCAGCATTGACAATTATCACTTCCAAGGACCAACAAATAAATAGAAAATATATTTTATCTTTGCAACCCAATACTCATTATTGTTAATGGTGTGCTGTAGAGGAAAGAGCTTACTCCCTACGGTGAAATGATCAAACTTATGCCAGTCCTTAGTGAAATATGCATCAGCCTCCAGCTGTACATGAGCATTTGGAGCAGACAGTTAAATTTGAACAGCAATTATAAGCCACAAGGTGACAGGGGCAGTGTGTATTTTTTGCTTTCTTTTCAGTGTGGAAATGTTCTGTACTTTTCCCAGGAGAATCTGAAATTGATCATTAGAAATAACCTATTACACACTGCAACTGGTGCTGCTGATTTCCAACAAGCACATTTTGTTCTTAGGCCAAATCATTATAGAGTACACTTGTTTGACCTAGATAAAATCCAGATTCAGTAACTCAGGTAACCAACCCACTTTTGCAATATGGAAAGCATGCCAGAGTCCAGAAGACAATGAAACAAGGGGTGGAATTTTCATCTAACCAACACAGATTTTAACTCAACCTCAGAATTAGAAACCAACTTCTGGGGTTTCTAACCAATTATAGGATGAATAGCAAAATTTCTATTTAAAGGCATCCCAACAGGAGACAGAATGGCTGCATTCATGAAATTTCAACAAGCAACATGGGAAGGTTGTCCTTCAAATCTAACACTTCTCTGGAGGTCCCGCTGCAGGCTATGGGGCACAGAGAGAAGAATTTGTTCCCACAGATGGAGGAGGCCAGCCTCTCAGATCAAACAGATATGGCAGATGCAGTGAGCAGGAGGAATGTGGTCTTTTGCACCTTGATACAGCGCCACAGGAGGTTTAGTTGCCTCATCAGGGCAGGTAAAATGAGTGGCATCCCACTTTCAGGTGCCAACCCCCAAAATCCAACTTTTTCACTGTTCTCCTGCAAAACACTTCTCAGAATTGCAACTCTACCATCCCTTCCTCTCGCGGGACCTTTTCACGTCCCTATCTGAACAGCCAATGCTTACACTAACCCTCGCCGTAGTGCTATATCACACACATCCTTCATAGTCACCCGGCCCAAATGCTGTCATTCCATCCTCTCCACACAAACCATCCCTCACAAATTCATTACTTTCTGTTTTCTCTCCTTCAGGAGTAGAGGGTGTAAAACTCCAGTGAAAGACAGGGAACCGCCCAGTGAAAGGCACTTTGACTACTGCAAAGCAAAGGGCCCTGGGAATCAGCAGAGTGGTGAGTAATGACCATTGGTGATGGAGAGAATTAGAAATCACTCTGCCACTTGGCACATACCAATCGGCCCTATTGCATATAACTGAAACATGAACAGCTCCGGTGTTCGTTGTAATTCATGTCTTTCGTTTCTTGCAAGACCCTCAAGACGTAAGAGCTGGAGCATGAGGAAGCCAAAGCATCTTCAGAGGAGGTTGAAAACTCTGAGGAAGCACCATTATAGGACTGTCTACAAGCTCAGACACACACCTTAGTGAGAACTCTAGAGGCAGTGAGATGCTCTCACATTGTGAGATACATGCCAAAGGCGGAATCTTACCATATTCTTTCAAAGTGTTGGTTCCAGTGAGAAAACTAGGGAGAATCCCGCTGGCACCGATGGCGGGAAACCTCCCCGAATACTCAGCATCTTTAATAACATTTTTTTTTCCCAATTGATTCACGTCGCACTCATGACCACTTGCCTCTGATATATTCACCCTGGGAAACCTTAATTGGCGGGACTTTCCTTGCCCTCTGTGGTGTGTTCTGCTGCAGCGGAGGGTGGTTTGCCAATGTCCAGTCATGGGATCTTTCGGCCCTGCTGTTGTCAGCGGGGTCTCCCATTGAATTTACCCCTCTCCGGCAACGGGAGTTCACCATCAGTGAGACCTTAAGATCCCGCCAGCATGAATGGCCAGAAAATCACACCCTTTCTCTGGGACACTCCTTTTAGTGCTTCCCCAGCACTGTCCAGCACTTGTCCCAAGTTCAGTCAGGGGGGTGGCTGCCAGGAAGACAGCACCATGATTCAAGGAGGGATCCCTCACCAATCTCCTGGATGCTGTGGAGCAAAGGTGTAACATTCTCTACCTGCAACCACGCAAATGTCCATCAAGCAAGCTCACCAACCCCTCCTGCGACGCAGTGGGCGCAATAATGAGTGCCAGCTCGTTCCATAAAAGGACAGGGCAACAGTGCCGGAAGAAGATGAAGACCTTCTTTGTGCAGCCAGGATAAGTAAGAACGATGGTACTAAAGATGACAGCATCCCTCCTCGGATTGCAGGAGGAGTCCCATTGCCTTCTGTCCAAGGAGATTGTGACGTCACTCCTATGCAACAAGGTCAACATTGTAATGGTGGCGTCCACAGTGGAGACCTTGGTGCAGGATGTGCATTCCATAGCGGAGAATGTCCACTCCATGATTCAACTCATGACCTCTATGGCTGAGGCACGTGCTCCACGGTGCAAGACTTCAACTGCATCGTGCAGGCACTGATGAGGACGACAGAGCTTTTGGATTTCACTCCATATTCCCCTCTATCCCATGAAGGAAGCCAAGGTCCCCGGGCTCCGCAGTTACAAAGGATAGGCAGGGGCTCAGCTCAGGGCCTTCCACCCTAGAGACCCTGAAGGTGTCCAGTCTATCTAGCACTGCCAGTGAGCGACGCACCTCCAGGCCCGCACACCGAGGAGGGCATCGTTGTAACACTCATGCAGCCCAAAAATAGGCCTGCCCCACAGGGGACACATGCCAAAGTTATCCCAAGCATCAAGGCGTTGAAATCAGCAGACCATCTCAACCTCAGCTGTAGATCCTGGAGATACACCTGGACATAGTGGGATGGTCAGGAAGAGTAAGTCCCTATTAACACCGAGTGGGATTGGGTGAACATAGGCACTAGTGGGGATAAGTCGCCATTGTAATATCACTCTTGTATTCAAAATCACTTTGTTCACCCATATAGATCCTCATTGCTGTCATGTCATGGCACCATGCTCTGCAAACCCCCGCACACACTCAACGCTACATCCCTGCACAGTGTGAGAATGGCAGCGTTATGTCTGTCTCACCTCTCACAATGACAATGCAGTAAAGCCATGCTGCTGCTGTCATGGGACCCCAAGCCCCCCCCCCCCCAACACCCCCATCCATGGAATGTTTGCCCCAGTGCAACCCCCGTTCCTCCCACCCTCACCCTGCATCAATATGCAGGCATCTCATGTCTAATAGTATTCTGTTGTGATGAGGATGCTCAGGGCTGAAAAGATGTTGAGTCTGTCCACCTCATTAGTAGGTGGAGAAAAACACCAGGACCCCTGGCCTCGGAGGGGGCTGTAGTAGCTGAGATTTGTCGTCCAGCATCTCTGGGTCCTATGATAAGCCTGTTTATTGGCAGGTTGCATTCAATTCTCTGTCAGACAGGAATCAGACAAATCGCTAAGCAATGCTCTGTTCTCACTGGAAGTCATCATCATTTTCCTACAGCATGCAGCCAATTGCTTTAACGCCCTGCGCAAAATATAGCCATCATCACAATGACCTCCCACAGGCACCACCTTTGAGGTCTTCACAAACAAGTCCTCGATGTCGTCAAATCGAGAGTCAGTGAGGGCGTCCCTGGCCATTACCCGACATTCTTCCTCCTCCATGGGTTGCATCTCTCCACCCTCCCCGGAGTCTGCATGTTATCCCCATGTTTGCGTGGGTTTCCTCTGGGTGCTCTGGTTTCCTCCCACAAGTCCCGAAAGACGTGCTGTTGGGTGAATTGGACATTCTGAATTCTCCTTCGGTGTACCCGAACAGGCGCTGGAATATAGCGACTAGGGGATTTTTGCAGTATTAATGTAAGCCTACTTGTGACAATAATAATAAAGGAAAGAAAGATTCTGAGGAAATGTGCTGCTCCTCCGTCTCCTCCTGGTCCAGCCAGGATCAGAGGATTGGATAGGGTGGACAGTGAGAGCCTTTTTCCTCGGATGGTGATGTCTAGCATGAGGGGACATAGCTTTAAATTGAGGGGAGATAGATATAAGACAGACGTCAGAGGTAGGTTCTTTACTCAGAGAGTAGTAAGGGCGTGGAATGCCAGGCCTGCAACAGTAGTGGACTCGCCAACACTAAGGGTATTCAAATGGTCATTGGATAGACATATGGACGATAAGGGAATAGTGTAAATGGGCTTTAGAGTGGTTTCACAGGTCGGCGCAACATCGAGGGCTGAAGGGCCTGTACTGCGCTGTAATGTTCTATGTTCTATGTTCTATGCTCTCCCCCTTGCAATGCCAGGCGGTGCAGAATGCAGCAGACCACTATGATGGAGGACACCATCTAGGGACTGTCCAGGCACCGGACTGCCCCTTGAGCAGACCAATAGCCTGCTCAACCAGCGCACGCGTTGACACATGAGCCTCATTGCAGCAAGTCTCAGCGGGTGTTTGTGGCCTCCCCTCTGGCATCATCAGTCACCTCCTGAGTGGGTATCCTTTGTCGCCGAGGAGCCACTCCTCCAGCTGCTGCTCTCCCTCAAAAACGGCTGAGGTCTGCAAGCACCCCAAGATGTAACGATCACAGACGATTCCCTGGAAACGGGCATGCACCTGCATAATACGCATCATGTGGTCACAAGGAAACTGGACATTGAGGGAATGGAACCCCTTGCACGTCAAAAATGCTACCCCAGGGCACCATGGGGAATGCAGGGGTACATGGGTGCAGTTGATGACACCCTGCACCTGAGGCATGCCTGCTATGTGGCCCTGGAGTCCTGGCTTGCATGATCCGGTCCAAGTTGATGTACATGTTCATCCTCGCATATAGCGCATCAGTGACTTCCCTTATTTTTTTATTTTTAAAAAACTTTTTACAGTAGCCAATTATTTTTCTTTTCCAATTAAGGGGCAATTTAGTGTGGCCAATCCACCTAACCAGCACATTTTTGGGTTGTGGGGGTGAAACCCAAGCAGACATGAGGAGAATGTGCAAACGGACAGTGACCCAGGGCCGGGATTCGAACCCGGGTCCTCAGCACAGCACCACAGTCCCAGTGCTAACCACTGCGCCACATGCCGTCCTTTCAGTGACTTCCTTTATGCACTTGTGCGCTGCTGGCTGGGAAATGTTAATAAGGTCACCCGTACAGCCCTGAAACGAGCCGTTGACATAGAAATTCAGAGCAACAGTGACTTTCAGAGCCATTGGCAATGGGTGACCTCCCAGTCCACTTGGGGGCAATTCTTGCATCACCTCACACAAGTGGTCCACTGTCCTTCGGGACAGACGTAGTCTTCTCCAAAACTGATCCTCTGACCTCTGGAGGTAGGAAGTTCCACATTGTTATACCTGTGGCTGTTCGTGTCTCCTCCAAGGCACTGTAATCTGTGGCCCTGCATCTGGAAGATTAACGGGTCCTGTTCCCCCTCCTCTGCAGGACGCTGGTACTGGCCACGTGCAGCGGCACGTCGATGCTGCTGGTGCTGCCCAATCGCAATCATAAGAATTGCCAGATCGACTGATTCCATGATTATCCAGAATCAAAAACTGAAACAAAGAGAACATCAAAGTGAGCAATGAGGAGGCCCGACAATGTGCTGACCCACAACCCTCTCAGGATTTGGGGCATCCACCCATGCAAATCCCCCAATGTGAGTGCCTGTCACATGAGCCTCACTGCCTGTCCTGTCACACAGCAGCCACTTCCCATCAATTGTCCCTCTCAACTCCACATGAATGAAGCGCTTCAACCCTTGAGAGCCTAAGCGAACCTCGTAACTCACCGAAATGTGAAGAATTGGGGCAGTTGAATGTATTCAGTGGACCTGCGTGCTAACCTCCTGGGGAGAACTAGTTACTGCCCCCTCGTCACCTCTTGAACAGGGTGACTGATGAGCTCCTTCTCCATAATGCCTTGCATTGGGGGCCATAACTGTGGCACATCTCTAGATGTGAGTATGAGCCTTGAAGTTCAGTGCTTGGGGCTTCCAATTATTTGATCAACATAAATAACTGAGGGACAGATTAAAGGGACAAAAAGGGACAGATTAAACAAAAAGCGAATCACAAATGAGACTTCAAACTTCTAACTAAAATGTGATGAAGGGGTCAATAAGGCACTCTGGACCCTGCAGACCCCAACAGGCACGGAAAGTCTTGAAGGTGCCAGTGGATACTGCATGTTCCTTCTCCAACGACACCCAACCGTGAATGCAGCTGTGGCATCGGGGCAAATAATAAAGTGTTAAACATTGGGTACCAGTCAGTGGCACACTCATGTATAAGAATACAGATTAAATTGGCAGAATTGACTCGTCAGGAAGGGTCAAGGAGCTGATTAGGCAACTGGCTTCCCCTTGTGGCAGGCGAAGCACACCGGATGGATGTGAAGACTGAAATTAGCATATCAACTTCATCCTTAGAGGGCACCCACATTCCCCCAGCTCTCATGGGCCGTGGATTAAGCAAGCCTTCCAACTTGAGCAGCTAGCCACCCAGGCACTAATCCATGACAGCCTGACCTCCATAAACAGTGGCCTGGAACTTCCAGACAGTTCTTGCCCTCTGGCTTCACAGTTCTGCCTGAGTCTGGGGGTTCATTCTCACTGTAGTCCTCCCTGCTGTGTGAGGGTCTTCATGCCTCATGAGGCTGGAGACACATCTCTTGCCAGAATCCCCGACTCTGTCCATGTAGCCTGGCCTCTCGGGACCCCGCCCAAGAATCTCACAGCTGCCCCAGTGCTGACCATGTGGATTCTCCTGCTCCCACCTACTTTCCAGCTCCACTCTGGAAGGGTGCCTCAGCAGTCATATCGCCACAAGCCCAGCAAGGAGGACATGGGAAGCGCTGCCTACAAGGCAGCCACCTGACCCCTATAAACCTAGAGGCTCACAGATATGAAGAGTTTTTCGAGGAGGTCACTAAGATGATTGATGCAGGTAGGGCAGTAGATGTTGTCTATATGGACTTCAGTAAGGCCTTTGACAAGGTCCCTCATGGTAGACTAGTACAAAAGGTGAAGTCACACGGGATCAAGGGTGAACTGGCAAGGTGGATACAGAACTGGCTAGGCCATAGAAGGCAGAGGGTAGCAATGGAGGGATGCTTTTCTAATTGGAGGGCTGTGACCAGTGGTGTTCCACAGGGATCAGTGCTGGGACCTTTGCTCTTTGTAGTATATATAAATGATTTGGAGGAAAATGTAACTGGTCTGATTAGTAAGTTTGCAGACGACACAAAGGTTGGTGGAATTGCGGATAGCGATGAGGACTGTCTGAGGATACAGCAGGATTTAGATTGTCTGGAGACTTGGGCGGAGAGATGGCAGATGGAGTTTAACCTGGACAAATGTGAGGTAATGCATTTTGGAAGGGCTAATGCAGGTAGGGAATATACAGTGAATGGTAGAACCCTCAAGAGTATTGAAAGTCAAAGAGATCTAGGAGTACAGGTCCACAGATCACTGAAAGGGGCTACACAGGTGGAGAAGGTAGTCAAGAAGGCATACGGCATGCTTGCCTTCATTGGCCGGGGCATTGAGTATAAGAATTGGCAAGTCATGTTGCAGCTGTATAGAACCTTAGTTAGGCCACACTTGGAGTATAGTGTTCAATTCTGGTCGCCACACTACCAGAAGGATGTGGAGGCTTTAGAGAGGGTGCAGAAGAGATTTACCAGAATGTTGCCTGGTATGGAGGGCATAAGCTATGAGGAGCGATTGAATAAACTCGGTTTGTTCTCACTGGAACGAAGGAGGTTGAGGGGCGACCTGATAGAGGTATACAAAATTATGAGGGGCATAGACAGAGTGGATAGTCAGAGGCTTTTCCCCAGGGTAGAGGGGTCAATTACTAGGGGGCATAGGTTTAAGGTGAGAGGGGCAAAGTTTAGAGTAGATGTACGAGGCAAGTTTTTTACGCAGAGGGTAGTGGGTGCCTGGAACTCACTACCGGAGGAGGTAGTGGAAGCAGGGACGATAGGGACATTTAAGGGGCATCTTGACAAATATATGAATAGGATGGGAATAGAAGGATACGGACCCAGGAAGTGTAGAAGATTGTAGTTTAGTCGGGCAGTATGGTCGGCACGGGCTTGGAGGGCCGAAGGGCCTGTTCCTGTGCTGTACATTTCTTTGTTCTTTGTTCTTTGTAAGAGCCATTAAGGTCTGCGAGGATCCTTTTCTGCAGCAGCAACCTAGAACGGTAGCACTGTGGTTAATACTGTTGCTTCACAGTGCTAGGGTCCCAGGTTCGATTCCTGGCTCGGGTTTACTGTCTGTGTGGAGACTGCACCTTCTCCCCATGCCTGCGTGGGTTTCGTCCGGGTGCTCCGGTTTCCTCCCACAAATCCCGAAAGACGTGCTGTTAGGTAGTTTGGACATTCTGAATTCTCCCTCTGTGTACCTGAAGAGGTCCCAGAATGTGAAGACTAGGGGCTTTTCACAGTAACTTCATTGCAGTGTTAATGTAAGCCTACTTGTGACAATAAAGATCATATTAAAGAAAATAGACTTCACTCAGCACTTTCAGAGGCACAGCGCATCCTTGGAGAGGGATTGGCGGAGGCCGTGTAAAACATGAGTGTCAAGATGTCTCCGAGTTTTTTGCTCGTATATTCCCGTATTAGTGGAAAGAGTAGCCACTTGCCCGGAGCATCAGATGTGACAGTCTATGAAGTGTATCCTTCCACGACCAATGTCCTGCACACTTGAGCAGGGATTTCCCAGTCCCACCATGGCGGGACCCACCATGGGCAAATCAGCAGCCCAGCCAAAAGTCCATTGATGCTGGAAAATCCCACTCATAATCTTTCACTCTAAACAGGATGGAAGAAAACCTCCCCTTATCTGTTCAGCAACTCCCTGAGATGCAGCAAAGTGCTCTCCAACTATTAGTAATCAGGGATCCGTAGATGGGCTGAGAGAAGGTAGATGGAGAAAGGGCAAACGGGAGTCGGGACCCTGCTCAGCGTGATCCCACTTGTCATCACTTGAACAACACACCTTCAAGTCAGAACTCCAGAGGCTGCCTCCAGACCAGATGGCTGCACCGACCTTTGCACAGGTACAGTAGGAAGGCCTCTCAGGGGCCCCAAAATGCAGAAGAATTATGTCACAGCTGCCAGAGTAGGCAATGAGCAGCCTGCCTCTAGGTCTGCTGCAACCACAGTGGGTAGTAGCACATGGAAGTAAAAGGGAAAGAGAGGCTTTTTAGTTCACAGAATCGCGTAATTGGTACATCACAAAAGGAGGCTATTTGGCCAAATGTGTTTGCATCATCTCTCCAAATAAGCAATTCATCTAGTGTCTTCACCCTGTAAGCCTACACATAGAACATAGAACATTACAGCGCAGTACAGGCCCTTCGGCCCTCGATGTTGCGCCGACCTGTGAAACCACTCTAAAGCTCATCTACACTATTCCCTTATCATCCATATGTCTATCCAATGACCATTTGAATGCCCTTAGTGTTGGAAAGTCCACTACTGTTGCAGGCAGGGCATTCCACTCCATTACTACTGTCTGGGTAAAGAACCTACCTCTGACATCTGTCTTATATCTATCTCCCCTCAATTAAAGCTATGTCCCCTCGTACGAGACATCACCATCCGAGGAAAAAGGCTCTCACTGTCCACCCTATCCAATCCTCTGATCATCTTGTATGCCTCAATTAAGTCACCTCTTAACCTTCTTCTCTCTAACGAAAACAGCCTCAAGGCCCTCAGCCTTTCCTCATAAGATCTTCCCTCCATACCAGGCAACATTCTGGTAAATCTCCTCTGCACCCTTTCCAATGCTTCCACATCCTTCATATACGGCGACCGGAATTGCACGCAATACTCCAAATGCGGCCGCACCAGAGTTTTTTCTTCCTTTTCCGATAGCAGTCTAATTCCCTATTGAATGCCTTAATTGAGCCTGCCTCCACCACACTCTCAGGCAGCACCTTCCTGACATTAACAATTCGCTCCCCAAAAGTTTTTCCTTGTGTTGCTTTTGCTTCTTGAGGCACTATCAATTACGACGAGACGAGAGTAGAGAGTAATCGAGGCTTTATTAAGCAGAGATGTGTTGCCCCCTGCAGCTGCTGCCGAATTGGCTGCAGCTCGGTGAGCACACACATTTATACTCCGCCTACTGGGTGGAGCCAGCAGGCAGGGATCTACCCCCGTACCTGTAGTACAGGAGCCTTACCGTATTACCTCTCATATACGTATTATACAAACAGTGGTGACTACCACGTTCACCCCCTGTTAAAAAAGAGTCCAGAGGGGATGGTGGAAAACTATTTACATGGTATGTGAGCATTTTTAAAAACTATTTACATTGTATGTGAGCATTTTTAAAGAGTACAGTTTGGCGAAAGTTCACAAATTTAGCCGGTCGGGTGCCTTGATCCTCCGTTGTGAGCGCCCCAGTCCCGGTGGTGAAGCAGGCGCCGGCTTGGTCGCCTGTGACTCTGGGAGTGTGTAGTCCTCATCCTCATCCCCGGGTGGAACCAATGGGAGGACGGATCGTCCTGGAGCGGGGGCTGTGGTGAGGTGCGCAGGTGGGAGGGTGGGTGGCGCCGGGGCAATTGGAGGGGGGGGGGGGGAACCAGCTGGTGCCAGGTCCCTGAGGGAGACTGTGTCTTGGTGGCCGTCGGGGTACACCATGTAGGTGTACTGCTGGTTTGCATGTAGCAGCTGTACCCTTTCGACCAACGGGTCCGCCTTGTGGAGCCGCACGTGCTTGCGGAGGAGGATGGGTCCTGGGGCTGCCAGCCACATTGGGATCGAAACCCCGGAGGTGGACTTCCTAGGGAAGGCAAGGAGACGTTCATGGGGGGTTTCATTAGTCGCAGTGCAAAGTAGCGAACGGATGGAGTGGAGGGCGCCGGGGAGGACGTCCTGCCAGCGGGAGACCGGGAGATTTTTAGACCGTAGGGCCAGCAGGACGGCTTTCCAAACCGACCCGTTCTCCCTCTCCACCTGCCCGTTTCCCCAGAGGTTGCAGCTGGTCGTCGTGCACGAGGCAATGCCCTTGCTGAGCAGGAACTGACGCAGCTCATCACTCATAAAGGAGGATCCCCAGTCGCTGTGGACGTAAGCGGTGAAACCGAACAGGGTGAAGATACTGCTGAGGCCTTTGATGACTGTGGCAGACGTCAAATCGGGGCATGGGATGGCGAAGGGCAATCTGGAGTATTCCTCAACCATGTTCAGGAAATACGTGTTTCGGTCGGAGGAGAGGAGGGACCCTTTGAAATCCACGCTGAGGCGTTCAAAGGGACGGGAGGCCTTCACCAGGTGCACTCGGTCTGGCCGGTAGAAGTGCGGTTTGCACTCCGCGCAGACCTGGCAGTCTTTGGTGACCGTCCTGACTTCCGCAATGGAGTAGGGTAGGTTGCGGGCCTTTATGAAGTGAAAGAACCGGATGACCTCTGGGTGACAGAGACCATTGCGTACGGCCCGGAGTCGGTCCACTTGAGCGCTGGCACATGTACCTCGGGATAGGGGATCGGGGGGCTCGTTGAGCTTACCGGGGCGATACAAAATCTGGTAATTATAGGTGGAGAGCTCGATCCACCACCTAAATATTTTATCATTTTTGATCTTGCCCAGCTGTGTCTTATTGATCATGAAGGCAACCGACCGTTGGTCAGTGAGGAGAATGAATCTCCTGCCGGCCAGGTAATGCCTCCAATGCCGCACAGCTTCAACGATGGCTTGGGCCTCCTTTTCGACAGGTGTGCCGAATTTTGGAGGCATGGAGGGTGCGGGATAAGAATGCCAGGTGTCTGCCTGCCTGATTGAGGGTGGCGGCCAGAGCGACGTCTGATGCATCACTCTTGATTTGAAAGGGGAGGGTGTCGTCGACCGTGTCCATCGCGGCCTTGTCGATGTCGTCCGTGATACGGGTTGAAGGCATGGTGGGCCTCAGCCGTCAGGGGGAAAACTCTGGAGTGTATGAGTGGGCAGGCCTTGTCCGCATAGTTAGGGACCCACCGGGCCTAGTATGAGAAGAACCCCAGGCATCGTTTGAGGGCCTTGGGGCTGTGGGGGAGGGGGAGTTCCATGAGGGGGCACATGCGATCGGGGTCGGGCCCTAGAAGACCGAGACCCCATTAGTGACGCCTAAGGGAACCCTAAGGAAGTGGTAAAAACGGCTGTCTGCTTCGAACGCAGGGTATTGGCGGTCCGCCTTTCGGATGGGGAGCTGGTGGTAGGCAGATTTCAGGTCCACTGTAGAGAAGACCCGGTACTGTGCAATCTGATTTACCATATCAGATATGCGTGGGAGGGGGTACGCGTCGAGCTGCGTGTACCGATTGATGGTCTGACTGTAGTCAACGACCATCCTGTGTTTCTTCCCAGTCTTTACAACTACCACTTGGGCTCTCCAGGGGCTGTTGCTGGCCTCGATGATGCCTTCCCACAGCAGCCGCTGGACCTCCGACCTGATGAAGGTCCTGTCCTGGCCACTGTACCGTCTGCTCCTGGTGGCAAGGGCTTGCAATCCGGGGTGAGGTTCGCAAACAGGGAGGGCGGGTCGACCTTAAGGGTCGTGAGGCCGCAGACGGTGAGGGGTGGTAGGGGTCCACCGAATTTTAGAGTTAGACTTTGGAGGTTGCACTGGAAATCCAGGTCGAGGAGCAAGGCAGCACAGAGGTCAGGGAGGATGTAGAGCCGGAAGTTGCTGAACTCTATGCCCTGGACGGTGAGGGTGGTGATGCAGTAACCACGGATCACCACGGAGTGGGATCCAGAGGCCAGGGAGATTCCTTGGGTAACAGGGTGTACCACGAGGGAGCAGCGCCTTAGCATAGCGGGGTGGATGAGCTCTCCTTGCTCCCGGAGTCGAGAAAGCAAGATGTCTTGTGGCCATCGACTTTCACCGTCATTGTCGCGGTTGCGAGGTTGTGTGGCCGGGACTGGTCGAGCGTGATGGAGGCGAGCTGCGGCTGGTGTTGGTGGGCCCCGGGCTGGTCGACGGCAGTTGCGGGTGATGAGCGGCCAGATGAGGTGCCCGACGAGCAGGGGTCCTGAGGCGCCGTCCAAAATGGCGCCGAAGATGGCGGTGCCCATGGGCCACACGAGGTCTGATGGGGGGGGAAGGTGACGGCGCCCATGGGCTGCGGGGCCGAAAATGGCGGCGCCCACGGGTTGCACGTGGGGGGTGCACGTGAGCCTGGACACAGCGGCGATCGACCGGGCCTGGCACACCGCAGCAAAATGCCCCTTCTTCCCGCAGGTCTTGCAGATTGCACTCCGCGCCGGGCAGTGCTGCCGGGGGTGCTTTGTCGGCCCGCAGAAATAGCACTTGGGCCCCCCAGGGTTTGCTGGCTGCTGTGCGCCGCAGGCTTGGGGTTGGCTGGGGGTGGCCGCTGGTGGGACCCACGATGTCCATGAGGGGGGCGCCGTGCAGCCGTGGGCGTACGCTTGTACATTACGGGAGGTTACCGTTAGTGAGGTTGCGAGTTTCTTGGTCACCGCGATGTCGAGCGTACCCCCTTCTGAGAGGCGCTGGCGGATGTACGCCGACCCTATACCCGTAACGAAAGCATCCCTGATTAAGAGTTCAGTATGTTCAACGGCCGAAACTGCCTGGAAATCACAGTTCCTCGCCAGGGCATGCAGGGCTCGCCATAAATCGTCCAATGACTCACCGGGGAGTTGTTGCCGCGTAGACAGGAGGTGCCTGGCGCAGAGTTTGTTGATCGACCGGATGTAGCTCTCTTTCAGAAGCGTCATGGCCTCAGTGTAGTTGGGCGCATCCCAGATAAGGGGAAAAATATCGGAGCTCAACCGTGTGTACAGCATCTGGAGTTTCTGCGCTTCTGAGGGTTGTTCTGTCGCTGATCCGATGTAGGCTTCAAAGCAAGCTAGCCAGTGGTCGAAGGCCGACGTGGCGTTGGCTGTTTGAGGGTGCAGCTGCAGGCGATCTGGCTTGATGCGTAGGTCCATCGCTGTAAAATCTCTTCTTAATAAATTGAGGCACTATCAATTACGACGAGACGAGAGTAGAGAGTAATCGAGGCTTTATTAAGCAGAGATGGGTTGCCTCCTGCAGCTGCTGCCGAAATGGCTGCAGCTCGGTGAGCACACATATTTATACCCCGCCTACTGGGCGGAGCCAGCAGGCAGGGATCTTCCCCCGTACCTGTAGTACAGGAGCCTTACCGTATTACCTCTCATATACGTATTATACAAACAGTGGTGACTACCACACTTCTTGTGCCACTTACTTTAAATCTGTGCCCTTCATTTTCGATACCTTTCACGAGGGGGAACAGTTTCTCCCTTTCTACTCTGTTCTGACTCAGCTTGATTTTGAATCCCTGTCTCAAATCTCCTCTCAACTGTCTCTTCTCCGAAGAAAACTGTCCCAACTTTTCTGATCTATCTTCATGATTGAAGTTTCTCATGCCTGGAAACTTATTTTCTGCACTCTCTCTAATGCCATCACATCTACTCTACTCCCTGTACACACACGACTGCGTGGCAAAACTTGGTTCCAACTCCATCTACAGGTTTGCTGACGATACGACCATAGTGGGCCGGATCTCGAATAACGATGAGTCCGAATACAGGAGGGAGATAGAGAACCTAGTGGAGTGGTGTAGCGACAACAATCTCTCCCTCAATGCCAGCAAAACTAAAGAGCTGGTAATTAACTTCAGGAAGCAAAGTACTGTACACACCCCTGTCAGCATCAATGGGGCCGAGGTGGAGATGGTTAGCAGTTTCAAATTCCCAAGGGTGCACATCTCCAAAAATCTGTCCTGGTCCACCCACGTCGACGCTACCACCAAGAAAGCACAACAGCGCCTATACTTCCTCAGGAAACTAAGGAAATTCAGCATGTCCACATTAACCCTTACCACCTTTTACAGATGCACCATAGAAAGCATCCTATCAGGCTGCATCACAGCCTGGTATGGCAACTGCTCGGCCCAGGACCGCAAGAAACGTCAGAGAGTCGTGAACACCGCCCAGTCCATCACACAAACCTGCCTCCCATCCATTGACTCCATCTACACCTCCCGCTGCCTGGGGAAAGCGGGCAGTATAATCAAAGATCCCTCCCACCTGGCTTACTCACTCTTCCAACTTCTTCCATCGGGCAGGAGATACAGAAGTCTGAGAACACGCACGAACAGACTCAAAAACAGCTTCTTCCCCACTGTTACTAGACTCCTAAATGACCCTCTTATGGACTGATTTCATTAACACTACACCCTGTATGCTTCATCCGATGCCAGTGCTTATGTAGTTACATTGTATATGTTGTGTTGCCCTATTATGTATTTTCTTTTATTCCCTTTTCTTCTCATGTACTTAATGATCTGTTGAGCTGCTCGCAGAAAAATACTTTTCACTCTACCTCGGTACACGTGGCAATAAACAAATCCAATCCAATCCAATCCAATCTTTCTCACAGTGGAGCTCCCAGGCCTGGACTCAATACTCCAGCTTAGGCCAAACTATTTCTTACACAAGTTTAAAAAACCTCTTTGTTCTTGTGCTCTATGCTATATTAACCACGTTCTCAACCTGCCACTTTTAATAACTTATGTACATAAATATGTAGGTTCCTCTGCTCCTATGCCCCCTTTAAAATTGTACCCTTTGTTTTATATTGTCTGTAGAAGTATCTATAAAAGTCTATAGCAAAGTGATAGAAGGTGTCATTAATACAGCAATAGAACGGCACTTATTCATTGGTAGAGAACTGACTTGCGTGATTTTAGCAATGTGTCTGCTTTAATGTATTGGAAAATGTAAATAACTCATGCACTTTATTTCAAATCTCCCTGTTAAAATCCAGAACTGAGCAGGGTCAAGTTGGGGTTTCAACATGCCTACTTTTTTCTTTGGAAATTTAACCCAAACCTGTGCCCCTCCAGCTCTTGGCCAGTTAGAATCTGCCCAAGGTTTCACATATTCATCAATTCCTGTATTAGTATAACTGTATTTCACGTAGATGTTCCCACACCTTTGAAGAACAGATTTGTTGGTTCCCCCACTACGTTCTATCCATAATTCAGCGAAGAAGGAAGAAATACAATTTTCTTCGTATTTGTATATCTAGTGCTATCTAAAAACCACTAAAATGCTTATCTGATTGGACTTTAATCAATATTATATTCCCTTGTCTCCACAGGAGTGTGACCAACAGATGATATATGACATGCTGCTCAGGCTGAACTCGGTTGTATATTTGCCTGGTGATTTTGTCTGTAAGAAGGTAAACTTAATTTTTCTCATGATTGTCAAATGCGCCTAATTAAATTGAATTGGGCCTATATTTCAATCGTGCATAACATTGTGTTCAGAATTCGCGTTGAAGCTAAATTATAAATATCTGAAAAAAGTGAAGCTTGCCAGTCTCCCTTTACAAAGATATTTTAGAATTATATGTAATTATGGAAATTTGATAATTGAATTACATTATAGACATGTACTAGAGACATGCAAAGACTGTCGGAAGCATTTGTTGTCAATGTAAATTATTATTGGCCATCTTAATTAAACATTATTAGAAAAGTGGCTTTAATGCAGAATTTCACAGGCAGCAAAAAATAATTCAAGCCTCCAAGTTCTTCTTTCTCTTTATTACTATTTAAAATGTAAAGTAGGTGCTTTTGTTTGTCACAGTTTTTTCTGGCATGTTGATAATTACACTCTCACATCTGGCTATGATGCTTGCAATTGCCTTTCCTGTCTGGAATCTGGACTGTCTCTTGTGAGATCACGGCCGCAATTTAATGGCCACGTTGTGCGTTAAGCGAGAGCGCAATGAGGCTCAGTCAAGGTAACGTTACATGCGGTTGTCTGGGGTATAGGATCTGGGGTCCAGTGATCAGGGGCCCCTGAAGCAGGCTGTGCATGGTGTGCATGACGGGGAGTGATGGATGGAATGGGGGGGAGAGGAGAGATGGGAGAACATGGAGGGTCCCGGAGTGGATGATACCGCTGGTTGTTAGTCTCAGACCCTCGCCAGTCCCTTACAAATATTGCATGGGAAGGACGATATCGTGGACCAGCAGAACATTCCCTAGTGTTTCTGATGGCAGGCCAGGTGGCCATCCGCTGGAGAAGGCAGCGACAGCAGCATCGGCAGAGGCTTGAGGCTGCGGCCCATGTGCAGGGCCCCGCCCCACACGCTGAGGACCCGGCCGTCCATCAGGCTAGGGAGGGACCCAGAGGTGGAGATCTGCAATGGCCCAAGGTGTACAGGCGTCGCTGGTTTTTTGAACAGATGGTGGGTAGCACGTGTCGCAGGAGGCTTCGCTTCAACAAGGGGATGGTGCAACACCTGTGCCACGTCCTTGCGCACTTGGCACCACGTGGAGGAGGAGAATACCCACTCCCAGTGGCCGTCAGGATCACCGCAACCTTGAACTTCTACACCTCAGGATCATTCTGGAGGACCTTTGAGCCATCTCACAAGCTCCGGGCTGATGCTTGATCAATAACTCCTGAGATGAGATTGGAGACAATTGAAGGCTTTATTGCACTAGATGTTTCCCCCAGCAGCGCAGGGACAGAATGCAGCTGCTGGGGAGACTCAGGCTCTTATACTCCGCCTTACTGGGCGGAACCAGCAGACAGGCTTCACCAATGAAAATGGTAGTCTCAGGTACCTCCCACACCAATGGTCTTACAGCATTATTCAGGGTACCGTAATACCCCTAATACCAACTACTATATTCACCCCCTGTTAAAAAAAGACTCTGGCGGGGGTGGTGGTCTTGCGTTATACAGTGGTAGAGGTGTAGGTTATGGTGGTACCCGGTATACATTAACACAGTGTTTTGCCTCGTTACATGTCGCAACTATTTACAATAATTGTTTACAATCAGAGTGAAGAAATTAGTCGATCGGGGGCCCTGGTCGTCCTCTGCGATCGTCGTAGCTTCGGTGGTGATGCAGGCACCGGCTCGGGCATCCGTGGCTCCGGGAGCGTGGCTTCGGCTTCTTCAGCAGCTTCATCGCCCCTAGATGGGACCAGTGGAATGACCGATCCACCTGGGAAGGGGGCGGCTGTGGGATGCGCCGGTGGGAGGGAGGATGGGGTCGGTAGTGGAGGTGCGGGTGGGGATCCAGCGGGCGCCAGGTCCCGTAGGGAGACCGTATCCTGTCGGCTGTTGGGTATGCCACGTAGGCGTATTGAGGGTTAGCGTGCAGGAGGTGGACCCTCTTGACCAATGGGTCCGTCTTGTGTGCCCGCATGTGGTTGCGGAGCAGGATGGGTCCAGGAGCTACTAGCCAGGTTGGGAGCGAGGTCCCGGAGGAGGACTTCCTAGGGAAGACAAGGAGACGGTCGTGAGGGGTTTGGTTGGTTGTGGTACACAGCAGTGATCGGATGGAGTGGAGAGCATCCGGGAGGACTTCCTGCCAGCGAGAGGCAGGGAGATTCCTGGACCGTAGGGCCAGTCGGACGGCCTTCCAGACTGTTCCGTTCTCCCTCTCCACCTGCCCGTTTCCCCGGGGGTTGTAACTGGTCGTCCTGCTCGAGGCAATGCCCTTGCTGAGCAGGAATTGACGCAGTTTGTTGCTCATGAAGGAGGACCCCCTATCACTGTATATGTAGGCGGGGAAACCGAACAGCGTGAAGATACTGTGGAGGGCTTTTATGACAGTGGCTGCGGTCATGTCGGGGCAGGGGATGGCGAATGGGAACCGGGAGTACTCGTCAATCGCGTTCAGGAAGTACGTGTTGCGGTCAGTGGAGGGGAGGGGCCCTTTGAAGTCCAGGCTGAGACGCTCAAAGGGACGGGAAGCCTTTATCAGGTGTGCTTTCTCTGGCCTGTAGAAGTGCGGCTTGCACTCCGCGCAGATTTGGCAATTTCTGGTGGAGGCCCTGACCTCCTCGATGGAGGAGGGCAGGTTTCGGGTCTTAATGAAATAGAAGAATCGAGTGACCCCCGGGTGGCAGAGGTCCTCGTGGACGGCCCGGAGGCGGTCCACTTGTGCGTTGGCACATACGGGATAGGGCATCAGGAGGCTCATTTGGCTTCCCGGGACGATACAAGATCTCATAGTTGTAGGTGGAGAGCTCGATCCTCCACCGTAAGATCTTATCGTTCTTTATCATGCCCCGCTGTGCATTATCGAACATGAAAGCAACCGACCGTTGGTCAGTGAGGAGAGTGAATCTCCTGCCGGCCAGGTAATGCCTCCAGTGCCGCACAGTTTCTACTATGGCCAGGGCCTCCTTTTCAACCGAGGAATGGCGGATTTCTGAAGCGTGGAGGGTCCGGGAGAAGAAGGCCACGGGTCTGCCCGCTTGGTTGAGGGTGGCCGCCAGGGCTACGTCGGACGCGTCGCTCTCGACTTGGAAGGGGAGGGATTCGTCGATTGCGTGCATCGTGGCCTTTGCGATGTCCGCTTTGATGCGGCTGAAGGCCTGGCGAGCCTCTGCCAACAGGGGAAAAACTGTGGATTGTATTAGTGGGCGGGCCTTGTCCACATAGTTAGGGACCCACTGGGCATAATATTGAAAAAATCCCAGGCAGTGTTTCAGGGCTTTGGAGCAGTGGGTGAGGGGGAACTCCATGAGGGGGCGCATGCGTTCGGGATCAGGGCCTATAACTCCATCATGCACTACATGGCCGAGGATGGCTAGACGGTTGGTGCTAAACACGCATTTGTCCTTGTTATATGTCAGGTTAAGGATATTTGCGGTATGGAGGAATTTTCGGAGGTTGGTGTCGTGGTCCTGCTGGTCGCGGCCGCAGATGGAGACGTTATCGAGGTACGGAAACGTGGCCCGCAAACCGTACCGGTCAACCATTCGGTCCATCTCCCGTTGGAAGACCGAGACTCCATTTATGACACCGAAGGGAACCCTTAGGAAGTGGTAGAGCCGCCCGTCTGCTTCGAATGCAGTGTATTTGCGGTCACTAGGGCAGATGGGGAGCTGGTGGTAGGCGGATTTTAGATCCACCGTGGAAAAGACCTTGCACTGTGCAATCTGATTGACCAGATCAGAAAAGCAGGGGAGAGGGTACGCATCGAGCTGCGTATACCTGTTGATGGTCTGACTATAATCGATGACCATCCCCAGTCTTTACAACCACTACTTGAGCTCTCCAGGGACTGTTGCTAGCCTCAATAATACCTTCTTTCAGTAACCTCTGGACTTCCGACATAATGACGGTCCGGTCCTGGGCACTGTACCATCTGCTCCTGGTGGCAACGGGTTTGCAATCCGGGGTAAGGTTCGCAAACAGGGAAGGCGGATCGACTTTGAGGGTCGCGAGGCTGCAGACAGTGAGGGGGGTATCGGGCCACCAAATTTAAAAGTTAAGCTCTGGAGGTTACATTGGAAGTCTAACCCTCGGGGCGTGGCAGCGCAGAGGTGAGGAAGGACATAGAGCCGATAATTTTTTAACTCCCTTCTCTGGACCGTGCGGTTCGCTTTGCAGAACCCTTTGATCTCTACCGAGTGACACCCGGAGGCCAGGGAGATTTTTTGGTTGACTGGGTGGATGGGAAGAGAATAGCGCCTTACCTTATTGGGGTGTATGAAGCTCTCTGTGCTCCCGGAGTCGATCAGGCAGGATGTTTTATGCCCGTTGATGAGCATGGTCGTGGTCGTGGTCGAGAGTGTTCGGGGCCGAGACTGGTCCAGGGTCACCGAGGCAAGTCGAGGCAAAATTTGGATGTTTTCCTTGGGCAGTGTTTGGTCATCCGAGTCGGGGTCCTGAGAGTCCAGCCAAGATGGCGGCGCCCATCCGTCACGCATGGTCCCCGGGGAAAAGATGGCGGCGCCCGGAGGCCGCACGTGGCCCTGGAGAAGGAAGATGGTGGCACCCGCTGGCTGCACGCGGCTCGTGGAGAGAATTGGTGGCGGTCCCGGTTCGCCCCCGGAGACCACGGCGACCGCCCGGGCCTGGCATACTGCCACGAAATGGCCCTTTTTGCCGCACCCTTTACAGATGGATGAGCAGGACAGGCAGCGCTACCAGGGGTGCTAGGCTTGCCCGCAAAAATAGCAGCAGGGCCCCCCGGGGTTGCCTGGCAGTCTCGCAGCGCAAGCTTGTAGGGGTATGGGGGATGCATCGGAGTCAGCCGCGGGGGGGGGTTCCACGCTGCCCAAGGGGCTGCTACGTGGTCAGGGACGTAGGTGCGGGCGTTTTGGGAGGCCACATCCAGGGAGCTAGCAAGGACCCGTGCCTCCTTGAGGCCTAGTGTCTCTTTCTCCAGCAATCGCTGGTGGATTTGGGAGGACAGCATACCTGCAACAAAAGCGTCCCAGATCAAACGTTCTGTGTGGTCGCTGGCCGAAACTTGCGGGCAGTCACAGTTCCTCCCTAACACCAGGAGAGCACGGTAGAACTCTTCCAGCGATTCCCCGGGGATTTATCACCTCGTCGCTAGCAGATGTCGGGCGTAGACCTGGTTTACTGGGCGAATATAGTGTCCTTTCAGCAGGGTCATTGCGGCCTCGAAATCGTCCGCATTCTCGATGAGGGTGTAGATTTCTGAGCTCACCCTCGAGTGGGGAACTTGCATTTTCTGGTCCTCCGTAGGTTCAGTCGTGGCTGTCCTGAGGTACCCTTTGAAGCACGCCAGCCAGTGTTTGAAGGTTGCCGCTGAGTTTGCTGCATGGGGGCTGAGTTGCAGACACTCCGGCTTGATACGGAGCTCCATTCTTTAAAATCTAGTGCAATAAATTGATGCTCGATCAATAACTCCTGAGACGAGATTAGAGACAATTGAAGGCTTTATTGCACTAGATGTTTCCCCCAGCAGCGCAGGTACAGAATGCAGCTGCTGGGGAGACTCAGGCTCTTATACTCCGCCTTACTGGGCGGAACCAGCAGGTAGGCTTCACCAATGAAAATAGCAGTCTCAGGTACCTCCCACACCAATGGTCTTACAGCATTATTCAAGGTACCGTAATACCCCTAATACCGGCTACCACATAGGCCACAGTGTATCCGTGAAATCACCGATGCTATGTTTACCCAGGCAGAAAACTATACAAATTTTGACCTGAACTAAGCCTGACAGGATGCCCAGGTAGCAGGATTCTCCACCCTTGCTGGGATGCCCAAGTTCAGGGGGCACTGGCTGGCAGGCATGTCACCGTGCACACATCGGGCCATCTGGGTATGCCCTACATCAACCAGAAGGGGTTCCACTCCCGGAACATCCAGCTCATGTGCAGCCACCACCTGAAGTTGGCCCTCTCCCATCAGTTGTGGGGCAACTTTTCCTGCAGGGACACAGAGGGGGCATCATTAGCCACATGCGTGGTTACCCGCCAAGGGGGGGGCGGTGGCTTGGAGGTTGGAGGAGAGGACTTGGAGAGATGGGTCGTACGGGGGTGAGAGGGAACGGGGCATATGGGGCATGCGGTGTATGGGGTGTGGAGAGTATGGGGGATGGGGAGTATATATACCGTTTTATAGCGGTGACGGCCTCACTGGGCTGAGCGTCAGGAAGCTTGTGACAGTTCCCGCTCGCTGCCATGCTTTTGGTTAAATCGCGCCCCAAATGTTTCTTTGCTCATTGGTAATTATGGTAAAACAGTTCATAAAGGCAGAACTGCAGCCGCTTGTCCATGGGGCGGTACGGTAGCACAGTGGCCAGCACTGTCACTTCACAGCTCCAACATCGCAGATTCGATTCCCGGCTTGGGTCACTGTCTGTGCGGAGTCTGCACGTTCTCCCCGTGTGTGCGTGGGTTTCCTCCGGGTGCTCCGGTTTCCTCTCACAGTCTAAAGATGTGCAGGTTAGATGGATTGGCAATGCTAAATGGCCCTTAGTGTCCAATAAACGTTTAGGTGGGGTTACTCAGTTACGGGGATGGGGTGGAGGTGTGGACTTAAGTAGGGTGTTCTTTCTGAGGGTTAGTGCAGACGCAATGGGCCGAATGGCCTCCTTCTGTACTGTAAATTCTATGAATCTATGAAGGCTTCCAATAAATCCTCTTTTGATTCAGGGAGGCACATGAGTCATGCTTTATTTCACTCATGATAGCATCGAACAAAATGATGCATCCTAATTACATTTTTATTTTCATGCCTAGTGTTTCCAAACAAGCCAAAAAGTGTCAGCTGTGGCTCAGTGGTAGCTCTTCTGCCTCTGAAACAGAAGGTTGTAAATTCAATTCCAATTTCCTAGAGTATGTAACCTGTGCTGACAGGTAAGCAGTGATGCACTATCAATTATGACGAGACGAGAGTAGAGAGTAATCGAGGCTTTATTACGTAGAGATGTGTGGCCTCCTACAGCTGATGCAAAAATGGCCGGAGCTCAGTGAGCACACACATTTATACTCTGCCTACTGGGCGGAGCCAGCAGGCAGGGAACTACCCCCGTACCTGCAGTACAGGAGCCTTACCATATTACATCTCATACGTGCACTGTATACAACAGTGGTGACTACCACATTAACCCCCTGTTAAAAAGGAGTCCGGCGGGGGTGGTGGAAAACTATTTACATGTAATTGAGCATTTTTTAGAAGTGTACAGTTCTGGAAAAGTTCACAAATTCAGCCGGTCAGGTGCCTTGATCCTCCGTTGTGAGCGCCGCAGTCCTGGTGATGATGCAGGCACCGGCGTGGTTGCCGGTGACTCCGGGAGCATGTAGTCCTCATCTTCATCCCCGGGTGGAACCAATGGGAGGATGGACCGTCCAGTAGCGGGGACTGTGGTGAGGTGCGCTGGGGGGAGGATGGGGGCGCCGGGGCAGTTGGGAGGGGGGGGTGGGGACACAGCTGGTGCCAGGTCCCTGAGGGAGACTGTTTCTTGGCGGCCTTCGGGGTACGCCATGTAGGCATACTGCGGGTTTGCATGGAGCAGCTGCACCCCCTCGACCAATGGGTCCGCCTTGTGGAGCCGCACGTGCTTGCGGAGGACGGGTCCTGGAACTGCCAGCTACATTGGAAGCGAAAACCTGGAGGTGGACTTCCTGGGGAAGGCAAGGAGACTTTCATGGGGGGTTGCATTAATCGTAGTGCAAAGTAGCGACCGGATGAGTGGAGGGCGTCGGGAAGGACCGCCTGCCAGCGGGAGACCGGGAGAATTTTAGACCATAGAGCCAGCAGGACGGCCTTCCAGACCGTCTCGTTCTCCCTCTCCACCTGCCTGTTTCCCCGGGGGTTGTAGCTGTCGTCCTGCTCGAGCCAATGCCTTTGCTGAGCAGGAATTGATGCAGCTCATCACTCATAAAGGAGGATCCCCGGTCGCTGTGGATGTAATCGGATAAGCTGAACAGAGTGAAGGTGGTATTGAGGGCCCTGATGACTGTGGCAGACGTCACATCGGGGCATGGGATGGCAAAGGGGAATCTGGAGTATTCGTCGACCACGTAAAGGAAGTACGTGTTTCAGTCAGAGGAGGGGAAAGGCCTTTTGAAGTCCATGCTGAGGCGTTCGAAGGGACGGGAGGCCATTACCAGGTGCGCCCGGTCTGGCCGGTAGAAGTGCGGTTTGCACTCCGCGCAGACCTGGCAGTCTTTGGTGACCGCCCTGACTTC